>NW_027492372.1:0-556391 GCF_021521415.1 Bidens hawaiensis | reverse complement strand
CTTGGGATAGAGATGTGGGTTAACTACGTATGCATGCATTTCTTCATCGGGGATATTAGTGGTATAAAATCCCTCGATAAGATTTGCTTCCTCGCGAATATCCTTAGCTTGTTGTGAAATCGAAGGCCTTGGTCCTAAATATGGAGGAAAATCAGGATTCTCGTCCTCTTCTTCCTCCTTGGGATCCTCCTCTTCTTCAGGATCCTCCTCCGATTCATAAGGATTCTTGATTGGTGAGTTAAATTCTTTTTGTATGGCATGCTAACCCTCATTTTTGGTTTGTGACTGGGTTCTGCAGATGCTGATGGGGTCTCATATTGATAGTTCAATGGTGGTGATCCAAATTGCCATCTCCTTTGATCAGAGTGACAATTCATCCAGCTTGATGATTTCGATTCGGTTTCCCTGCTTGATCTTACTCTGCACCTCCTGTTCCTCGGAAGGATGGTATGTTGGAATGTCGGAGGGGTAATACTGGGGAATATTTTCCTCAGTATTATCAGAGATTTCGATTGGATATTGTTGACTGCCTGGGAGATACACGGGTTGACTCCCATAGGGTATCACCGGATTGATTGGTTGATTGTGATTGAAAAAGCTAGTATAATAACTATTGCTACTCTCCATATCGGATGGATCGTAATTTATTGTCGGTTTTGATCAAATGGCTACTCGGTGTCTACTACCAAAGTAGTTAGTATAAGACATCTGCATTTTAGTTAGATTAGGGATAGGAGGTTTACCAATCCTATCTTATCCCTACGAATAATAGTGATAATAATAATGGTTAAAGCTTAGGTACAAATGTTTAAATACCTAATTCGCTGAAAACCGATGGCTCTGATACCAACCTGTCACACCCCCGACTTAGGGCCTAGGCGTGTGACCACAAGTTGGTACCTGTTTTGTAAATATATCAGAGTTTATGGGTTAATTTTAGCGGAAGACTTTAGGTTGAATATAATATTAATTTACATTGAAAATTTACTTGGAATTAAACACCAAGTATAGTTTACAAAATATATGTTTCATAATACAAGGATTTGTTATCAAAAACGGAGCCATCTTGTACGCGCTTCTATCATCATATAGACTCCAATACTTGCTAATGCTACTTATGCTTAATTACCTGCAATGGGTTGGAAAAATACGTCAGCTATATGCTGGTGAACACGTATAACTCAATAAAACATTTGAATGACATTACAATACAAATATAATTTTCTCTACAAGCTCAGCAGAAGCATTTCTACTTCTGGTCTATGTACCACTGCCCTACACACACAATTGTTCCCGAGCCACGTAGCCCTTACCGGGAGACTAGTTATGATCATTAGCCCACGACCACGTAGCCTTTGAATGATTAGGCTGAACGGTTATGTATGGATCCAGACACGTGTGTATTCGGTCTGAGTTGACTTTATTTTCTACTTTGTATTATAAAGTTTTAGAGATTACTTGATCTCATGTAGACAATTGATTAACTCGTTAAGACAAACACCCGTTCGTCTCATTGAGTATAAATATGTTTTGACTGATAAAAAGGTTAACGTATTCACGTTATAAAAGGTTTGAACGTATTCGCCTGTACCGTCGGTGTTGTAAACCTTGACTGATTGGTTGATTGAGAATAATACTTAACCTATACACAAATAGGTTTGTATGAATGTTTTGAATGATGATTAATCTATGATTGTAAGCTTAACCTTGAAATCGTTTATCTTTGATTGTGATTGAAAACACTTGGTTTTATGTGCCGTTTGATATAGCATGCTTTGGCCTAATAGGTTCTAACACGTTGGTAAGTTTCTCCAGGTAAGTAAACGGGTCCCTCGGTTGATTGGGATTTATGCGAATTACTTTTCCTTTGGCAAGA
This sequence comes from Bidens hawaiensis, assembly GCF_021521415.1. Lineage (NCBI taxonomy): Eukaryota > Viridiplantae > Streptophyta > Magnoliopsida > Asterales > Asteraceae > Bidens > Bidens hawaiensis. Next base: position 554,515 of record NW_027492372.1, on the reverse strand, counting down.
ACTTACTACTAGTGATATCCCCCTTTCCAGTTACTACATACCCGTCAAAATATATCTTTTGTTTGACATTACTTCTTCATGGAGTAACGTTTATGAAAATATGATTGTGAATGAATGTTTGTAAAATACGATCAAGGTTAAAGGCCATAGCCTTGATTGATAGTCTAAGCTATAATTCAAATAACTTAAACATAACTCATACCTTAGTTCGGATGATTAGAATGATAATAAGAAAAATGCAGGATCTTGATCTACTCGCTTATTGATTGCTACTTGATTACGACTTCGTTTCTTGCACGAATTACGAGAAAATGGCTCGTCGGCTTGCTACGGCAACGTGGCACGTCTTTCGAGGCTATGTGTGTGAAAGTGAAGGTGTGTTTGGGATGAATGGGACTCATGCCCGTCACCCCCCCTTTTATAGCCAATTTTCGTCCCCCATCGCGGTACGCGATGGGTTCCTTGGGACCCGTCGCGTACCGCGGCGCCGCAAAATAACGTCGTCTAATCTGGTGGTGGCACGTGGCCTGTCGCAACGCGCCACATGTTGACACGTTGTTGGACACGTGTCCACTGACTCAGCAACCCCATCGCGCATACGCGATGGGTTACATGTTACCCACCGTCGCGTACCGCTACGGGACAAGATTTTCAGAATTTACAGTTTCAGTCCCTATACTTCTAAATTAGTACATTTGGGCTTAAATTAAGGAGGGTAAAAGACGCGGTGTTACAACAATATAGTATGAGATTTCGTCTTTTCCGACATGATCATCCAAAGAATATACATGAGTTATCATCATCATCTTCCACTTCATACCACCCTGAACAGTGTACTCGTTTTCCGAACGTCGAGATTATGTTGCCATCATAATAGGATCCAACGAATCCGGGACCCATATCCATAACCTCCACTTGATCACCCCTCTTAAACTTCATGATTTGTAGAGTTAGAATTTTATGAAAATATTGAATGAATGAGATTGATGAAGATAGATATAATGTAAATATGGACAGACAAGTAAGAATATACTAAATACCTGTCTCCTTCGTACAAATTTCAAAGATTCGTGTCTTAAAAGACAAATTTTTGATGCACATTTTTCCATGTTTCAAAATATATAGGGTCGAGATAAGAAACTTAAAAATCCCGTCTGGCAAGACAACTTTTTAATATAAAGATTTTTGAAGAAATGGACGGGTACCACAATATTTTCAAAAATATAATCCCCTTAGTTCAAAATTTTCAAGTAAGTGTTTTGAAAGACAAAGTTGAATGACACATTTTTCCATGAGTTTAAAATATATAAGGTCGAGATAAGAAACTTAAAAATCCCGTCTGGCAAGACAACTTTTTAATATAAAGATTTGTGAAGAAATGGACGGGTACCACAATATTTTCAAAAATATGATCCCCTTAGTTTAAAATTTTCAAGTAAGTGTCTTGAAAGACAAAGTTGAATGACACATTTTTCTATGAGTTTAAAAATATATAGGGTCGAGAAAAGAAACTTATATAACCCGTTTAGCAAGACAACTTTTTAATATAAAGATTTTGTGAAGAATATGAACGGGTGCCTCAATATTTCAAAAATATGATCCCTTTCGTTCAAATTTTTCAAGTAAGTGTCTTGAAAGACAAAGTTGAATGACACATTTTTCTATGAGTTTAAATATATATGGTCGAGATAAGAAACTTATATAACCCGTCTGACAAGACAACTTTTTAATTTAAAGATTTTGTGAAGAATATGAACAGGTACCACAATATTTTTAAAAATATGATCCGCTTCGTTCAAATTTTTCAAGTAAGTGTCTTGAAAGACAAAGTTTAATAACACATTTTTCTATTAGTTTAAAATATATAGGGTCGAGATAAGAAACTTATATAACCCGTCTTGCCAGAACGCTTTGGAATATAAATTTTAGTTCGAAAATATGGAGGGATCCCTCAATATTTATAAATTTATGATCTTATTGGTACAAATTCACCCTAAATGCGTCTTGAAAGACTAAATTAAAGGCACATTTTCCAATGTTTTTGGAAGCTGTGGGGACACGTTAGGAAACATTAAAAGACCGTCTGGCAAGACTGTATAATTTCAAGAACTTTTAATATGAAATATGGACTGGTCCCCCAATTTTTTTAAAAATCTCGTCGGATTTTGACACTTGCCTAAATTTTATTGTCGTCGGAGGATTTTTTCAGATCTCGTCTGCTCAGTCCAAATTAGATGAGCTATTTGAGAATATGTTAAAATTCAAGGCTATTTTGCACTTTCTATCTCTTAAAAATGGCTATTTTGGTAATTTTCCTTAATTAATAACTATAAAAGTATCCTAAAATTGTAAATTTATGATTTCTCCATCAACACAAACGACAAATATATCAATTCAGATGTCGGTTGATAAAAGAAAAAAAAAAGTAGAAAACCAACTATTTTCTACTTTTTTTCAAAATTAATTAATATGATTTTATAGTATATATTGTAAAGCATCTAGACATGTCAAAAGAACATAAAAGATCTCTCAACCTAATGTGACAATTTAAAAAGATAACATATCATTATTTAAAAGAATTAGAAAGTGTATAGATTTTAATATAGAAATATTAGGTTGAGAGATTCTTTGTGTTTTTTTTTAATGTTTAGGGACTTGAAAATACTAAAATTGTTTTGATGGACTTTTCATCTAAAACAATTATGCTGTGTTTAATATGATATTGATTAATAATATAATTTTGTTTACCTTTTCATCTAGTTACCATATACATAACATAGTAATGTATCTCTTTATCTTTGTTACTTTATAACTTTCATGATACTTTATTTTATCTTAATTGTACTACAAAAGTCGGATCATCCTAAAGTATAGTTTTTCGGGAGAACGATCAAGCCAAACTCTGAAGCTAACGTAAACTCTAGTGGGACGATGGGTTGCCCATCCGGGAACTCACGGCTTTGTTTTTGGTTGCCCAGGTAGAGACCTTCCCAGGTGGTCACTCATCTTAGTAATACTTTCACCTAGCGCGTTTAACCGTGGAGTTTTCAAGTGTTCCGCAGCCAACTAAGCCCAAAACGCGTTGATGATTGAAGAGACAAGACATTACTTATGAACCAAAGATCTCTTGTCCACGGCCGATGTGGGATTTGCCTAAGAGTGGGACGGTGTTGTGTTTGCCAAGGGTGTTACATGCAATACTGCGATGACCTAAAAAACACAAGAAAATCATCATTTCTAAAAACATACATATCACAAATCTTCTCGATCAACAGCTTGTTACTATCTCTTCCACGTTTATCATTCATATCCGAAATATCATCGTTTCGATCACAAATGGTATAACAAATCAAACACTTAAGAGACACTTCAAACAAAATCACTAACTATTTTAGTTTGACTAATATGAAATTGTTTATAATTCAAATATACAATTTATCGACATTTTCTTTAGTTTAATCTTAAAATTGACATTGTTTTATAAATAAGTAATTGAAACAAATACGAAAAATAACTATTTCAGTAAAAATATAAAAGCACAAAACAAGTGACCGAGACTTACATTAAACATTGTAACTAAAGTCAAATATCATAATAGTCAATGTTATATAAGATATAGACTTTATTATTCTCCCTCATGGTCCACTTGTCCGACCCAACAATTGTTTTGTCTCTTGTTGTAGATTACGTACATGCTACATTAAATTAATACCATCACGTTGGTTGCTTATTATATATAGATTTAGCATAGGACTATATTAATTCAGTTTCTCAACATTGATACGTCGTTATGTCCATCAATTCATTAAACCAATAAATAATTTATCATCATAATTCAAAGATGCCTAAACTACCAAAACTTATGCTCGTCACGCGTGAATAGTTTTTAAAAGTATAAGATATTTAAAAACTCGTTTTATATACATAAAAAAAATTTGATGTAAACGTACTTTTTCTTTTCAAAAAAATATCCTCTTAATTGGTATATTTCTTAGACCATCTCTTATGGCCTCCGTCAAAGGGTGTGAAGTTGCCATGTCAATAGGTTTTGGCGGTCTACACCGTAATAATGTAGTTCAGTGTTTAATCGTTGGCCAAAATAAATAAGTTAGAAACCATATAGAAATATAGAATAATAGAGAAAACATAAACTAATTTTTCAATTTTCATGCGTATCCTTCGTTAACCAAACTAAACAGATTAAATGCAATGCAAATAAATTCACATCTCTTGCTAACCTTACCTAGATATGGGAGATCATGCATGGCATCCCTACTTTTCCCTTTATCTCAACACATAACTTAATTAAAACGCAATGAAAATAAAATATACATGATTTGTTCCATTCATCCTTTTCATAATTAGTCTTAGGTTTGATTTTATCATCTAGATTATTTCTCTTAGTTTTGATTTCAGTACTGTTTGTTGTAATCGGAATCAATCGATAGATTCCAATAGGGTGTAAAATGCAAATAAATCTAGTTCATCATGAGCAATTAAGTTTGACTCGTTGCGACTTGATTAAGTCTAGTCTAAGTGAGTATGTTATGACTAATTTGAGCTCTTTTGATGAACCAATCTCAACTCTTAACGCTATACATTGAGTTTGATTATGATTTTATGATTTGCAAATTTAAATAAGTACGCAGCATACATAAATATATAATTAAGTATATTGAATCTTTAAGAATATGCGAGTCTAATATGAATCAATGTCTAGTTTTACAAATAAATCTCTAATTAAACCGTGTTCAAGCTTAGTTTATCTTGCAAGCTCAACCCGTCACATTTACATCACTAAACTATAGTCCGCTATCCAACAGAAACACTAAATCTTGATTTTATTATATCATTTAAAATATCATATGTTTGAATTGGCTGAAAACAGTCTATAAAAACTTCGTATCTGTAAAAAGTAAAAATAAATGTTCTCAGGTTTAACAACTTTAAACATTGTTACTTAAAAGCTAGGTAAATAATAATATAACCATATATCATGTTTAAGAAAAAGTAACCAAGAAATTTGAAAATGGTATTTTTAAAAGTAAATAAATAAAGGACCAGTTACAAACGAATAGTTTACGGGGTATCCGGCGTTACTTAGTTGGCCGTTCAAAAATAAAAAAAAAAGCCGAATTAAAAAGGATTTTCCACTAGGCTTCTAAAAGACAAGTCAAATAATTGGGATGCATGTGGGCTGATAAGAGTATGATTTGGATAATATCCAATTTTATAACCTATAGTACTCAGTTAATAATTAAAATATAACTTTTCTAAAAAGGTAGTATAAGTTTTGTAATTCACTTTATTTATCTAACTTAAGCTTAAAACATGTCGCTTGTTCTCATGTTTCTTTCCCACGTTGCATGTTGACCTCTATGAATATGTCGGACGGTATTGATCTTGTGGTACCTGAAGATGAGGGCGTTGATCCTATGCGGTACGCCTGGCTCGTTGCCATCTCCTCCGTCCCGCTCCACTCTACCATAGTCCATAACATCAACACAAAAATATATGACATTTTTCGATGACCCTAAGTTGTATGGTGATATATTATATATAACGATATATGAGTTACATGTGTGATCCAAAACATTTAGTGCCTTTGTGTGTTTGTATACAAATATCTCACACATGTTGATAAAATGATGTCATGAAAACGTGTAACATATAAATGAAAATATGTATTGAACTCTTAATCAAGGTCTACAACAAGTTAAATGTGCCACGACTATCTATACAATATACAAACGTAACTTGATATATATATATATATATATATATATATCAGTTTTGTGCCACGACTATCTATACAATATACAAACGTAACTTGATATATATATATATATCAGTTTTGACTTGGTATCAATGATACGCCTTTAGTGTATTGATTGTAACAAAGTTATATACATGTGGATGAGTGTTTTTACGTTTCAATTTTTTTTAAGTGACTAACCAACCAGTCATATTACATATATGTAAAATTAAATAGTGTTTGCTTTACCCACAAACAGTTGATTGTTATATTTTTCGGTTGTTCGAGTGGATACTTTCAACTCTAGGTTATAAACCTCAATTAGAACCCTATAAACTTCAAACTTTCAAAAGTGATCTATCTGATCATATATCCTTTGATGGTTTCTAACCGTTGAAAATCATTTTGTTGCAGTGTGTCCAAGACCCGGATCTGAACATATCTTTGAGCTTAAGCATCGCATGATCATGAGTATTTTTCATGGCTTTGTCCTGGTCAAAGTAGAGAGGAGTAAAAGTTTGGCATGCCAATAATCTTTTCTTACACAGTTACACGTACGATTGATTAGGTTCATAGTACTTTCGATGTTTCATACCCTATTTGACCACCCTCGTTTTACTTGCTTTAATTTTTTAGTGACGATTGTTCCATAACTTGAAAATGTCATCAATCGTGGAGCTTTTGTTCACTTCTCGTAAATATGTTTGGTTCTATTTTGTTGATTTAAGGAGTTATGGAAAACATATGGTCATATAATTATATGATGTAATTTTTACCATTGTATGAACATGTAACTACTATTAGGGCATATATATATGCATCATTAGTACGGTAGATCAATGTTACAACATAGACATCTCCATGTGACTACTATTAGGGCATATACATATGCATCATTAGTACGGTAGATCAATGTTACAACATAGACATCTCCATAAGGTTTTCGCTTATTAGTAATTACATTAGCAATTCACATTGAGTTCAAGCTCATCATCTGTAAGGCCCCGTTACCGGTGCCTCACATTTGAACGTTGGATTTACTCATAAACACAGTTCTAAATGTCAGAGTTAATTAAAACCTTACGCGGAATATAAAACTTTCATAACAACCATAACTTGTCTTAAAACAACATCTCGTCTTTCAAAATTAACAAATAATTTAAACTAAAACGTCTTGAGTCTTCCGATGCCAACCTCTTATTCGATGTCACGTGTCCCCTCAAGTGAGCTGCCTCATTCTACTCACATGTGTACATACTAAAAGTCAGCTACGCTGAGTGAGTTCTAGTTAATCGCATAACATACAATGCATTCATAACTACATACTTTCATACTTTCGTTTATAATATACTTACTTACCTTTGCACTTTCTTTCTTTCATATACTTACCTTTCGTTCTAAAGAGCATTACACCCTATAACCTTCGCATATATTATTAGGGTATGCAACCCTTTAACCTTCGCATATGTTATTAGGGTATGCAACCCTTTAACCTTCGCATATGTTATTAGGGTATGCAACCCTTTAACCTTCGCATAGATTATTAGGGTATGCAACCCTTTAACCTTCGCATAGATTATTAGGGTATGCAACCCTTTAACCTTCGCATATATTATTAGGGTATGCAACCCTTCATCCTTCGCATATATTATTAGGGTATGCAACCCTTTAACCTTACCTTTCATTATCATATCCATACAATTAATACCATACACAACATATTCGTACATACTCCCTTATTCACATACACATATCATACATACTACACTATACTTACCTTAACAATATGTGCAATACCCGAAGGTCGTTCATGTATTGTCAAGCATACATACATAACTATCACAATCATCATTAAGACATACACTTACCATTTAAGGTAAGTGTATTAACATTCACATTGAGTATGCACACAGCCCCGAAAGCATAACAAGGAAATGGGGTTAGAAACTCTCCTGAATGCGGTTACGTTCACCGTTTATAGTTATTCCCTTCTTGAGCTGTGCACGGCTAACTGTATAATAATTACATGTATAAATTAACTATTACTACCCATATAGAATTTCTATCTTTATACAACCCACAACGAACGGGGGTCCGGGGGCAGCGGGGTCTAGGGGCGGCAGCCCCTAGCAGGGTCCAAGGGGCAGAGCCCTGGCTAGGGTCGAGCTGCCAGGTCAGCTTGGAAAAATATTATTTCTATTAACTGTCTTAACACATTTTCCATTAGGATTTTAAATTATTATTTAATTCGCTAACCAATTCGTCATGATGATTTAAGCCTAATTCGCTAGCTGATTCGTCATCCTGGTTCGTTATCTTTACATACATTGATTCGTTCTCTGGTTCGTTACCTTATCATAACGAATTGGGTAGCTAATTCGTTATCTCAATTTAGCGAATAGTTGAGCTAGTTCGTTATCTGGATATAACGAATGGACAAGCTAATTCGTTAACAGATGGTTGGGCTAATTCGTTATCTGGATATAATGAATGACAAGCTAATTCGTTAAAGCTTGGCGAATTGCATCAGTCTTATCCAGACTTTGACTCAAGGGTCAAAGTCAAAATCGCCAAAAACATCACACAGTCAACATCAACGGATTCAACCATTTATCCTTAAATCTCAACCAAATGACACGAGTTTGGTATCAATAGATTCGTAATGCCAGCGCCTATAAACCCCAATCAACGAAACATCCAAAAATCACGTTTACACAGTCCGATTTGTTTGTTTATAACCCGGGTCTTTACCTTACTGATAAACCCATCAATTGATACTGGATTTCACTGAAAATTAGCCCGTTAGGTTCGCTTCTATCATATGTATACAGATCTAAGATCATCTAAATGAATTCGGACCTAAATGAACGATTTCTAGTTATAAACGTACCTTAAACGAGTCGAACTACAAACACGAGTTGGTCTTTGATGTAGGTTCGGTTCGTCACAACGTTCTAGCACCAACACGCTCGGGTTTTCGTCTTCGGATCTTGGTTCAGGTTGTGTGTGTTTTTTCAAGGTGTAGGCTATGGTGTAGAGATGGATAAAATGGAAATGATTAGGGTTTAAGGGGTATTTATACTCCATTAAGCCCATGGACCTAAGGCTCATTCCATTTCTTATTTCATTTACTAAATTCCAAGCTCATCATCTTATAGTTTATTTATCTAAACCGGAAACGACACACTATAAAATAACCGAAATTCATTTTATTAATATTATCAAAATCAGGATGTTACATCATCACCCTTGCTGCTTCAAGTACAAGAATACTGATGTCTTAACCTACATAGTTATACATACACACATGCAATATGCAATATGCAATAACACAAAAATATCAAAGCTCAAGCTATGCTTGTTTAACTTTTTTTTAGTTTTTATTTATATCTTTTTTTTACAAATATTGATATTAAACGACAAAAATATAATCTTTAACATCAGTTTATGTAAAATTTATAAACATTAGGATTTATAATATTATATGTTCTATGTTTTATCTTTTGTTATTTTTATAATGTTTTAAAGTCGAGCGTCATAATAAATGTATTATAGTTATTTTTCTTATTTTGGTATGTTATTATTATTATATATTAAAATCTAGCGTTTAATATAAACGAGCCACGAGGAGCTAACCGTGGATCGAGCTCGAGCTCAACTTGTTTAGAAATCGAGCCGAGCCAAAAACTATTTAAACAACCCTTCTTTAAGCATTTTAAGATATAAAGAGTGGGAACGGGTAGGAACCAATTTTGAGATATAAAAGGTGGAACCGAGTATGGGTTAGCGAGTATGGCTTAACAGGTATGGTCGGCTCCAACCTGGAACTGGTTTTTCTGTGCACCTCTAACTCGAACTAGCCTTTCAAACCAAAAGCAAAACTAGAGATGCACAAAATACACCGTTTCGAACCCGACCTGGAACTGGTTCCTACCCGTACCCGATCTGGTCTATTTATTCATCGTAACACGTTGGTATCATATCTATATGTAACATGTTAGGATCATATTCATAGTTTTTTTGAAAATTATCTTATTTATTTGGTAATAAATAGACCAGGGTATGACCTGATATTAGATTTCTCCTCGGAACCGGAACTGGAAATACCCGGTCAAAACCCGACCTGAAACCTGAAAAAACGCAGAAATCCCGGTAAAATACCCGACTTTAGTTGACCATACCCGAAACCAGTTTCTACCCGGCTTAACAAAACTAATCATGGCCCAAAACTAATAAAAACAAATCATAAGTGGGCTTGCCTTAATGGGCCCAACTTTCCTTCCATCGTACATGAATTAGGGTTTGCACTTCACATCTTCCCTATAAAAGTTATCATCTGCTAATATTTAAACACAACACCTCTTCTTCAAAAGCTCAAATTAGGGTTCACGCCTTCGTTGTTCTCATCCACCTAATAACGAACTCTTTAATCATTCACACGGTTCTTGAGCTTTAGTTATCGGTCGAGAACACGTGTATGTGTTTTCCGCTGTGTGTGTGATTTGGAACGGGTCTCTGAGGCTTCTTCTTTTTACTTAAAAAATAAAAACAAGTTTATATTTTGTTGGAGCTAAGTTGTTATTTGTTTGAATTGGGTTTAGCATCTTTTGTTAAAAGGTTTATTAGTGGGTTAACTAGTTTATGTTGCAAACAACTTATTATTATAAACCTTTTAGCCATTGATGTTAAACATGGTTTAAACAGATGGTTTACATTGTTCAAACAGATTATAAACCTTGTTTTTAGACATGTTTTAGTCTTATTAGCTGTTTTGTTGGGTTCCCCGTTAATTCTAAAAATGTTTATTAATCATTTTTAGGCTTGACGTTTAACATGATTTAAACAGATAGTATACATACAGTTTAAACTTAATTTTGAAAATAGGCTCATTATATGTTTTGCTATATGTTTGTAGTTTGTTTTTGAAATAGTTTTAATGTTTTAAAGTTGTGCTTTGAATTAGGTTCGATGCCACGTTGACGGTAGCGAAGGTGCATTGACCGAAAATGCTATGATTGGACCGAAAACAAGCGTCTGTGCGATTCACATATTATAGGGACCTGTGAACTGATTTTAATTTATTCGCAGAGCCGGTTTTTTGCGATTACATTTTAGTTAATAAACTGTTTGTGATAGTTTTTAATTTTATTTTAAAAGTTTTGGTGCCAACGAGGAATTATATTATAAAATGTTGGAATTACTGACTGATCATACATTGATGATAGATTGACTATCTGAGGCATGCAAATGTTTGAACCTGAATGCTTGATTGTTTGAACTTTTGAACCTGGACGCTTGATCGTTTGAACTTTTGAAGTGATTTGGCTGGTGTGTTTGAGATTTATATCATGTCTTTAAACAGTGAAATCACGGTCGTGGTGATTTGTGACTACTTTGATTGAATTTGGTTTTTTACGACCGTGTTTCATTGTTTAAATAGATGGTTTGAATCGGAATTAGATTTTGATTAAAGTTTTTGCAGCTCCGCGTATCATTTTTGGGACGTTTGAACATGGTATGAGTGTGTTTGGGTTCTTGTCCAGCTTCACATCTTATTAGGGAATGTATTTTGGGTTGTGGGATTGTATGTAGATGTTGTTTATTTCAATAGTGTAATCTGGAATATTTTGTTTAGCTGAATGTTCTCGCAGATCTTTTCATGTTAGAATGTCACATTAGTATATTGTAATTGATTTGGATCATCTTGTGTAATCTAAATCTGCTCTGCAGCCACAAACAAGTTATAATGACACGCCCAAAAATATGTCAACCTCAATTACTTCCTGTTGTTGATTTGATTGTTGTGTCATTAAAGAAGATTGACTACTACTTGAAGACTGGATATTTGATGCGTTTGATATTTTTTTACCCCTTTTCATATCCATTAATATTGCGAGACAGAAGCATCAATTTGAATACCTAGAATTTGAACAAATAAATAAAATAAACACCTATCTAGTGATTTTTAGATTATTAGTTATGAATGAATTTCATGGGAATGTTGTCTTACTATCGTTTATTTGCGTAACATAGGCAGATGATTGGCGTAAACTTGTTGCTTGAATGGTTGATGAAGGTGTCATACGTTTTCGTTTCTTGTTTTCTAAAATGAGCTTTTGAACCTTTCGCCTATGTTTAGTGTTGGAAACACCCAATATATTACCTATATATTTGTATTTGGATGACGAAAAAAGATGTTTAGTATGTTGATGATCAATAGTGAGTATAATAAACTATATCGAAAAAAATGTTACAAACCATTGGTAATGTCAGCAAAAGGTCTTCGTGAATTTATGGCAGCTAAAAAAATTAAAATTCAAATATATATTATTAATTAACATTAAATTTAATTAGTCAACGCCCTGCTTACGGTGCGCGCATATAATGTGTATATGTGTGAACCCTTGGGTGGGCAAAAGTAAAATTGCACTAATTTTAACGTTATTTTACTAATCTCGTGAATATAACGTTAAAAGTGGCGGAAGGTTAATCAGGCATCATGTGGTGGCGTTGATAGCCGAAAGACAATGGTACATGCACCAATCAGCCGGTGTACCGATGATTGAGTGCCATGTGCCTTATGTCCAAGGCTTGATGCAAAACTACTATCGAGCCGGGGGTCTCATCGGAAGCAGCCTCTCTATCCCTATGGGGTAGAGGTAAGGTTGTCTACATCTTACCCTCCTCAGACCCTACCATAGCTATGCTATTGGTGGGATATACTGAGTAATGATGATGATGATGACGATGAAATTTAATTAGTCAATTATGTGCATTTTTTTAAGTATTACATAATATTTGAAAGAAAACTCAAATTTTATTTATTTATAGGTTGTATGATAATATGAAAAATGGATTACAAAAGTATTGATAAAAGTAGCCATAATTATACCATCGGTAATGTCGTCATAAGGTCTTCTTGAATTTCCGACTACAAAAGAAAAAAAAATAAAAAAATAACATATTAGGCATAGGTTTAAAGCATCTTGTAATCATTAATCTTATTTTATAAAATACAATAAGTATATTTGTGTTTATACAATTTTCACAGTTATTAGAAAATTATATAACATAAACCATTGACATATACCATGAGCAATTGTTAAGGTTTATTCATAAGTTTAAAAAACCATAACTTATAATCACTTAACTATAAAATTAGTGAAACATAGTAAACTGATTACAAAAAAAAATGTTTGCATAGGAACAACCATAAAAAAAGTAGTTGACGTTTCAACATTTTGTAAAACAATAATAAAACCACAAACCATATGAATTCCAAAATGCAATAATAAAACCATAAATCATATAAAATCCAAATTCCAAATAACACATAAACCACAAAAGCCCAAACATAGATAAGTGTTCAAAATCCAAATTAAAAGGTACTAAGCAAATTGAAAATGTTCTAAAAGGCTTTTAAATGAGACGTTTTCATGGTTTTTCCATTTTGGGAATCAAGAGCTTGGACTTGCCATTTTCCTAATCAACAAAAGTTGTCCCCGAGTAAGATTTGATTGTAGACTGAGTCGGGGGATGATCCACATCATACACATCAATAAGATTTCTTTTTAAAATGGGACTTGAACAGGTCAAGGAAGTATTCTCTTTGTTGGTTGCCATGCTCTTCCCCGTGCTTTTTTCAATTGCATTGAGATTGTCATCCGTCACCGAAATAACATCCTATTAAATTTAGTAAAAAATTGAATCAGTAACTACCAAATAACAAAAAGGAAGCATCAACTACCTAAACTTGTGTGTGTGTATATATATATATTATGTTGTATAATAATGGAAAGTAGCATACCTTCACACTAAATGTCTCAACAGCAGCACCAACAGTAATGGAATCGGATTCTTGACTCTGTTAAAAGCATTAAACAAAGGAATTTAGAAAGAGCATATTTTAAAAATATCAACTGATGTTTCCATAACCGGATAGGGTATCAAACCGGAAGCATCACTGGTTCACCGATCGGACCGGTTGAATCGGTCGGCTCAAATTAAAAAACCAGTTGCGCAGGGCCTGGTTAACTTAACACTAAATTTTTTTAGAAATTGCACGATATATAAAATATATCAAAACATCAAAATATTAAGGAAATATAATTTAAAAAAAAAGACAAATGATATTTTAAACATATTAACATCCAATTTTACTTTCCTATCAAAAATAATTTGTGAACCAGTTGGGACGGCTGGTCAGGTTCGGTCTAAAAAAATCAACTGAATGAATTGAAATATGACGAACAACATACTGTGACCGGTTGTTCTCTACAATTCGGACCAGCTAGACTACCGAATTCAGGTTGAACCGGCAGACCGGTCTAAAAAACAATGCAATCGAATTGAAATATGACGAACAGATTGTTCAAATATCTACACTTATGTAAACATCAAATACATGAATTACACTAAACCACCTAATAAATGTAGTTTTAGAAAAACTATTAGTAATGAAACCATTCAGATTTTTTATATTTCAATATCTAATAAATATTTACCAAACAAACACAAGGCATATTTTCATGAACCAAACGAACACTTAGTACCTGGTTAGAGTTGATTTTCTTTTGAAGTTCCGATAGTATGAAAGCATCATCAGTTAGCTTGGCTACGTTGTACGCTACGCCTTCATTATCCAAATTATATTGGTTAACTGCAATCTTGAAAGCAAACACTTTATTCTCAAGTTTTTTGAGCTCCTCTGGAAATAGGCTCGAATCAGGAGGCCCCTATGAATAAAAGTAATAAACTATCAATAACAGATTATATACATAATGGAAAACAAAAAAATAAATCTAAAATAATAACTATTTAATTTCTTTAAAATACATACGTTTATAAGTTTAACCAACATATCATAAGCGCTAATCTTGAGAAGCCTATTAGCATGACCCTCCCACAAACTCAATTCGACAACTCCAGTGGTATCTTGAACTGAAAGATTAATACGATACCTACACATTCGTTAAAATATTTGTTTAAGTCAAAACACTTCAAAATGTTGCATTAGATAACTATGTAAGTAATTTAACAACAATATTAACATATGAAATGAAAAACCTGGGTACAGCTTCAACGATAGCATTGTTGCACTTTCCCTTACAAAAATATTTTGCTTGAAATAGGCTCATTACTCCCTCAACCCCACCATCATTGTTGACACGATCTTTAACTGCCTTGGTGCACACCTTGCAGCTCACATAATACCATTGTGTATATTTGGACATAGGAAGTATTTTTCCACAAATAATAACTTGCTTAGGCTGTAAAAACATATATATATATATATATATATATATATATATATATATATATATGTTAGTAATAAAGTATAATTTTCAAAAAAAAACAATTTAAATTACCCTATGAAATTCTTCAAGTTCTATGATATGATTGAACTCGGTAGACTTGAGAAACTCCTTGCGTAATGGAACACGAACAATTGGTGCAGAAAGACGGCTACTTGATGACGATTGAGAAGGCACTGAATCAAGATAGCTAATACAAAACAAAAAATATATTTCGTAAATGTGAAATAGCTAATACAAAACAATCGGAAAGCAATATAAATTAAGACAAAAACCTCCTCTCGAATTCATTGATTTCACGCATGTCTTCATTGATGTACATCTTAGTAACATTAATTGAATTGGAAACACAAGGACGACCTTGAAATTAACATAAATTAAAAAGTAGTTCAATATATAATAAATTTTTAAGCTATATAAACTTAAAATAATCAATAAGAAATCAATGTATCAAACCTTCATAAATCTTGTATAAGCCAAATTGTAATACAACCACTACAGGGGCTTGATCAGAATTTGCAAGAATATAAGTTGACATGTCAACCGCGTATGATCCCCAAAGAGTTAAAGGTAATTCCTTGTTGCTTTTGAAAACATGTAAGCAAGTAAACATCATTTACAAAGTTAACATATAACATAAAATGAAATAAAAAATCAAGTTACCTCAAACCCTTTAACCTTAAATACATCTTCTTGGTTTCAACACCATTAGATTTTGTAATGTCCTCGATTGGTGAATAATTAGCTACAACGCCAATTACATCTATATTGCAAGAAAAAAAACTTTCATTAGAAATAAGCGATGATAGTTATAAAAATATAATTTGTATATAATTCGTATTAAAAATAGATGCTGGTAAATTTTTTGACGCAAACTGATATTCTTTATTATATTGTATTAATAGAAATTTAATATAAAAAATATTGTGTAACATAATACTTTCATACTATGGAGTTTGAACATTAGCTAATAAATTTTTTTTATATTGTAGTAACATTAGCTATTATGCTATTGAATATGGAAACAAAAAACATATTATAAATGACACTCATTAGGTAATAAAATGAATATAACTGTGATTACAATAATTTGTGTTGATGGCAAGATATAACGGAAAAATAACTTAAACTAAGACATGAAACTGTAATTTATAAGACAAAGCCTTATAATGTAACATAATACTTACCAACAATGGTGCCAGTTTTAGTGACTTTGTCAATAAGTGAATCAATTTGATGAAACTTGAATCCGTGTAAATCACCACCAAAATCCTCACAAGGGGTAACAGTTAACTTTAAAAAGAGATTGACTTTTTTTATTATTATCAACATGCTTGTAGTTAGAACCGAGTCACCAACAGAAACATTCTTTATAATATAACACATATCTTCAGATATATATCTCTCGAATCTGTATATAAATTTTTTTAATATGCTCCCATGAACCATGTTTCCCTAACAATTAAAAAGGATAAAAACTTCAACATGTTAAAAAAGAAAAGACAATATAAATGGTAACGTCCATGAAAGTAATAAAGATAGACACATAAGATATCATACCTCTTGATCAATTAATATCATGTCTTTTGAGATGATTTGATCAGGTTTATCACAAACATGATTATCCCAAAATCGGAGTACCCAAACTTTGATGATAGAGTCATCCTTACAATCCTTAGAACTTGGAAGTTGATTAAGCATGATAAGTTGCTGGCATCAAACGATCTGCAAATAATAAGTTAAATGACTAAATATTTTGAAGTTAAATATTGTATAATCAAGCAACATATAAAACCGAATTATGTTCAATCAGTAACGATTTGAAACGATACAGTTTTACAATTTTTTGTGTATGACATGTGACAAAATAAAGAAATAAAAGTACTTAAAATAATTATATTATATTTATTTTTACCTTTTGAATAATATTTAAAATCTTGTTAACACTACATGTCTAAAGAAAAAGAAAAGCATAAATCAATATATTAATTTCAAGTTATTAATATTTTGGAAAAAAGAAAAGAATAAATCAATTCGGGAAAATGGAACAAAGCAAGAAGAATTATCTTTGTTGGTATAAAACAAAGAATAATATATAAAGATGCTTTTGAATCTGGTATAAAACAAATTATATAGTGTTTTGAATCTGATATAAAACATTCAAAGGTGCTTTTCGAATAATATTTAAAATATTGTTAAAAAAAATGAATAATATTTAAAACAACAAAGCATACAACAGTGTGACACAACTTCATTTTCATTTACCTATCATATAACAAATTAACACTACATGTCTAAAGAAAAAGAAAAGCATAAATCAGTATATTAATTTCAAGAGTTATTAATATTTTACAAATAAAAGTTTGTATATTCAAGCAACATATTAAACCAAGATTAAAATAAAATATAATAGAACAAAAAGTTAAATTTCATATGAATTATCTGTTTAATTTCATATGATACAATAATATAGTTATTTGTTGCATTTCATATGAATCGTTATTTTTATAATGAAAGTACCTAGCGTCCATGACTTGAGAGGTATTTTTTGCTTGAGAACTCATACAACAGGAGTATAGAAGTGAAAAGATGGTGTGAAAGAAGATGAAAGGGGGCTGGTGTAAATATAGTGTTTTGAATCTGATATAAAACATTTAAAAAGATAAATAAAAGACAATTTGGGAAAATGAAACAAAGCAAGAAGAATTATCTTTGTTGGTAAAAGAGATGAATGTGTGTTTTATGAAAGAATGGGAGGAAATGCAGATTTTGTCTTTATAGTTGACCCAAATTTAAACTAATTTTAGTAAGGCTGAAAAGGTAAAAAAATGTTTGATGCATTGGGTATAGGATTTCATACCTGTTTTGTGTAAAGTATAGAAATACACATGTTTTTAACTTTTAAGATTTAATTATACATAAAATTATAGGTTTCCATATCTTAAAATCCGTGTTGGTAAAATAGGTGTTTTTTATTTTATTTATTTTGAACAATATTTTTGTAATTCATATATCTTTATTTTTTTTATTTAAACCATCTATTATTTAAAGTCTACAATTTATTAAATTAACAAAACATTATCTTTATTTTATATATAGCAAAATAAATATTAACTTTATTAGTATAAATATTTATTAAATTAACAAAACATTATCTCTGTTTTATGAAGCTTCGTGAAAATTATTTTTGTTAACTCAACATAGTTTTTATTATTAACTTATTATAATTCTTTTATTTTTTTTAACTAAAAACGCCATCTAAATAAACTTTAAAATTAAGATAAGAAGCATAAAACAAAGCCAAACAAAGATTAAAATTTGATGGTCTCAATTCGGGTACAAACAAAAATATAAAGAGTTAGTTCGCTAGAACTCTCGATGTGAATTTTTTTTTTCTAAAAATGTCAAAATATCTTGACTAAGTTAACAATATATTCTGCTATCATAATTTATATCATCTTCATATATCTCCAGCAACATCCTAACACATTTTAGTTCATTTTTAAAGTTCAATCCTTTTTTGGTTACTTTAGTAAAAGTTAGTAGAAAACAGATGGTTTCTTTAGTCCCAATATGATTTGGCAAAAATAAATAATTAGAAAATAAAAAAAAGAACTATAATAAGTTAGTAGAAAAATAAAGAATAGGTGGTTTAAATGAAAACCAAGAGAAATCTACTTTGATAAATAGTTTTAGAATTCCCCATTTTGGTAAGTAGTTAATGTTTTCTCCATCCCTATTTTTGTCAAAAACTCCAAAACAAATAACCAACAACAAAATTGTCAAAGGGGCAAAGTATCGGGTATATGGTGAAAAGGTAAAAATGGTAAAAATGGTTCTAGTAAAGCTTAAAAGGTAAAAATGGTTTCATGCATTGGGTATAGGATTTAATACTTGTTTGGGGCACACAAATTTTAAAAATATAGGTTTTCATATATTCAATTTGTGATTAATAGGTTAAACAACTAAAAACCGAAATTATAGGTTTCCATATCTTCAGTCAATTAAAAAAATCAAAATTTAATACTTGATATGAATAGTTTAAAACTAATATTGATAAGATTCCAGATTTTTAGCTAGCTTATAATGGTTTCCAAGTTTATTGTTTTTTTATAAAACTAATAATTGTTTTAATGTTTAAAAATATTTGTCACAAATATGTACCTGATGGAGAATAAATTCCATTAACTTGTTACGAACTCCCCATTTTGGACTCGAACCAAGCATGCATACAATGCTCTACAGACATCACGTCGGTTAAGGTAGTCAACGGTTTCATCTTTCACACAAACATTACCCTCTCTGTTACTCGCTGAAAAAGCCACACAATATCAAGATCTGTATAATATTCTATATGAATGTGAAATGCTGAAAATGTGTGTTAAAAATACATATTGTTAGCTGTTTCAAGAAACAAACTAATAAATAAGGTGTCTATCTTGATATAAAGATTTATAATTGTTTTTTTAATAAAAAGTTTGTGGTTTGTAAATGAATTCAAGATGGAGGTTTTGTCTTTATAGTTGACCCATCCATAAATATGCTTTTTATGATTGAACAGTTTGAAATCAGTTCCACTTGTAGTAAGGCTGAAAAGGAAAAAATTGTTTCATGCATTGGATATAGGATTTGATACTTGATTGGTGCAAAATATAGAAATACACAATTTGTTATGTTTTTAGTTAAGTTATATTGGTTTCCAATTTTTTGGGTAAAACTAATAAGGTTTTAATGTTTAGAATATTTAACATTAACATCATCATAACTATACTTATACATGTTATAAATATAGAAATATGCATTAATGAATATATAATTTGACACAAATATATAACTGATGAAGAATAAATTCCAATAAGTTGTTTGTGCTCATGACAACCTTTGTAACCGGTCCATGGTTGGTTGCTACATGCTCCCATCAATGATATTACCAAGTCTTGATCTGCATTTTTAAACAAAAATCAATGCATAATATAGGCTATTTTTCGAGTACATGCTCCCATCAATGATATTACATGCTCACAAATATATACCTGATGAAGAATAAATTCCAATAAGTTGTCTGTTTTTAGGCTATTTTTGGAGTCAATTAGTCAAATGAAACCAACTAAAATGATAAATGAAAACAAAGAGAGGAAAAGAGTTGTTTCCATTACTTTAATTCATTGGTAGCAAATTTCTATATTTGTTACGTCCTAATGTCATGAAAAGGTCTGAATATATAATGAATCTCAATAATTCTATCATATTTAATTTCTAAAACTTAACTTATTAAAAATTTCTTAATGGACGGACACAGACATGAATTTTCGTTCGGTTGAGGGTTCGTGAACCGTCTGTTTGTCGGCCCAAAGCTTAACGGACAGACACGAACATACTCTTGTTTGGTCTTGTTCGGTCCGTGTACACCCGTTATGATAATAAATATCAAATAAGAAAATCTCATTTTTCTCACATCTTCATCTAGTAAATGGGCTACTAAAGGATACAAAAACTCATATTAGTTTTACTCGCTATATGAATTATCCTAAAGTTTCATGTATTCGTTAGTTTTTTCATAAAATAAATTTAGTTGAGGCATTTCATCGAGGTTCTTCAACAATGACAGCGTCCTAGGGCTTGTAACAGGTGAGGTGTTGATCCAAACAATACGCGAACTGGTAATTTTATTTGGGTCGGGGACCCGAGAATATATTGAAAATGGGTGAGAAGCTGTTATGGAGTGACACCTGGGTGAATTTGGGTTGTTATATGTTGATGTTTGCTAGTTGTGGACTTTGTTATTGTTTAGTACTTGTAAGCTAAAAAAATATGGCAATAGGTTGAATGAATTAATATAGAAATTTGTCTAAATCTTTTTATACTAAAATATATTACGCGGGTTCTGATACCTAAAACTCAACACAAAGGCTGATTCTTTTATCTTCAATAATTTTTTTATTTTAAAGACGAAAAGTGAAATTTGTTATATAGCTAAGTGACGAGAAATTTAATTTATTATTAATAGATACACTTGTATGAATGAACAAAACTAGAGCATTTTTTAACCTAAGAATTCACACTAACAAAATGCATGTAATCAACATTATAGATTTAAGTTTAAGGTGGAGGTGGAGGATTACATACTGATTAGGAAGCTCAAGTATCACTAATAGAAATTTGGATATTCATAATCTAATAATGAATTTAGGATATTCGTAACTAGTATCCAAAAATGATGATTTGGAAGTTTAAACACCGTTAAAAAAATGGAAGTACAAATAACAAAAATCATGAACGAATATGGTTACATTTGTTCCCATGACACATATCTAACGGTTAAATAAGCTTTAAGTATTTCTTCTAAGTCTTCTAACCGATATGATGTGAATGATAGCCACACACGTTCAATGAAAGACTTCGTGAATGTATGAAACTTAGGCACCTTCAATAAGCTTAAAATCTAAAAAAAAAAAAAACAGAAGCAGAAATGAGATTGAAAGGAAGGAATTATTACACACAACGTTCACATCACAAACACATAGGAAATGTGATCGTGAATACATTAGAAGCCACATGCTTCTGTTTACTTATGGTGTCTACAAACTATAGCCACGTCCACCTACATAAAAGGTCCGAATGTAACTGAAGAAACATTAGGTGACCCCGAGTAGATTATGGATAATCTGGGGGTTAAGTAATGTTTCCCACGAGGGTTAGGTCCGGCAAAGAAGGATGTTCTTCAGATGACCTGCAAAACAGACACCGTGAGCTCGTCACTGAGAAGGGGGGGGGGGGGGTTCCTCCTTGTGACCACCCTCCGGCGTGAGAATCAGACTAGATTGCTCTGAATATAAGTGTATATTGAGAGAAATAGCTAGTGAAGGTAAAATACCAGATGATCCTACCGTTCCAAGGTGTTGGAGTATTTATAGCCGAATGTAGGTTTCCAAGCAGGTACAGCCAGCTGTATAATATTCCTGTTTTACCAACTATGGGCTACGCACGTGCCATGCTGGTTGGTGGGTAGGCAGCGGCTGATAGTGACCAGGCCGGCTGTGTACTATTCCTTTTCCACAAACTGCAGGCTATGTGCGTGCCACGACAAGGGTTGGTGAGTAGGCAGCGGCTAATAGTGACAAACAGTACTAGAGCATGCTCCTCGTACTGTTGTCGGTGAGCTGTCACCCTGTGATTGGTTCATGGCCTGCTTTGGTTAGATCTTGTCTATTTTGTCCATACCTTGGCAGGTATAGTACAAAAGATCTTCCAGAAGCATACGGACTGGCTCATTTGGGCGGGAGTATTCCCGCCTTGCTCATTCCTTCAGGTGACACTGAATTATTGAGTTAGTGCCTTGTGCGTGTAGCCTTGCTATTATTGCGGGTAGCCTTCCCTGATGGCTTGTATCCGCAGCTGCGGGGACAGGCGGGGTACTTCACCATTGGGAGGTTTTCCCTGCGGGAAAAGCTGGCGTACTGCGCTTAAGGTCTTCATCTCTGAGCATGGTGGGTCCTGCGGAACCAGTTGGTCCTTGCGCAAACGTCCCTCTTCAAGGTGAGTCTTGCGGGTCCAACTGGGCTCTGCTGGGACCTACCTCTTCAAGTCCCCCCAGTCCAATGTTCTTCTCATGAATTGTTAATAAGTGAGGTGAACTTTGGACTTAATCAAGGGGTTTTGAAAAGGATTTAGTTTTAAGGTTGTCCGTGGGGATTCTTCCCGCGGTTTCCCTAATGTCACGCAGAAATTCCCGACTTTTCTGCTTGATCTTTGGGTATGATGCGGGTAGGTGTGTAACCTCCTCGCAAGTCAGGAGCGTTGAGTTCCACTTGTGTAGATTCTCCATGAGGTTTTGGTAGTTTTGAACATAGTGATCAATTATGTTAAAACAACCAATTCCATCTTGGAGCTTCAAACAATCTAGTTTTAGACGTTCCCGCTATGCGGGGATGTTATTCCCGTTTCCGCAAGCATGGCCCAGAAGATCCTTCTTGGTTTCAATTCCCTGCGGAGTGCTAGGTATGTGAAGGGTTTCGCCTTGACACTGTACCCGCACTCGTCTTATAGTTACTTTACTTCCAAGGTATTCCTGGCTTCAATTCCCTGCGGGTGCTAAGTGTGTGAAGAGTTTTGCCTTGACACTGTACTCGCACCTGTCTTATAGTTACTTGGTTGCCAAGGTAAGGGGTATAGTCCCGCTTACTTTTGAATCTTTTTGAATCTTTTTGAAATTCGAAGAGTTGGTGAAAGGATAAGAACAGTCCAAACTGTTGAAACGTCGTCCGACGGTTTCTTCTGACAGTGTCAGGACGTGCAGGAAGTTATGGCGACGTGACAGTATATGGTCATTCCAGACGCTTTTTCAGGCGCGTGGACACGATTTTTCGGGCGCGTGGGTGCGGATTTTACGGCGCGCGTCCCGTCAACAGCTGTTGCCAGCTTGTTTTTTCCACGTGTCATAGTTTCATTGCACCAGCTCTTTTCTCTCTCCTCCGCATTAAATTAATCGCATTCATTGCGATGAGTATATAAAGGGGGAGAGGGTTCACGGTAATCCACACTTTCACTTCTTTCTTCTTCTTCTAAGCGATTTCCGGCGAATACTAACTTTCTGTCGAGCATTCTCCTGAAATCGTTCTTTACCTCCAAAACATGTCTACTCATGATCCAGAAGCTACCGTCGAGGAGTCTGACTTGTATGTCAAGAACCCGACGTCTACGTCCGATAAAAACGATAAGAGCACTGCTGGCGAATGCCAGTGTGCTCTTTCCATCGAGCTTTACCGGTACATCGTCCGGAAGTTCATGCTCGAGCCGTTCGAGCCTGAGTTTCCGGAGCCACACCAGACGGTGTACGATGCCCCCAAGGGCAAAATAGGGGTATATGCCGCTTTCTTCGTCTATGGGAATCTTAGGTTCCCGTTGACGAAGTTTGTATACCGTGTTCTGGATAGACACGGTGTGCACCTGACCGAGGTACACCCAATGGCGATCGCCAAGATCCGCCATTTTGAGTGGGCGTGCCTCATTCTTGGCGTGGATCCCCACGTCGACCGCCTGATGACCTTCTACTCCTGGAGGTGTATCCAAGGCTGGTATACCCTGGTCACCCGGATCAAGGGTTTGAAGATCTGCGCTACCGAGCGCAGTCTTCGGTCTTGGAAGCGGGAGTTCTTTTACATCTCTGCCCGTGTCGTCCCTATAGTGATGACATTTAAGAACGGGAGAGCTCTCCCCAGCCTTCACGCCTCCAACTACCAGGAGGCGGAATGGTTCTCCAAGATTTCCCGGATCCAGACTCCGGTTTACCGCTTTCCGGAGTCCGGGATGGTGATGCTTGGTATGAGCAGGGTGTGGAAGGATGCTGGGGCGGATGCGCCACAGATTCCCATCGTACTTGAATACGGTTTGAACTTTATCCCTTACGGTATGCTCCGTCTTCTTTGTTGATATATGGTTTTTTCTAACTGTTTTTCTTTTTATTTCAAAGGGAAATGACTTGCAGTCCCTCCTGCATCCGCGGGAAGCTGACGGTCCCGCTCGGTTGGGTACTCGTGCTCTTGACGAGAACGAGTTGCCCATCCTTGCGCAGACTGCGGATCGGTTTGTGGAGGCCTACCCGCCAGGCCACGAAATACTGAGCGCCACGCGGCCAGGTAAAAGACTATTTAACCCTCGCCCTCTGAATGCTGAGACCTCTGCTGGAATCCTCTAATCTTGTCATCTTCTGATGAGGAATCCGCAGATGGTCCTTTTCTTGCGCGGAAGAAGAAGGCTGTTGGCGGGAAGGGCAAGGCGAAGGTTGCCTCTACTGCCGATCAGGGGAACCGGTCTGAGTCGGAGACCGAGAGTGAAGAAGCGGCGGGGAACCCAGGTGGTGTTGAGACCACTGCTCCGGAGGTTGAAACGGCTGTCACCTCCGAGCAGCCCAGGACGACGACGGTGACCGGTACGAAGAGGCCGGCTCCATCGGGTTCTTCCCCGCCTGTTCGCACCTTCAAGCTCAAAAGGACCCGTAAGTGTACATAACTTTAACTTCATATCTTTCCGCTATTATACTTATATATCTTGTCTTCGTGCAGGCGTGGATGCTACGGCATTCCAGAGTGGAGCGGGAGGGAGCAGCTCTGGACCCATGAAGGTAGGTTTGGTCAACCTACCCGAGGCGATGACCCAGGCGGCTACGCCTGCTTGCAGTACTGGTTCAGTTGCTCATCCCGTTGAGCCAACTGTTCCAGCTGTAACATTATCCCCGCCGGCCGTCAGTGCCATTTTCACAGAATCCATCAATGAGCCGGCGGTGATTTCTCTTGCGGGTTCTTCCGCAGCCGCGGCCACGGTTGTGAGTTCACCTCCGTTGGTTTCCACCGCGGCAGCCTCCACCATGCCTCCTCCGGCGCCTGCGACCACGGCCAGTCCTTCAGGTACGTTTGGGGTTGGGGCGTCTAGCCAATCCTTGCCTCCTTCCCGTCTCCTTGACCTTTTGGATGGATATCCCTTAGGTTCAGGTGATGGGTTTGGTGGCTATCGGCCTGTTGTCGACCCTACAGGTGCGTAGGGTTATTTTGGCCTATATCCCTTTCATCATTTCTCTCTCTTACTGTTTTTTGTTTTATTGCAGTTCGTGATTCCAACGAGGTGTACGCTCCTCGGTGGAAGATCCGCCGGGGAACGACCCTCCGGACTGCTGAGGAGTGCGTCGAATGGGCGCGTCACGCCGCCCCAAGCGGTGCGCTGGGGGAGGCCATGGCCAGCTACCAGGAAGGTAGGCTGTCCAACGAGCTCCGAATCCTCCTCACCCGGATGCAGCCGCGCGTCGAGCTACTTTGTCGTGAAAACGACAAATTAAAGACGGCGCGTAGCCTTGAAGTGGCTCAGGCGCGGGCTATCCGGGAGGAGAATGCGAAGCTTGCCGTCGTTGCTGCGGAAAAGGAGAAGGCCTTCAAGGCCCTCGAGGTTGAAGTTCAGGCCCGGCTCGAGGCCCGTTCCAAGGCTGCCCAAGCTGTTAACGAACAGCTTCGGTTGGCTAAGGAAACTGCACGGAATGCAACCGAGAGGGCCACCAAGGCTGAAGCTGTTGCTGAGCCTCTACGCATCGAGAATGAGGAACTTAAAGCCAAATTAGAGAGGCTCCAGCAGGCTCATGATGCTTTGGCCATGGAAGATGCCAAGAAGCTCCAAGAGATCTTGGACCAGAGGGGGGTGCTTGACCAAACTGAGCGTAAGCTAAAGGGCGTCGAAGAGGCTGCAGCCAAAGATGTGTTGCTTGCCAACCTTACAAAGAACGAAGCCGAACGCGCCCGTAATGAAGCTCAAGCTGCCCTCCAGGAGGCTCTGGTTACCAAGGAATGGCTTCTTCGAGAAGCGTTGTCGCAGGTATGCGTAGTTTCACAATTTCTTTACGCTTTTCCTTAGAAGAGTTTTTGACATACTTCTGTTTTTTAGGTTGTGCATCGGGTGTTCACGAACACATCATATGACGATGCGATGAGCGCAGCCCTCAACGCTTCTCATGAGGATGGGAAAAGGCTGGCTTCCTGCTTGGTCTAGGGTTTGTTGAACGAGGCATTCCGCCTTCCAACTTCCCTCTTTACAATGTGGATACTGAAGCTGCGTATGACCAAGCAGTGAATCAGTATGCCGCCTTCCCGCATCCGGTGGTGGAGAAGGTAAACGATATTGCTGCTGCTGATGATGGGCTAGCTATCCTCAAAGCTTTCCTTGAACCGCCACACTCTACTGATGGTGCGGGTCCAAGTGGGAGTGGTCCTGAAGCTTGATACTTTAGATCCCTTTCCACCATTAGAGTAGATTTTTATGTTTGTAGACTTCTAATCTTGTATGCGGGTATGTACCCAGCAATTCTTGTAATGTTTGAATGTTGATGGAATAAAAATTATTTGTTAATGCCTTGCCTTGTTTATTTCGTTCATATTTTGTTTTAACTTAGCAATTTCTTTAGTACTTAGATAAGTTAACTTTTCAACGTGGCAGATAATAAGTTAAAGTTTTGCTTCCTCTTTCGTGATTGTGCGGATAAGACTGTCACTTTCACTTAGTAGGATGGCTAAACTTTACCTATATCTGACCTGCGTGGAAGTTTTCCTCATCTTTTCCTATGAAATTTTCTAAGTGTTTTGAATAAGTTAACCTTTCGACGCGCGGTTGCCAATAGGTCAATGTTCAGTTTCCTCTATCATGATTGTGCGGGTAGGACCGTCACTTTCATTTATTGGGATGACCAAACTTCACCTATAGCTGACCTGTGTGAAGGTTTTCCTTAGAAATTTTTACCGTTTTATGTGTTTATGCGGGTTTTGCCGCCTTCCACACGCAACGACTTACTTCTTCCCATATTTATGCGGTGAATACCGGCATATCAGCGTGGGAAGTTCATAAGTATAAAGGTAAGGCTATCAACACAATGTGAAAGGAGAATCATTTCCATTAGAAGTGGCTCTAGGCCTTTTCTTTACAAGTTTGGAATTGATCTACATGTAACATTTGCGTAATTGAGCTCCGTTCCATGTTCTTGGGATAGGAGTGCCATCGAGCCTTTCGAGCTGGTATGCGCCTTTTCCCAAAACTTCTTTGATAATGTACGGTCCTTCCCAGACCGGTGCCAGTTTTCCTCGGCGCTCTTGGTTTGAAGCCTCGTTGTAACGCAATATGTAGTCTCCTACATTGAAGTTGCAGAGTTTTACCCGCATGTTGTAGTACTTTTGCATATGTCGCTTGTAGTTTTCTTCACGCGCTGCGGCTAAGTCTCTGCGTTCCTCGGTTAGCATAAGGTCTAACCGTCTTTCCGCATCATTGTCTTCTGGCTGAATCAAGACCCTTGGTGAGGGCAAACCAATTTCGACTGGGACCATGGCTTCAGTGCCATAAGTGAGGCTGAACGGGGTTTCTCCCGTACTGGCCTTTTTCAGCGTTCTGTTTGCCCAAAGGACGTGTGGAACTTCGTCTACCCAGCCGGATCTGTGTTCCAGGAGTCTTTTCTTTATGCCTTCGACGATGCTTTTATTTGCTCTTTCCACCTCACCGTTACCTTGCGGGTGTGCCACTTAGGTAAAGGTGTGGGTGATTTGAAGTTCTTCTAGCCACTTTTGTAGCTTCTTGTCAGCAAAGTTGGTGCCGTTATCACTCACCAAAGTCTGTGGAAGTCCAAAACGACAAATAATAAATTCCCAAATAAATTTTTTAATATGTTTTGCGGTTGTTTGGGCTAAGGGTTTTGCTTCTATCCACTTGGTGAAGTAGTCGATGGCTACTACAGGAACTGAACGTTTCCTGCTGCTATAGGAAATGGGCCTGTCACATCGATGGCCCACTTCTGAAATGGCCATGAAGAGGTGACTGGAACAAGTTCATTCTTCGGGCGATGCGTGTTGGGTGCGTAGAGCTGGCAAGACCTACACTTTCTGATGTATGCCAGCGCATCCGTATGCATCCCCGGCCAAAAGTATCCCGCGTTGTTTAACTTAGCTACAACAGCGCGTGGACCTGCGTGTACTCCACAGATGCCTTCGTGTACTTCCCTTAGGAGGTAGTCAGCATCTTGGTTGTCCACGCATCTTAAGAGTGGGCCAAGAAAGTTACGTCTGTAAAGGATGTCATCGATGAGTTGATAGTTTAATGCTTTACAACGTATTTTTCTTGCCTGTGTTTTTGACTCTGGTAGTATACCCGCTGCAAGGTAATTTATTATCGGTGTCATCCACGTTTCTGTGCCGGTTTGGATGACACAAATTTCCTTGTGCGGGACTGATGGTGCTTCAAGGAGTTCAATGCGGATGTCCTTTCCCAAATGGGTGAAGGCTAATGATGCAAGCTTGCTTAACGCATCCGCAGATTTGTTTTCGCTACGCTTGACGTGTATGACTTTACAATCATTAAAATTGCGCATAAGGGTTTTTGCTTGTGCGAGGTACCGGGCCATTGTGTCGTTCACGGCCGTGTACGTTCCGTTTATTTGGTTGGCTACTAACATGGAATCCACGTGGGCTTCCAAGTTTTTCACTCCCATTTTACACGCAATTCTCAGCCCGGCCAAGAATGCTTCATACTCGGCTTCGTTATTCGTACTTGGAAAATCCAGTCGAATAGCGTAAGTGTATTCTTGGCCTGCTGGGTTGGTTAGTTTCAACCCTGCGCCCGAACCCTCGTTGCTGGCTGCTTCATCGGTGTAGAGTCGCCAGACATCATTGATGTCCTGTGCTGGGGAGGGTTGAGCCTCCTCCTGGCACTCTTTCTCCCGCGAAGCGGGGACTTCTGCTATAAAGTCGGCCAGAACCTGGCCTTTTATGGCTTGTCTTGGCTTGTACTTTATCGCATATTCCCCCAACTCAATTTTCCATTTGGCTAGACGTCCCGATAACTCGGGTTTGCCTAGAACGTTTGCAAGTTTGAAGTTGGTGAGAATGGTGATTGGGTGACCTTGGAAATATCGTCTTAGCCTGCGTGAAGCCTGTACAAGTGCTAAGACTAGTTTTTCCAGGGTGGAGTACCGGGTTTCTACGTCTGTTAGGACACGGCTAACATAGTAAATAGGCATCTGGGTACCTTTTCGCTCTACTAGCAGGACTGCCCCGGTTGCTCTATCTGTGGCAGAAAGATATATGATTAATTCCTTCCCCGCTTCTGGTGCTGTGAGCATTGGGAGTTCGATCAAGCGTGACCAAATTTCCTGAAAAGCTGCTTCCGCTTCTGGCGTCCAGCGGAAGTGCGTTTTCTTTAAACAGTTTCTCAATGTTGACACGAATGGGAACGACCTATCCGCATGGTTTGACAAAAAGCGGTTAAGTGCGACTAGGCGTCCATTCAGTGTCTGGGCTTGCTTGATGGTAGTAGGTGATTCCATTTTGATAATGGCTTTGACCTTTTCAGGGTTCGCTCTGAAGCCATCTTTAGTAACAATGATTCCCAAGAACTTCCCTTCTTCCATCCCAAAGGAACACTTGCTCGGGTTGAGCTTCATGTTTATCTTTCTGAGCGTGTTGAAAGTTTCTTCGATGTCTTTCAACATCGCTTCTGGCTCAGGGCTTTTGATGACCAAATCATCCATGTAGACTTCCAAGTTTCTCCCAATTTGGGCATGAAACTCTTTGTCCATCAGGCGTTGGTATGTGGACCCTGCATTCTTAAGTCCGAATGGCATCATTTGATAACAAAATGTGCCATCGGGCGTCCGAAATGCGGTTTTGTCCTGATCATCTACAGCCATGTGGATTTGATGGTACCCCTTATATGCGTCAAGGAAGCATTTAAGGCGAAACGGTGCTAATGAATCCACTTTGAGGTCAATTTCGGGTAACGGGTAACAATCTTTGGGGCATGCTTTGTTTAAATCTTTGAAATCTATACACATGCGCCATTGTTTGTTAGCCTTCGGTACCATAACGGGATTTGCAACCCATGTTTGATATCTACTAACGCGTACGATGCCCACGTCAAGGAGTTCCTTGACTTGGGTTCTACACGCGTTAGCCTGTTCCGCCCCCATTACTCTGCGCTTTTGTATGACTGGCGTAAAAGCCGGGTCACACTTGAGCTTATGCTCTGCTTTACTTCGAGGTACACCAGTCATGTCAGCTGGTGTCCACGCGAAGATGTCAGCGTTTCTCTGTAGTAAGCGTTTGAGTAAGGTGCGCGTAGGATCAGCGATTGTTGGGCCAATTGTAACAGCCTGGTCAGGGTATTTGCCATTGAGGGCCCATTTTTCTGGTTCGGTAATGGTTGGTTTAGCCATCTTTGGTTTGGGTTTAGATGAGACGGATGCGATGCATACCTGGGGGATACCGGTGATCATCGCTACACCCTCAGCAGTTGGCCATCCCATCATGCCGTGGACTGAAGATACCACGGCGTTGAATCTTGCCATCCCGTCTCTCCCGAAGAGAATGTCGTATGTGTGATGTGGCTTCCTCATTATGACGAAGTCCACGTCTTCTGTGCGGGAGTATTTCCCGTCCGTGAGAATGACGGGGAAAGATAGGATACCCAGGGGGTGTTTGTGCTGCCGTCGAACCCTTCCATTGAGGCGTAAACCGTTTCCA
This sequence comes from Bidens hawaiensis, assembly GCF_021521415.1. NCBI lineage: Eukaryota > Viridiplantae > Streptophyta > Magnoliopsida > Asterales > Asteraceae > Bidens > Bidens hawaiensis. The sequence goes on along the minus strand of NW_027492372.1, from coordinate 523,412 downwards.
GGCGTTCTTTGTCTTCGTCGTCTAGCTTGTCGAAGAACTGCCTGTACATAACCGTTGACGAGGCGCCGTTGTCAGCAAGAGTGCGGGAAGTTATGTAATGCCCCAGCTGGCTTTTGATGACGATAGGGCCTTCCTTGCTGGGTCCTCCTGGCACTCGCGGGAAGCGCACCTCAGCTTCCTTCCATTCGCATGGTTCTGTCGTTCGTCTTTTTCTTCCTCTGATGTTGCCATGAACCATGTGGATGCTGATGTCAACGGGCTTTCGTCCGTTGCCTTTATACCGGTTATCATTCCTTCCTCCATTCTTGATTGATTCCACAAGGTGTGCAAGTCTTCCATCCTTGACGAATGTTTCAACAATATCCTTCAAGGATGTACACTCCTCTGTACTGTGACCCTTTGTCCTGTGGAAGTCATAGGATTTGCTCTGATCCGCATTAGGTCGTTGCCGGATCATTGGAGCTTTTGGCCATGGGAGTTTTTCTGTGGCAAATATCTCCGTGACGCTTTTGGTGAGTGGCGTCCACCGGTGTTTTCGGCTTGAAGGGTGCGTGTTATCCCTTCCGCCAACAAGAGGGCGAGAGCTGGATGAGGTGTCAAAGTTTACCCTTGACTGCCAAATACCTAGCTTCCTCTTTTTGTTCTGCCGGGTGATCCGAACATTGTTTTCTCTGGTCCTCTGCGTGTAGAGATGTGTACTCTGGGGAAGATCCCTACCCAGTTGCTTCTCCGTCTCAGCAAAGCGCTTGGCCGCCGTCATGATGGCATCCCATGTGGATGGCATGCCGTCCTTACCCGTCAACGTGCGGATAAGCTCTGGGTATTCGGCGCCCTGGATGAAAGCGGCGCGAACAAGATCTTCACTTATGTTGCCCAGACTCAGCTTTTTGGAGTTGAAGCGAGTGATGAAGTCTAGTAAAGATTCATCTTCCTCTCTCACGCAGTTGAGGATCGTCCACTGCTCTTCAGTATATTTCCTCTGTTGACTGAAGTGTTGGCTGAACTTGTGTTGAAAGTCCGCCCAATCATAGATGTGGTGGACCGGTAAACGATCAAACCACGCCCTGGCCGCTCCAACCAGCGTCATCTGGAACATTTATCACGTGGGTTCCGTCCAGTTACTGACGGTTGCCCCCGCTATGAATCTGTTCAAGTGATCGTCTGGGTCGGATAGACCATCATAAGTGCCGATGTTGGACATCTGTTTGGAACTTCTCGGAGCGATTGCTTCCGCAATGTCCCTTGCAAACTTGGATGTTCCCGCATTTGCGGCAGTTGGTCTAAAGGTTTTGGAGAAGTCGCGTGGGTTTCCCCCCGCGTTCCTTGGTTTGAAGGTTTCTCCGAAATTCCTTCTTGGTTGGAAGTCCGTTTCTTTACGCTTCCCTTTCGCCCTATGGCGAGGGTTCGCGTCAGTGTCGGATTCCTCCCGATCATCTTCCGAGTACTCGCACTCACTGTTCATCTTGAGCTGTTGTCGAGTGCTCCCGAATTCGTCAGCCTGTTGGAGTGAACGCAACCGTTCATCCAACTCAGCTTGGAATTCCTTCTGACGTGCTTCGGCCCACGCCTTAACTTGATCGAGTGTTTGGCGAGGGAGCCTCGTCTGTTTCTCCAACTGGGCATCAGTGAACCCCAGTGAAATATTGTTTACTGCACTTGCCCCGGCTTGGGTAACCGGGGTAGTGTTCGTAAAATTTGAGTAACCGCCGGTGTTCCCCCCAGTAGCTGGGGTTGTGGTTACCGGGGTTTCTTGGTCACTTACTGGCCTTGGGACCGGAGTAACGTTAACCATTTTTTCAGAAGTTTTGAAAAAACTGAATTAGTTCTAGCTTTTATGCACGGATGGCGCCAATGAAGAAACACTAGGTGACCCCGAGTTGATTATGGATAATTTGGGGGTTAAGTAATGTTTCCCACGAGGGTTAGGTCCGGCAAAGAAGGATGTTCTTCAGATGACCTGCAAAACAGACACCGTGAGCTCGTCACTGAGAAGGGGGGGTTCCTCCTTGTGACCACCCTCCGGCGTGAGAATCAGACTAGATTGCTCTGAATATAAGTGTATATTGAGAGAAATAGCTAGTGAAGGTAAAATACCAGATGATCCTACCGTTCCAAGGTGTTGGAGTATTTATAGCCGAAGGTAGGTTTCCAAGCAGGTACAACCAGCTGTATAATATTCCTGTTCTACCAACTATGGGCTACGCACGTGCCATGCTGGTTGGTGGGTAGGCAGCGGCTGATAGTGACCAGGCCGGCTGTGTACTATTCCTTTTCCACCAACTGCAGGCTATGTACGTGCCACGACAAGGGTTGGTGAGTAGGCAGCGGCTAATAGTGACAAACAGTACTAGAGCATGCTCCTCGTACTATTGTCGGTGAGCTGTCACCCTGTGATTGGTTCATGGGCTGCTTTGGTCAGATCTTGTCTATTTTGTCCATACCTTGGCAGGTATAGTACAAAAGATCTTCCAGAAGCATACGGACTGGCTCATTTGGGCGAGAGTATTCCCGCCTTGCTCATTCCTTCAGGTGACACTGAATTATTGAGTTAGTGCCTTGTGCGTGTAGCCTTGCTATTAGTGCGGGTAGCCTTCCCTGATGGCTTGTATCCGCAGCTACGGGGACAGGCGGGGTACTTCACCATTGGGAGGCTTTCCCTGCGGGAACAGCTGGCATACTGCGCTTAAGGTCTTCATCTCTAAGCATGGTGGGTCCTGCGGAACCAGTTGGTCCTTGCGCAAACGTCCCTCTTCAAGGTGAGTCTTGCGGGTCCAACTGGGCTCTGCTGGGACCTACCTCTTCAGTAACATAATGCTAGACCACGAGAGGCTAGGATTATACCTAGAGGTAACACACACTCATTATAACGGAGCCTATGTTACAAATTAAGGTATAGAATCAAGATGTACACATGCACCGTAATTATAACCAAGCAAAAGACATAAGTTTGACAGTCAACAGATCACATCAGACCCCCGGGCGTTTACTGTCACAATTAAGCATATAAAATCAACCACAAAGTCTTCAAAACGAATGGACCATTAGGAGAAAAGTGCCAATTGTAACCTGACAGTCAATAATAGTTTTGTTCTTTAAGTAAAGGCTAAAACCAATGTACAAAAGAATGAATTATAGTATATGAAGAAACACGGATCCACTCCTCGGGTATGGGTCCTGGATCCAGTGAGTCCACAGGGTACAATACGATAACTACTACCACGATATGGTAAAGCTCCCTAAAGTCCAGTGACCGGAACCTGCAAAACAAACACCGTAAGTCTCATTACAGAAAGGACAAGAGGGGGGGGGGGGTCTTCCTGTAACCACCCTCCGGCGTGAGAATCAGTAACATTCGTAATGAAGAAAATACTGAAGTACAGAGACTAAGTGTAGTCAGAATATATGTGAGTGAATGAATACCTCATACCGTTTGACAAAGTATTTATAGCCAAAGGATGGTGGAAGATGATTGGGGCAGCTGTCCTCTTCTAGAAGATCTTTGATAACCGCCTGGACACGTGTCTTCTTGTGATAGGTTGGGCTATACGTCCCACGTGCATGGGTATAACAACCTGGACACGTGTCACCAACTGATAGGATGGATCGCACCCTGACCATGTGCACGGTTAAAACAACCTGGCCAGGTGTCCTTTGTTCATTGGTTAGTATGTCACGTATTCCCCAAGTAAGAATCATAAGCCTTTCTTCTAGAAAGTATTTGAATGGTGACAACTGTCCTACTGGCACAGTCCTCCAGTTATTTATGCGAACATATGTCTTGTCCCGCGGACAACTTTTGAGGACGCCCGGATGCTTCCGCGCGTATTATGAGGACGTTCCTCCTCTATCTTGATATGCGGGTGATCCGTTTGTCCCGCGGGTGGCTTATAAGAGCATTCTCTGTGACCCGCGGGTGGTACTTAAGGGTATTTGGGTCTTTTTGGTACCCTACCTCTACAAGTCCCCCCAGTCCAGTGTTTCTTCCGTGTGAAGTCTTTATGCGGGTGAAATTCTGGATTTAATGTGTGTTGGGGATTTTTGTTATTCGAAAGTTAGGTAGAAAATATCTTTTGTTGGTATAGATAATCATGAAAAAGGACAAGTTGACCACTCGCAGGCGCGTGAACATGTGATGGAACGATTTTGACGGCTGTCACTGTACCCGATTGTACAACTTTTTCTCTTTTCAAATTTCCTGCGTGACGTGGCAATCACTGATTGGGTGATGTTTTTCTCTCTCTCTGCTGTTCATATCCCATCACATTAACTGCGATGGGTATAAATAAGGAGAGACTCCTTCTTTTTGAAGTTTTATCGCTCTTTTACTTCGATTATCTTCTTAATTATTTCTCTGATAAAGCATTAAACTTTCTTGTATTCTCTCATCAAATCTTTCTAAGATGTCGAATGTTCAAACTGAGGTTGACGAGACAGAAGTGTCGTGGGACTATTCTGATTACGAGAAGTTGCTAGAGACTTATGGCATTCCACCGGAGTGGGGGCCAGAGTTCCCTGCTCCTAGATCCATAGCCAGTTTCCCACCGCCTGGGAAAATGGCTTTGTTGCCGATTATTTTGTTCACGGGAATTTTCGTCTTCCTATAACAAAATTTTTGCAGAGATTGTTAACTGCGTATGAGATCCACTTATCCCAATTGCATCCTCGTGCTATGATGCGGATTCGTCACTATGAATTTGTGTGCATAGCACGTGACATGATGCCACATGTTGACCGATTCTCTGTGTATTATTTTCTTGCTAACCCTAATGGTTGGTATACATGTCAAGGGCTTTCCGATCGAAGTATCAGATATGAAGTTGAAAAAGGGTCCAAGGACTGGCGGAGCAAGTTTTTTTGGATTTCTGAGGACGTGGTGCCGTTAGATATGGTTCGCCGCCCAGTAAATTCCGCCCTTCCTGACGTTGTTACCGTTGCTCATGAGGGCCAAGAATGGTACCGTGTACTCACAATGGAACCGACACCCATGCAAGCCTTGCTGGAAGAAGCTCTAGTGTGGGCGGGCATGAGCCGTTTGTGGCCAACAGAAATTATGGAGCCCATTTTTGTAGACTTGAATGAGCGTAAGTTTTCGTTTATTGTCTCTTTGATTGCTTGAATATTTTGATAATTTGTTTTCTATCTTTTTTCAGGCCGAAGCTCTATGTTCAATACCCTTTTTGAAAGCAGGGGTTGTGTCCGCAAAAGTATCCGCCATGCGGGGGACCAACCTATTCTTGAGAAAACTAAGCCCAGTTTTTGTTTCCGAAGAAAGTTCGGGCTGAACCTGTGACTTCTAACGCCACCTTTGAAACAGATGCGTACACTCTAAATCCTCCTCCCCTTACTGCTGTTACTTCAGAAGTAATGCTTGCCATCCTTTCATCAAGCGATGATGATGGGGATGTGCCTCAAATTTCTGCTTCGGAAGAAGAAGAGGACTCTGATGAGGGTGCTTCTGAATTTTCCTCTGTCTCATCTTTATTAGCAGAATTAGAGAAGAAGAGAGCTTTCCTTGCTTCTCAGATGGGTCATACGAGTGTGAAGACTGCGGATTCTGAGGCGGGACCATCAAGGAAAAAACGGAAGATACACCGTCCCAAGAAGCCACAGTATAGCCTTGCTGACCGTATTGACACTGTTGAAGGTACATGTTAGCCTTTAAATACTGTATTCCTTGTGTTGGTATTTTGCTAAGTATAAATTTTGTTGTGTAGATCCGTTGATCTTCAGTGAGGATATATCGGAGAAGTTGTCCACACCAACTCCTCATACTGAAAAGCCATCATCCCCTTTTCAAGGGGAGGGGCGGAGGATAAACCATCTACTCCGCCTGATGCTGCTTACGTGGAGGATCGTCCAACCTCCCCTTTGGTTGAAGTTACTGCAGACGAGAGGATGCCGACTCTTCCAACTGATGTTTCAACGGGGGCCCAGATGATCAGTTCGGCCGTGATACCCGTTTTGATTATTTGTTTCAAGGTGGGGGTGGTAGTAGTGATCAGCAAGACAGTCCTACTGCTGAGGAGGAGCATATTCAGACTGACGAGCTTCCACGTCAACCTCCTCCTCAACAGTCTTCTTCCACCCCGGCTCGCCTTAAACCCTCGGGTTCCCGTTATTACGGGGATACGGGCTTGGGTGACAAACACTAGTTGTTTGTCCCTCCATGGGGCATTACCAATGGTTCTCGGTTTTCCCAACCGAGAACTTGTATGGAATTTGTTGAACATTGCGCACCCCCTGCTGAGATGGCATATCAGCGTGATCTTTCCCGCCACGACCTTCATACAAATGTTGCTTATCATCTGGCTAATGCCTTAGCCGGTAGCCAGGAGGTCTTAAGTGAGTGGCGTACTCTAGGCGGGAAGGTGGGGGAAGCTTGTCGGACGGTCGAGGTTGCCAAGAAAGAAGCTGAGGAGCAACGTATTGCTGCCCAGACCGCTAAATGGAAACAATCCGATGCGGAGATTGCTCTTAAGAGTGAACAAGATCGCAATGCTGAGGCTGCCCGTCGATGGAAGGAAGCTTGTGAAAAGCATAATTCCGTTCTTGAAGTTGCTCGAGCTAAGACTCAGAGGGAAAGAGTTGAATTGGCTCGTGCTCAAGAAGCTAATTCTTCATTAGAGAATCAAGTGGCCCTTCAAGGCGTACGTATTCATGACCTTGAAGCGGAGCTAAAGTTGCAGAAGGAGCAGGCCAGACTTAAGGATCAGAGTGCTGCTGAAATTCAGACTGCTTATGATTCTCTCCTTCAAGCCCATGAGGAAGCTACTTCGGAAGCTAAGGAGTTCCGAGCGCGGGCGGAACGTGCGGAACAGGACCTTACTCGAGGCGTTGATGCTGTAAGTTAATCTTTATTACTTGTTATTTTACTTTCACTTTTTGATACTGGGAACTTATGTTTTCGTCTTAATAGGTTGTCCGCCATATCAAAGGAGGTAAGGAGCTGAATGACAGCTTTGCCAATGCGATGGCTGCTTCTTCCTCACTTGGGCGTGTTGTGGGCTTTCATGAAGGGAAGAAGTACACCCAGAGTAACGTCAAACAAGATCGTGTCAACCGGGTTAAGGAACATGACACTTTAGTCTTCCCCTTACAAGATGTGCTTCCAGAGTTCGCTTCCGCATATGACAGCGTACAACTTTTGAAGACTTATCTTGGGGAAGACTCTGAGGATGACTCTTCCAAAGACACGTCGTTGAAGGCTCCGGAAGGCCCATCGGCTTCAAATCCTTAGGATAAGCTTAGATGTTTTGTATCTTGTAAAATTTTCTTTTCCTTCTTGTAATTACTTTTTGGATAATTAATGAGGAATGTTTCTTTTGTCTTTTGTGGATATTCTACTCTTTTGATGAAAATATCTTTAGGAAATATTTTTGATATTTTATATCTCTTGAGAAGATTTTTCTGAAATCTTCGACTTTTTGAAGTATTTGAAAGTTTGGAAAACTATAATGACGTGGCGGAGAGAGAAACTTATTGAGGACAACTGATAAGACGTTCATGACGCCTTTGACAGCCTGTTTGCATCGTCTTGAATTTCCCGCTTGACGTGTCTGTCATCTGGCGGTCCGCGGTTTCTCTCTCTTCTGGCAATTTATGAATCGCATTAATTGCGATGGGTATAAATACAACCCTTGTGGTTTCCATTTAAACTTTACCACTTTCATATTTCTTCAAACACTTGAGGCCTTTCAACCTTCTCCAAAATTTCTTCGTCTTTCTGAGATTTCTTTTAACCTTTCTGATATAGAAATGGCTAAAGAGAAAAAGAGTACCCCTTCTATCGGTGAAGTTACCGTCTGCCTTAAGGAAGAAGATTATAATGACGTCGTCAATGTGTACGGATTGGCGACGGAGTGGGAGCCGGAACGTCCTGCTAGTGGTTCTATTGCCACTAGCCCTCCTCCGAATAAAATGGCTGTATACGTAGACCATTTAACAACGGGGAACTTCCGGATTCCAGTTACTAAGTTTGTCCAATCGATCTTGACATCTTATGGAATTCATCTTTCACAGATCCATCCCTTCGGGATGTTGAGGGTTCGACACTTCGAATTCTGTTGCCAAACTCACAACCTTGAACCCACCGTTGGCATGTTTGCCGTTTTTTACAAAATGACCTTTCGCGATGGGTGGTACAGTTTTGCATCCATCGAGAAGAGGATCATAGGCACGGAGTGGCTCCGTAGCCTTCATGGCTGGAAGCCAAAGTTTTTCTGGATCCGGGAGGACGTTATCCCTTTCCGGATGACTAAACGCAAGGCGGACACTCCTCCGCCTGTTATTCCTGCGGTCGCTCATGAAGGTCTTTCATGGTTTAATACCCTGATGTCTACTCCTTCTCCCATGCGTCCTATTCATGAGGGCGCAATGGTGAGTGCAAAGATGAGCCGATTGTGGCCATTCCCCACATTGGAGCCATATTATGAGAAGACTGATAAGAGTGAGCTTTGTTTATGGCCTCCGTCTGTTCTTAATTTGAATATTTTCTAACTTTTATGTATTTGTATAGGTGAAGGTTCTACCTTCAGCACTTTACTGGACAAGGGGGGGTGATGGTGCGACGTCCGATTGTCCCAAGAGATAGACCCTTTTTAGATCGGACGAGCAACAACTTTTTATTCCCCACTGCCTTTCGCCCGGAACCATTGGTCTCCGAACCAATGTATGCTAAAGGTGAGAAGTATGTTGAAGAAGCCATACTAAAGGGTGAGGGCATTTTACAACCCCTGCCTTTAACTGTTGTTACCTCTAGCGGGGTGATCGTACTCTTTTCGTCTAGCGAGGAGTCGTTACTTTGTGAAGAAGGTAGTTCAACTGATGCTAATAAAGCTATGGACTTGATTGCAGGTCTCACCCGTCAACGAGCCGCGACCGATCAGGCAACTGCGGAGAAGACCGATAATGTTGATACTACTGCGGACGTTGAAGGTTCGGGACCTGATGATATTACTACGGAGATTGGACGTTCGGTCATTGACGCAGGCGTTTCCAAAGTAGCAAGCAAGCGCAAGGTTAATCCGGAGAAGACTGTCCCCAAGAAGAAGAAGTCTAAAAAGACAAATCTTTCCGCCTTGGGAGACCGGTTGGAACGTATTGATGCAGAAGACCCGTCATTGGGTATGCAATGTTTTCCTTACTTTTATAATCCGTTTTGATTTGAGTCATTCCTAACCTATTGGTAATGTTTTTCAGTGAACCTGGATAACCTTTCTGAAGGTATTTTTGGTTTGAAGGAGTCACGTGTCCGTCTGTCACAACCACCTCCTAACACCGTTGAGAATCCGGTCGTTGTGACGGATGATTCTCCATTGAAGAAGGAGGGGGATGACACAACTGATCGTACTAAGGTGTCACCCTCTCATAACGTTTACCGCTTCAGGGAACAAGGGGGTGTGAGCACATTTCCATATGCTTCCCCAACTTATCCCTCTCCTGGGGAGAAAGATCCCACCCCACACCAGCCTAACTGGTCCTTTGCGTCGGGATTCAACATTCCGTGACGTGGACACATGTTTTGAATTTCTGGGGGAATGTCTTCCTCATGGTGAAAAGGAGAGATGACGCCTTAGTATTCGCCAAGAATTACTAAACTCTCATTCTTATTATTTGGCGAATACTATGTCCACTACTCATGAGATAACCAGAGATTGGTTGGCGATGAATGAACAATGGATGAGTTGGCGGCCTCTGCTTCTGATGCTAAACAAGAAGCTCTTAAAGCTATAAACGAAGCTAGGGAGGCCAGCCAGGCCCTGCAGGCGGAAAAAGCTGCTCGGTCCGCTGCTGAGGAAGCCAAGGCTGTTCTCCAAAAATAGTTGGAAGAACAAGCCAGATTAATGGAGGCTCTTCAGGCTGAATCAGCAGCCAAGGACAAGCGTTTATCTGACCTTAACACCAAGAGCCGAAATCAATCGCTGGAATGTGCTCGACACAAAATGGAGCTTGTCCGGGCCAAGGCGGACCAAAAATGGCTATTGACGGAGGCTATTCCCAAGGTATGTGCCTTATTCTCATCATAAATGTTCCAAGTATTTTTAGAGTTACTTATGTGTAACTGTTCTATCAGGTCATTGCCGATGTTCGGGCTAGTGATGAACTAGGGAATTGTGTTGCTATCCTCCTTAAAGCTTCGAAGCAGGCTGGTCACCAACTGGGTTTCCAAGAAGGCTATCAGTTTGGTTCAACCTCCAAGCTTCCTGAGGAGTATGTCTTAGCTGGCAAGGATACTGTTGCTATCCTTAAACAGAAATCAAAGGACTTTGATTCTCTAAAATTTTCTTTGACGGAACAGATATCCACGCTTGCGGACAAGGAGGATAGCATTTCGCAATTAAAGATTCTTCTTGAACTTGGTGAAGAAAACAAAGAAGAAGAAGAAGAAGAAGGAGATGACGAATATGCGGAAGATGCGGAAGGTGAAGGTGCGGGGCACAGTGATGCTGCACCATAGTTTTTTTTTTTTTTTTGCTCTTGTAACTTGATCCTTTTGTTGTAATCCCATTTGCATGAATAAAGAAGGCTTAATTTTGCATCCGTTACACTTTGTTTATTTGTCATAATATAAGTGTTTTGTAGGATCTTCTTTGTACGCCAATAAAGGATTACCTAATGATACAAGTCTCAAATGACTGAAATGAAAATTTTCATAACTAAGGCATAAGCCAAAATACAAGAAATGAAATTACATATATTGTGAACTTCTAGTTAGGCGCGCAGGCCAAAAGATAAACATACTAAATGTAGCATTTCCTTAGTTAGGCCACATTCCAAGTTCTAGGGACCTCTGTCCCATCCAACCTTTCTAGTTTATAGGCACCTTTAGACAGAACTTTCTGGATTCTATAAATTCCTTCTCATGTAGGGGCCAACTTGCCCGGAGGCTCTTGCCCTGAGGCTTCGTTACTGCGGTAGACATAGTCTCCCGCATCGAATTCACATCTTTGAACCCGCGAGTCATAATACTTTTGCAACTGTCGTTTGTAATTATGTTCGCGGGTCGATGCCATTTCCCTCCTTTCCTCGAGGAGGTCGAGGTTCATCTGGAGCTCATGATCATTATCTTCAATCATAAGGACTCTGGCGGATGGGATACCAATCTCGGCGGGAATCATGGCTTCTGTGCCATATGTTAAACTGAAGGGGGTTTCGGAATTGCTGGAATTCCTTTGAGTGCGGAAGGCCCATAGTACATGGGGCAATTCGTCCACCCATCCCGTTCGTTTTGTTCCCAGCCTCATTTTGATTCCTTCTTTGATCGTCCACCCATCCCGTTCGTTTTGTTCCCAGCCTCATTTTTGATTTCTTCTTTGATCGTTCGTTTTGTTCTCAGCCTCATTTTGTAACTCTTTTAACCATTCTTGCAACCCACTGTCCGCGAATTGTGTCCCGTTATCACTAACGAGCTCTAGAGGGAGGCCGAAACGGCATATGATGAATTCCCACAAGAATTTTTTAACACTCGCTGCTGTTATAGAAGCAACAGGTTTGGCCTCCACCCATTTTGTAAAGTATTCGATGGCTACTATCAGGAATTTGACGCGTCCGGGGGCTTCAGGGAAAGGTCCCATTATGTCAACTGCCCATTTCTGGAACGGCCAAGCTGAAGTGACTGGAACTAACTGGTTTTTTGGTCGCAGCGTGTTAGGAGCATGGCGTTGACATGAATCACACTTCCTGATTTCACGTACAGCATCCATATGCATCCCCGGCTAGTAATATCCAACGTTCATTACCTTTGAAACGACCATCCGCGGACCCGCGTGAAGACCACAAATGCCTTCATGAATCTCTCTGATTAAATAATTCGCGTCCTCGGCATCCACACATCGGAGTAGTGGGCCAAGGAAGGAACGTCGGTATAAAACACCGTCATGTATTTGGTAGTTCAAGGCTTTGTGTTTTATCTTCCGGGCCGCTGCTTTTTCTTCCGGAAGTGTTTCGGATGACAAGTACGCTGCAAGGGGTGTCATCCAGGATTCTACTCTCGTTTGGATCACTAACACCTGATGTTGCGGAACAGACGGGCGATCTAATACCTCGATGCGGATGTCTTTGGCAAAATGTTCGAAATTCGTTGAAGCCAATTTACTGAGAGCATCCGCTGATTTGGTTTCACTTCTCTTTATATGAATGACTTTGCAAGAAGAGAACTGAAGCATCAAATCCTTTGCCTGTGACACATATGAAGCCATGATATCGTTTTTTGCTTCGTATGTACTGTTGATCTGTCCCGCAATCAACATGGAATCCACTCGGGCTTCTAAATGTTTAACTCCGAGCTTTTTGGCTATCCGCAAGCCGGCCAAGAAAGCTTCATATTCTGCCTCGTTGTTGGTACTTTTGAAGTCCAGCTTTATGGCATATGTAAACTCATGGCCTTCGGGATTGACCAGCCTGAGGCCTGCGCCACATCTCTCATTGCTTGAAGCTCCATCCGTGAATAAGGACCAAATTTGTCCCAATTCCGGAGGTGCTTGGGGTTGTTGCTCGATTAAACATTCTTTTTCTTTGTGATGAGGAACTTCTGTCACGAAGTCCGCCAACACCTGCCCTTTGATTGCTGGCCTAGGTTTGTATTCTATTGCATGTTCACCTAGTTCGATGGCCCATTTGGCTAGTCGGCCAGATAATTCGGGCTTACTGAGAACATTTTTGAGCTTGTATCCGGTTAAAACATTGATGGGGTGCCCTTGAAAGTACCTGCGGAGGCGTCGGGCAGCATAGACCAGTGCCAAAACAAGTTTTTCAAGCATGGAGTATCTTGTTTCCAGGTCCGATATTGTTCTGCTGATGTAGTAGATCGGTGTTTGAATATTCTTTCGATCTGTCAGGAGGACGGCCCCGATGACAATGTCTGACGCTGATAGGTATAATGTTAACGGTTCCCCCGCACACGGTGCTGTTAACGTGGGCAGCTCCATCAAACATTTTTTAACTTCCAAAAAAGCTTGTTCTGCTTCTGCAGTCCAATTGAAATGTGCTTTCTTAAGGCAATTTCTTAGTGTTGAGATAAATGGGTGAGATTTGTCTGCATGGTTTGCCAAGAATCGATTCAAAGCAACTAAACGCCCATTGAGTGTCTGAACTTCCTTGAGGGAGGACGGGGAAGGCATGCGGGCTATGGCTTGAACTTTATCTGGATTAGGTTTGAAGCCTGCATCCGTGACAATCACACCCAGAAACTTTCCCTCTTCCATTCCGAATGAACACTTGGCTGGATTTAACTTCATGTTAATACCTTTCAATGTTTCAAAAGTCTCTTCAATATCTCTCAGCATCTGATTTTCCTCAACACTTTTGATTACAAGATCGTCCATATACACCTCTAAGTTTCGACCAATTTGACCTTTAAATGCTATGTCCATCAATCGCTGATACGTGGTTCCCGCATTTTTTAGTCCGAAAGGCATCATTTTGTAACAAAAGGTGCCTTGATCGGTACGAAATGCTGTTTTGTCCTCATCACCTGCTGCCATGCGGATCTGATGGTAGACTTTGTAAGCATCCAAGAAGCACTTGAATTTGAATGGTGCCACAGCATCAACTTTGAGATCTATTTCGGGTAAAGGATAACAATCCTTGGGACATGCTTTATTTAGGTCCTTGAAATCGATACACATTCGCCATGCCCCATTGCTTTTGGGGACGATAACTGGGTTGGCGACCCAAGTTTGGTAACGAATTGGACGAATGATCACTGCCTGCAAGAGGTCTTGGACTTGTTCATTCATTGCTTTTGTTTGTTCCGGACCCATCTTACGTTGTTTTTGAACAATTGGCGTAAACAACGGGTTTACCCTTAGTTTGTGTTCCGCAATGTTCCGCGGGACACCCGTCATGTCCGCAGGTTGCCATGCGAAAACATCGACATTCTTTGATAATAATTGTTTCAAGAAAGTCCGCACTATCTCGGAGATAGCAGGTCCAATTGTTACAGTTTGATCAGGGAAATCTTTGTTCAAGACCCACTTTTCCGGTTCAGTTCTCAAAGGTTGTTTTGGGATCTTGCTGGGCTTTGAGCTCTCAGTTGCAAAGCAGTGCCTATTAACATGAATTATTGCGATGTCAGTACAAGTTGGGACTCCCACTGCACCGTGTGCCGTGGACGGATGAGCATTGAAATCACCAATCGCTTCTCGCCCAAGGATAATGTCATGTTTTGATGTTGCCGGTAAAACCAGAAATTCGACCTCCTCGGTCCTCGAATGAATTCCATCGCTCAGGGTGACTGGAAATGAAATTACACCCCGCGGATGCATTATTTCTCCTCTGAATCCCGACACTGGAGCGTGGATGGGTTTCAATCTTTCTTTATCTTCTTCGTCAAGCTGATCAAAGCATTGTTCATACATGATATCTGATGTGCTGCCGGTGTCGAAGAAGACGTAATGAGAACGATAGTGTCCGAAGAGAGCAGTGATGATCAGGGGGTTGTTATTGTTCGGGCCTCCTTTAATTCGAGGGAAGATCACTGGTTCATTCTTCCACTCTTCATCATCAGACTCTTTCCTCTTATTCCCTATATGGGACTCGCTTTGTATCATATGAACGTTCAAATCTTTAATTTGCTTCTTATCCGGGCCTTGGATGTCTCGAATGGTTGCGTTCCCATTGTCCGGTTTTCAAGTTTTTACCAAGTGTCTGAGCTTTCCAGATTTCACAGCCGTCTCTATTTCATTTTTCAGTGTTCTACATTCATTTGTATTATGACCAATGTCGTCATGATACGAACAGTGCTTGGTAGCATCCAAGAATGATCTTCTTGTTAGTGGCTGTGGCTTTCTAAATTTTATATTCTCTATGGTGAGAATTTCAGCGGGAGTCTTTGAAATAGGAGTCCAATTGTTGGGACTTCGGTTTGCGGGTCCCGCTTTGTTCCTGTTGCCTATAAGGGATCTTGCATCAAATGGTTTTGATGCTTCCGCACTTGGCTGAAGCCTTGACCATATAGGGCCTTTCGCCTGTCTATTAGGTCTCGGATTCTGAAATTCAACTTTAAATTTTTGCTTCGGGTTACCATTCCTCAATGTTTTCTCAGTACTAGCATACACCTTTGCCGCAGTCATCAGGTCGTCCCACTCCTTTGGCATTCCATCTCTGCCTGTAAGTGTGCGGACTAAATCGTCACATTTGACGTTTTTGCAGAAGGCACCACGAAGCATATCTTTACTGATTCCACCGATGTTCAAACTTTCGTCATTGAATCTGGTGATAAAATCTTCTATGGACTTGTTATCGCGGCGGACAACATCCAAAATTTCTGATTGGTCTCGCGTATGTTTTTTCTGTTGACTGAAGTGTTGGGAAAATTTTTTCACCAGATCGTCCCAACTAGAAATTTCACCATTAGGTAACTTTTCAAACCATTCTCTTGTTGCCCCTGTTAGTGTCAATGCAAACATGTGACACCAATAAGGCAGCGTCCAACCACTAACACCACCTACCGCAATAAAGTTCTGGAGATGATCACTTGGATCAGTCATACCATTATACTTACCCACCGATGTAGGTATCTTAGCATTAACGGAAAAGGGTGTTGTGGCAATACTTGCTATGAACTTTGATTTTTTAGCGAAGGCCGCGGGGCGGTATGGTTTAGTAAAGTCTCGTTCCGCATTGCTATGGTATTCGGTATGGCGGACTATGTCATGCGGACGGCTACTTTTTGCCTGAGAACTCATCCTACTGTCTCCGGTATACATACTGTAATCTCCCGGGTGGTAGGATGAATCGTAGCCGTCAAACTCATCTAAATAAGATGGCATCCGCATATTTATGCGAGGACGAGGAAGTAGCCTCGGAAGTTCGCCAAACTCTAGCTCCGTCTGTTGACTGTAACGGGTTTGACTTCCTCGCACTGTTGGTGGAGGAGAAGGAGATCCCCTAGGGGATTCTCATAATCCAAAGTGCGGGCGTGAAGTTGCTCGTTACGTTTTCTACGCTCGTATTTAGCCACCAAACTTTGTTGTTGCACATGGAGCCACTCTTCAGGAGTCAAGGCTCACCTGAATCATTTTCTAGATCCAACACTGACCGCTTTCGGCGAGTTTCTTCCGTAATCCGTCTGAGATTACCCAAATTAGAACCTTCCGGTGTCGAGGCCCGCCCCATATCTGGGGGGTGGTACGGGTTGGTGCTGTGACGTTCTCTAGGGTAAAACCCCCAGGTGTTACGTCAATGTTCCGTGACCCTGGAGCTGTGACTCACTCAAGAGTACGGCCACTTAGAGTCGTGATGCGTGCAAAAACACTAAGACCCGGAGGTGCTTCTGTGTTAGTTACACGTGACTCAGTTGCAGGGGTTCCCGTCGGCCCTTCAGGAAGTTTACTCATATCAAACGAACCAAAAAAACAACGAAAACTATTGCTGTTCTAACACAAATCACGGATGGCGCCAATGAAGAAACACGGATCCACTCCCCGGGTATGGGTCCTGGATCTAGTGAGTCCACAGGGTACAATACGATAACCACTACCACGATATGAGTAAAGCTCCCTAAAGTCCAGTGACCGGAACCTGCAAAACAAACACCGTGAGTCTCGTTACAGGAAGGACAAGAGGGGGGGTCTTCCTGTAACCACCCTCCGGCGTGAGAATCAGTAACGTTCGTAATGAATAAAATACTGAAGTACAGAGACTAAGTGTAGTTAGAATATATGTGAGTGAATGAATACCTCATACCGTTTGACAAGGTATTTATAGCCGAAGGATGATGGAAGATGATTGGGGAAGCTGTCCTCTTCTAGAAGATCTTTGATAACCGCCTGGACACGTGTCTTCTTGTGATAGGTTGGGCTATACGTCCCATGTGCATGGGTATAACAACCTGGACACGTGTCACCAGCTGATAGGATGGATCGCACCCTGACCATGTGCACGGTTATAACAACCTGGTCTGGTGTCCTTTGTTCATTGGTTAGTATGTCACGTATTCCCCAAGTAAGAATCATGAGCCTTTCTTCTAAAAAGTATTTGAATGTTGACAGCTGTCCTACTGGCACTGTCCTCCAGTTATTTATGCGGACATATGTCTTGTCCCGCGGATGACTTTTGAGGACGTCCGGATGCTTCCGCGCGCATTATGAGGACGTTCCTCCTCTATCTTGATATGCAGGTGATCCGTTTGTCCCGTGGGTGGCTTATAAGAGCATTCTCTGTGACCCGCGGGTGGTACTTAAGGGTATTTGGGTCTTTTTGGTACCCTACCTCTACAGTATACTTTATCAAATGAAAAAGTATATGATGAAGAGCATTAAGGACACCAAAATGAACTCTTGAAAGGCTATATCAATAAAGGCGCAATCACTTCATTCTCAGTTACTTATTCTTTCTCATATTTATTTCCTTCTCTCTAAAACATGGTACTTATTCTCACATCGAAATCCAGTCACAATAAAACCCCCATGTCCATTGGACGAGACTAACAACTATCCGTTTTTGCATGAGAAAGTCAACTTCAACAGGTGAACTCAACGTCCAATACAACAAACAGTTATCTTAGAGCATTCACATCTTATTCCATATATTTTTCTTATAATTTAGCTAAAAAATACAATTCCATAAATTTATCTATCATTTTTCAAAATTCTTCCACGTTCTATTCCCTATTCATATCCATAAATTAATTCTTTATTATTTTTTCTCTTTTGTCTTATTATATAGTAAATGATGATTGGTAGATATTATATGATATGGATAAAAAATGAGTCCCTATATTTAGGGATTTACTTTAGTTGCTATATAACTCATCCATATAATAAGGAATGGATTGGAGAGGTGATTTTAATGGTTTTCTTAAAATTTACCCTAAATAATATGGGTTTGACAACTTTAGAGAATGGGTTAAGAATGCTCTTAGAGCATCAATGGTTTGAAGCCATTGCGGATCCAAACAGTTTCACGTCAACCTCACCCCATTCTCTCTCATCTTTCTCCCTCACAACAGAGTTTAGCTGCGTGCCAATGCAAACAATTTTCTCTCTCTCTTATATGTGACCACCTGCAATGGTGGATATCATTTTGCGAGTTTCATTTACGATCCAAACGGTGGTCATATCAACACCATAATAATGTTCTTAGTTCCTCATTTATTCATGTCGTAACTCCTTTAATTAATTTTTATGTATTACCCTTAAAACTATCCGAATACCACATCAATCATCTAACACACTAGGGGTTTTCTTCGGTTCGGGTTATTCGGGTTTCAAAGTTTTAAATCTTGACCCGAAACCCAACCCAAATCCCTCACGGGTTTTCGGGTTCGGGTAATTCGGGTTCGGGTTTTTTCGGGTTGGGTTAATTGGGTTTCGAGTATCATAGAAAAAAAGCACAAAACCAAAAAAAATTTAAAAACTATAATGCTAAAATTAAAACAACATATTCTTCTTTGCTTATAACACATAACTAACCTAACTTGATAAAACAATTCAAAAGAAGAGTTAAACTAACTCGAACCATAATCGTATTCAATCGGGCGTGATTTGATTGTTCGATTACGGTTGCTATTAGTAACAAACGGACTTCATAAATTAATAGTAAACAATCGATCTATAATAGTTATAATGACAACAGTCGATTAGGGCCAAATTCTAATAACTTTAGTAACTAAGACTTAGCTTATTATACATAAAAAATATATTTAATTTCAAAACTAAAAGTTTATTCTGGTTTTTCGGGTTGACCCAAATCTTATAAATCAAACCCAAGAACCAACCCGAATTACTTCAGTTCAGGTTCGGGTTAGTGTTTTCTTGGGTTTGGGTTCTTCGAGTCGGGTTAGTTCGGGTTCATATACGTGTTTTTTAGAGTTGGGTTTCGGATTTTAGGTAAAAGAGACGACCCTATAACACACTATCTAAATCACACTGAATCTTCTATCTTCTGTAATGTTAAAAAAATAAATCATTAAATCACATAGAATAGAATTAAACACAATATACTAACCCAAAAAAATCTCCACTTTAATACCCACTTCATTACACAAAAACGTTACACACCTCCACAAAGATATAATAATAATAAAATAAAATGTAACGCCACACAAATGATCACTTTCGTTTGAGTTAAAACCAATTTTTTGACCAGGTTACGATCAATTTCGGTTCAGTTTTGATCATTTTTTGTTTGAGTTTTTTCGATTTTGGCCAGTTTTAGATCGATTAACCGGTTTAGAACCGGTTTCGACAGAGAAAATTATAAACTGGTTTCAGACTTACCATGTCAATCAGTTCCAAACCTATTTTTACATAATCAGTTTCAAACAATTTCAACTTCAATTAAATTTTCGAACCATTTCTTTTGTCCACCTCAACGAACACCTCCACGATAATAATAATAATAATAATAATAATAATAATAACATGTAACGTGCACACCAAAATACTACCGTTATTATTATTATTATTCTCTTCCTCTCCATAATATTATTCTAGACAGAGAGACCCATCTCCGGCCACGTCACCTCGCCGGAACCCCAGACCCCATGCGCCGATCCACCAAACCCTCCGTCACGGCGGCGCCGGAACCCCACGCGCCATGCTACCGCGGCGTACGTAAGCGCCCGTGGGGCTGGTACGCCGCCGAGATCCGAGACCCGTACAAAAAAGCCAGGGTTTGGTTAGGTACGTTCAACACCGCGGAAGACGCCTCACGCGCCTACGACAACGCCGCACGCGCTTTAACTGGCTCTAAAGCAAAAACCAATTTTCCAAATTTGCCCCTGCCGGAACACGAAATTACCAATCGTGCCACTGGTGTTAATAATAATAATAATAATAATAATAATAATAATAATAATAATAATAATACTGGTTTTAAAGCAAAAACCAATTTTCCAAATTTGCCCTTGCCGGAACGCGTAATTAACGATCGTGCCACTTGTGTTAATAATAATAATAATAATAATAATAATAATAATAACAAGGCGATGAGTAGTAGTTTGAGTAGTACGGTGGAGTCGGCGAGTTGGTCACAGCGGTCAAGTCCGCCGGTGCCGGAGGTGGGTTCCGGTGACGGAGATTGCCGGAGTAACTGTGACTCGTCGTCCACGGTGGTGGACGAGTGTTCCGGCGAGGTTGAATCAGTGACTAATAATAATAATAATATTAATCAGCTGGCTATGTTTGATCTTAATGTTCTTCCTCCACCGGAGTTTGATGATGATCCAGTCACAACCCTTTGCTTATAATTTCTGGTAATATATATATATTTTTTTGTAATAATTAATTGATTTATTTAGTTAAATTAGTGAAATTTGTGGGCTTTATGTATTTTTTTAGAATAATATTATTGTTGGAGTATAAAATGTAAAAAAGATAGTTTTTTTAAAAAAATATAATTATATATTTTTGAATAATATTATTGTAGATATTAATTTTGGTTATCTGATGGGTGTTAGATGATGGTTCATGTTGTCCACTTGTCAATCTTTTTAGATTATATTATTATTGCTAGCTTTTGAACCCGTGTATTACACGGGATTTGTCAAATAATAAAAAAAAAGATCCATTATTTGAAAATTGAACAAAATTAAAGGTAAAAATAAAATATGTAGTACAAACAATAAGAAGTCTAGAATCTCAAATTTATAAAATCGATTTTTTATATACAATATTTGCATAAATTGTTTTGACCAATTATCCGTGGATAACTATGATGAATGAGATGAAAGATTGGAAAATTAGAATGAAGATTATAACCCATTTTTCAAAATTGTTTTGTCCCATGACCTATGGATTGTTAGAATAAATAAGAGAAATTAGATAATTAGAAATGAAATTATAACCCATTTACCAAAATTATCTTGACCCATGACCCATGGATTGTTAGATAGAATTAAATGAGAGATTAGAGAATTAGAAAGGAAATTATAACTCATTTCTCAATATGGTTTTGCTCCACAACCCATGGATAAGTCAAATGAATGAGAAGAGAGATTGGACCAAGAATGAATGTGGGATTGCCACATCATCTTCATTATTTTTTTTATTAGTATAGTTAGATTATTAATATTATTATTTTTATTATTATTATTATTATTTCATGATATTTTTTCATGATTTGATGCTAAATTGGCCAAATTGCATAACAAGAAGTGATGTATTATGTGAAAATGGGTATGAGTTTTTGACCCGTTTAGCCCGTGTTCAACCACCACTTTTGACCTGTTCACGAAGTATGGAACTAGGGGTGTAAATGAGCAGAGCCTAGCCTGAGCTCGACTATGCTCGATTGAGCTTGGCTCGCATTGACTTACTAGAGCTTGAGCTCGGTTCATGAGTTATTTTTTCAAGCTCGGTCTTGGCTTGTTTATTAATTTTTTAAATAATTTTGTACGTTTTTAATTATTTTTATATATTTTGAGAAAACCCTTAAACAAGCCAAAGCTCAGCTCGAGCTCGACCGTGCAGTGTGAAATTAATATATAGAACTATAGAAGTCCAAAAGAGGTAAATATTTTAAATACACAAGGCACGAGTTTGGGCTTGATAACTAAACGGGCTTTTTTTGAGGCCTCTGATTGGCTCGAAGTTTCGAGCTTTTTATCGATCCGAACTCAAGTTGCTCGTGAGTGATTCGGCTCGTTTGCACCCCTATATTGAAGTATCCCTTTTCATATATTTTACATTTTTGGCACGTTATCAAACAAATACAATCTGATGAACCCACCCCGATCTCATGAATTGATACGTGCGCTTTATTTACTTTTATATTGAAAACGGCTATTAAAGTTAATAAAGTGATCAATAAACGTTTTAAAACAGAATACTGTTTGTATAATTGTGTTAAAACGGAAAACCGTATTTATGTACGTATTCCTCCCGCAAGTTGATATATGTCTTTATGTTACTTAATCCTATATATAAAATGCTAGTATTGAGACCAAGTTAGCATTACTTCATTCTTATGGACAACTTTTGTGTTTACTCAGTTATTTGTAATTTATTATGTTATATAAACCTTTGTTGCCTAAACAATATTCCTTGAAACTAAACAGTATTCTTTTGTTGCTTTTACTTTTACACTTTCACCGCCCAACCAAAGAACTTGTCAGACGTTTCCATGAATGTTGAAATTGTGGGCATGAAGCACAAGAATTTGAATTTGTCGGTCACAACGAACGCCGCTTGAAGTCTGGCTCCAACAGTCCAACTGTAAAATTTATTCTTGGATCAGAAGATGCAATGACAACCAAGACCGTCATAACGGTCAGAGCCGACATTATAACGGTCTCGGTCGTGAATGCGTCTTCTGATATCCTAGAGTCAACAACTTTACAGTTGGAGCAGGCTTCTAGTGGCGTTCCTTGTGCCCGGCAAACTCAAATTGATCTGGTGCTTCATTGCTTACAATTCTAGCATCCTTCGGAGCGACTAGCATCCTCTTTGGTTTGGGCGATGAACGTGTAAAAAGTAATGAGCTACAAGGGGATATTGTTTAGCTACGAGGAATATCATTTGGCTATAAAGGTTTATATTACATACATAAAAATTTGAGTAAATACAAAATTAGTCCATAACAACGAAATAATACTAAGTTGGTCTAATACTTGTATTATATATAGCTAGGATTAAGTAACTTGAAGCCGTATATCAACTTGGCGGGAGAAATACGCACGCAGAAGTAAAACGATTTCTTCTTTTAATATGTATAATAACTTTAATAGGATGGATAATGCCGTTTATGATCACTTTAATAATCTTTTTCAATATAAAAGCCCATGTGTCAATTTATGAGATCGGGCAGGGCCGACCCTTAGGGGTGGCAGGGTGGTCGACAGCCACAGGCCCGACACCCCACGGCCCGATTTTTTTCCCTTATATGATATGTATTTTTATTAAATACAACATGTATATTTAATGTTTAAACTTAATTACATAACCACTAGTTTGGTCTGTGCCCAACCAAAAGGTTATAGATTCTAGTCTCATTTGAGACATGTTTAATCTTATTTTTATACAAAAGTTTTTTACACAACCCAAATTATAACCAAGTAAACCCATATAAAAATTAAATTGTTTAAACACGACAAAACACCCCTTTTACTTAAGACCCAAAAAAAATTTCGCCTTTGGCCCAAAACTTTTTTTGCTTTCTCGGAGCCGGCCCTGAGATCGGGGTGTGGGTTCATATGTTTAATGTTATGGAAAATATACAATCTGAACCGCCCCTTTTTCATATGTTTACATGTTTGACCCGTTAAGATACAAGAGTGTTGAAATTGCCACAACTAGTTTTCACCATATTCACAAATTTTTGAATATGCAGGTACGCGTTGGGTTGGTGGCAGATGGTATGCAAGTCGTAAGTTCAAAAGGGGTCAAACGGAAGTTCAACTGGAAAGGCGGCAACCGAAGTTTTTGAAACAATTTGACTAGAAATGTCGGATCAAATCCTGCTTGCAGTGTGGAAAAAAAAAGATGCAGTAAATATGAGGCGTGTTTCGAGTTTGAAATAATAGATAGAAGCTGCTTTTATGATAATATGTGTTGAAAATGATGATATGGTATAATGGTACCAAATTTGTAACAATAAGTTTGTACCAGATACATATACAAAATTCTCCTTATAATCATACTTGAGTTTCATATTAGTGTTCATGTTATTATTATAAAGATTAAAGGGTAACCTATAAAGTAATCAAAGGGTATTTGACCCAATGGTATGCGTATTATGGGGGACCGTCAAGCTCACTCAAGCACACCCGACAAGGATCATGGGCGCTCTCGTTGTTGCATAGCTCAAGTCAGAGTAAAGTGCCATC
Organism: Bidens hawaiensis; assembly: GCF_021521415.1. NCBI lineage: Eukaryota > Viridiplantae > Streptophyta > Magnoliopsida > Asterales > Asteraceae > Bidens > Bidens hawaiensis. The sequence goes on along the minus strand of NW_027492372.1, from coordinate 499,645 downwards.
GGACGTTCAACAGGCAGTCTCACGATCGGGCATAGAGTGTCCGGAAGTTGTCATTGTATACTCCTGCGACGGAAGGCGGCGGGGGAAGGAGAGGGAGACTGGGTGAGATCTATCAGAAGCGAATTCCCCTTACAAATAGAGGCGCCTATCAAAAAGATACTCCAAAGGCTTCGGGATTGAGGTCTCATTAGCCGAAGAAGACCCTGGCCAATCCACGTGGCCTGCTTGACGAACGTCAGCGACAGAGACATCGTAAATTGGTCTGCGGGCATCGTGATAAGTCCTCTGTCCTACTACAGGTGCCACGACAACCTTTACCAAGTCCGAACGATTGCCGACCACCAGATCCGATGGTCTGCAATATTCACCCCGGCCCACAAGCACAAATCCTTGGTGCGGAATATAATCCCAAAGTACTCCAAAGACTCAAATATAGTAAATAAAGAAGGTGGTAAGACGATGTGTTACATCAATATATGACGCTCCCTTCTTTGGGGATTGAGGGTTCGAGTCTCATGGTGGATATTGGTGTACTACTATTAGGAGTAGATTAGATTGTTATCTTTTTGTTACGACTTGAATGATTTATTGACAACCAGGTGTCATGACGGTATAATTTTTATTTGAATTGAATTATCTCAAATACCCGAATGAGTGTTTCTAAGATGGGATGCTAACCGGTTATATTGATTTTGACGATTCAGTTCTGACTCACTTAGACACACTGTCATGGAGGAAACCCACTGCTATGAGAAACATCATTGAGTCAGGTTTGAAAATTAGTAAAAAAAAATTAACGATGTTAAATGTTTTTTAACGGAGATCCATTGAGAGAAAAATAGTTGAAAGGTTTGACCGTTGATAGTGATTTTTAAAAGTGAGATTATTATCGGCCAATACATTTTTGAGATTATTTATTTTTGATTTGTCAAAACCATAAGATTCTAAGCGTTAACTATCATGTAGTTGGAATAGTATAATTGAGGGTTGTTTGATAAAAAAAAAAAAGCTCTTTCATCAAAGATTTTTTTGGGGAGATTCACATTGAAATCAATAAAAGGAGTAATAAAAAAAATTCATTGTATGCTTTAGGTTCTTTTTAATGGTGTTTTGTCCCTTGTTTCAACATATACCCTCAAAAGAATTTAAACTTTCAGTATCACTTTACTTTTTTGTTTTCTACCTAAACCCTTTTCTTAAACATTACTCTTTTTGAAGTATTCTGAAATTTAATATAATTCTTATTAACAATCTAAGCATTTAATGCGGAAAAATATCAGATATCGGTCAAGGACCGATATATGAGATATCAGTTATCGCAGTAAGATATCGGTAATTTTAATATAATGTAAAGTTCATATATATAGCAATTTAACACTAATAATTCAATATAGTCTCCTACTATTAACAAATTAACCTTTTACAAATAGCAAAACACTAACAATCGTAGCAAGTAAGAATTGATTAGGACTTAAAACACTAACATTGAACACTAAAAGTTGATAATTAAGACTTAAAACACTGATATCGGGAATATCGGTGGTACATCGGTCAAATATTAGTCAAATATCGGTCAATATCGTTGATATTCTCGGTACCGATATTCTGAACCAATATTTTGACTTATATATCACTAATATATCAGTGATATATCGGCGATATTGACTACATGGTTAACAATTAATGAACACAATGGTTAACGAGCATACATGGCTTGTGAATTAGGAATAAACCTATTTAGAAAAAAAGGTTAAAAACAATATTTTAACTATTTAACGTTAAAACATTTTGTAGGGGATACGGGACCATACTCGTGTCATCTGAAATCTAATCCACATCGTGGTTAAAATGGCAGTTTGAAGACTAGATGAACAGGGTCGTTTGCAGGCTACACTGCCATTTCATAGCTTCTACTTTTCAAAATGACTGTTTGAGAATTGACTAGTCAGACGACTATTTATAGAATAAAATGTTAAATCATAGCTTCCTACTTTTCAAACATACGTATGAAAATATGTCTAAATAGTCATTTGCAGGTTACACTGTCAAATATCATAGCTTCTACCTTTCAAATAACTGTTTGAGACATGTTTGCAGAATAAAATGTTAAATCATAGCTCCCCTACTTTTCAAACGACTGTCTAACGATACACCAAACAACCGTTTTGACTTTTAGGGTGGACCCAAAGTCTCAACTTGTTTATTTTAGAATACTAAGATTAATATGCATTTTAACTGAAATTTATTACAACCATTTATAGAATCAGTAATAAAATCAGGCAGTATTCGAATATACCAAAAACCAAAAGAAAGCTTAGTTATATTAAAGAAAAAAATAATAAAAACAAAACCCAAAGTCCACATTAGACATGCACAAACTGGTTAATTGGGTCGGGCACTACCCGGTCTTTTAGCTCAAAAACCCTAACTGGTACTACCAGTTTCGGGTATAACTGAGAAAAAAACCGCTTTTAAAATAAAATAATTAAAAAATCTAAAACCGGTTCTGGGGCCACAATGAAAAACCTGTTATACACCAACGGTTATTTCGGGTACCAACCGGTTATCGATTTTTACCGGAGTGTGCACCTTTAAATTCTAATCCACATTATACAAAAAAAATGTTTTACGCTGATAAGCCCAATCTCGCTAGGCCCAAAATCCCAACCCGGCCCGTTAGCCCTGAATCAAAACCACCAAAAAAAAAATTTATAATCAGAGAAACTTGTTATTTGATTCCACTACATCAGTAGGGTTATCTAAGTTAAGTATTCACAGTAAAGAAAAACCTAAACCTCTTTTGTAATGCGAGTCGTGCCGAGCCAAACCGAGCGAAAAACCTAGTTTTGTTAGTCATACTGAATCACTTTTCAAAAGCTTATTATCATAACACTCCTAAAACTTGATATTTTCAATCCTCCACAGGCATTCTTTCCGTAGGGGCGAATCCGCAAATATCGCTCTGATAAAGTCTTTCACCTGCAAGATTCATACATAACAAGTTAACAATCTCTCTCATATTATATAAAACAAAGCCGCTTAATTATTAGCAATTTTTTTTAAAAAATAATAATACCTCAGATGACGTGAAGCCGCAGTTTGCCAGCTCACCATTTTCCCAATATGCAGTTATAGTCTTTAGAGGCATGTCCAACATATCTGTTAAAATTTATGAAACAATTACAAAAAAACAATAAAAGTAAATAATGAATTAACTTATAAGTAAAAAGTAAACGAGTCAAATGACAAATGGTGCGTACCTGCCAATATCCGTAACTGTGGGAGTGACGGGATTAAATCATCAATAGAGGCTGGTGATGCTTCTTGTGCTTTTGTTGTTTGTTTAATACTAACCAATGACTCCAATAAAGACGAAAGGTTTTCCAGTAACATCTGAATTAATCTTTGAATCTGATAAAAATAAATAAACAATTTATTCCAGCCTCATTAATAAATAAATACAAATTAATTTAAATAATGCACCTGTAATGTTTCTTCAGCTGCAATATCATCTAAGAGAAGTATGTCTTTAGTCATTCTCGAACACACAGCCTCCAAAACAGTGCACATACTTCGTTTGTATGTTAACGGTAACAATAACGGCTCCCAAATTATATGCACTTTCTCAAGGATAAAAGCCACCTGTAATATTAAACATAAGAGGGCAAATTCGGAATTTCACATGTGAGCAATGACAAACTGATTATTATTTATTATTTATTAATTATTACCTGATCAATACTGAATTTCGTGGATTCGTATCGTTTTGGTTGATGAGTGTTTTGAAATCCATCTGCACCGTCAATCGCCTGTTGACAGTTTTAGCAGAAATAAGTATTTAAATTAAGTTAAAAATTAGGTTTTTAACTTATTATAACTAAATAAATTAATAAAATTACCTCCATCAAATTATGCTTAACAAGGTTTATTTGTCTTTGTAATATCTCTTCTGCCATTAGTTTGTATCTTATGCCTAAATCAATAAACACAGCTCCTTTAACGGAAGGTGGGAAATCTGACTGATACTGAAATTTAACAAAAAAAGGTTACCATAAGAAACTGACAGGGGAACATTCTAGCTAAGCAGTTAATGCGGAAAAAATATTGGATATCTGTCGAGGACCGATATATGAGATATTGGTTATCGCGGTAGGATATCGGTAATTGTAGCAAGTAGAAACTGATTTAAGACTCAAAACACTAACATTAAACACTAAGTTAAAAATTAAGAATTAAAACACTGATATCGGGAATATCGATAATATATTGGTGAAATATCGGCAAAATATTGGTCAATATCGGTCAAATATCTGTCGATATCGCCGATATTATCGGTACCGATATTCTGACCGATATTTCACATGCCGACAACCAAGATACCACCGATATTGACTGCATAGCCTTCTAGAATCATCCAATGGTATAGTTTAAGTTATTAAATTGATAAATCATACCTCAAATTTAAGGCCAAGAATCTCTTGCGATAGGAAGAGGCAATCGTTATGAATTAGAACCGCAACCTGGTTGATACCATCCAGCTGTCTTTCTAGCTTTATATCACAAAATGAGAGATTATAAGACTAATGCGTGTTTATGTGTGTGTATCAATTTAGATATGTACTACGCTAACCTTGACAGGAATAACAGCTTCGTATAGGAGTAAAGCATCCCTAGCAGCATGGCAAAATTCTAAAGCAACTGTTGGGGATGACAAACAAACATCCTGAAAACAGATATTTGGTATAAAATAATTGTTCAACAGAAGTGCAACTGTTTATATAATATTAAGTTATTAACATACATGAATCGGCATCTTTAAGAGTATTGTCTAATAAGGTTTATAGTTTCACTTTTTTGTCCTTTTAAGGATAAATATTATTTTTTCCATTGCATGTTGCGTAGTCTTCGAAAGTAAATTCACCATTCTATACATGTAACTTTCTATAGCAGGTCAGACATTAGTGGTAACCGATCACATCACCATTTTACCTACCAAAGAAGATTGCTTGCATATAATGGTAAAAAACTGAAAATCTGTTAGTGTTACACACGATGAAAAAACATTTTTTTGCACACATATAATGTCAAAAGATTGTAAGCAGGTTAAAATGAACCCTTTCAACTTTTTTCATAGGGTTTATTACACAAAAATGCAACCAACTATTTCGCCTTTTTTGTCATTGTAACTAACTTTTAAAACTGTATGTAACCTTTTTATAGCAGGTTGGTGGCGTGGATATAAAAATGTTTTACAATAAAAATAAAAAAAAGATATACTTTTGTTCTTTACATACAATGACAGAAAAGTGATAGTGAGTCATACTTTGGTGGAGTCATCCCTATTTAAATATCACCAACCTTGAGTGTTTGATGCACTAGTTCCAATAGCTGTGAAGCCGCTTCAGATATGGCACACCTCTCAGCCGAGAAAAGCAAGTCTACATTCCCACCTTTTTTAATATCTTCACTTTTCCTTGAATAATCCTGTGATAAAACCATATTTTTACGTTGGAATTACTTAATATAATGCAATCTTGTTCAGATTCAATTTCAAATTATTCAAAACTTAGACAAATTGCTCGTTATAAACTGTTTTTAAGTACATATTAAAACTTTTTCTAAAATATATGATATTTTACAGATTACTGTTTAATTTCTTGTATGTGTATCAATAGGCCTATAAACGAACCAAACGTTCAATGAACAGTTTGGCGAGAAGTTCTCTTATGTTCGTTAATTTTAATATACGAATAACAATGAACAAATTTTTTTGTTCATTTAGCTAAATAAACGAGCTAGAACATGTCTCGTTCGTTCGTGAATGTTCGTTAACGTTCATTTATGTTCGTTAAATTACGTTTGTTTAATTTTGTTCGTTAAAATATTAAATTTTGTTTGGCCTATTACAACTTGATCTAATTTTAATAACTTTTCAGTCCCACAAAATTCATTTATCTATATTCAGTTATGTCCGTTCGTTTATACCGTTAACTAACAAACATAAATGAAGACGTTCATTTTCTTAACGAACCAACATGAACAAGAAAACCCCATTCATTTCGATAATGTAGTCTCTTTTCAATGTTAAACTGAATTTCGATAATGTAGTTTCTTTTCAACTAATGTAATCTTTTTACTTTATGCAACATTGTCTATAGAATGATAAGCATACAAAAAGCATATGATTGTGGCAGACTGTTTAACAATGTAAGGTCTAAAGTAAGCTTACCTTATGAAGTTTAAAGTCTGAATGTAGAAGAAGGTCTCTGGCTGTTGCTAATATCTCAACCTTCTTCCTTGTTGCAAAGTGAACCTCAACATTATCAGTAAAATTGGTCAATCTTTCATCTTTCTCAAAAGATATGAACTTAACTTCTTTAAGAGATGTTTCAAACTCAGATGTAAGTTGTCTTATTGTTTGGAAGTCTGAAAGCTTGGAAGCATCATCAGGAACAATCTAGAATCACAAAACATTAAAACCGAGTTCAACAGTATGTCATAATTAGGATCATGAAATTAGGGGTGGCAAATGTGACCCATTGGGTTGAATAAGTTGTATTAAAATGTATATAATGGGTCAGAATGGGTTAAACTAAAAAAATTAAATGATTGAAACGGGTCAAAACCAACGGGGTGACATTTCTTGAGTTTTGTTTTTTTTATGGAACAAGCAAAACGGAGGAAACTTTTTAGTATTTTTACTTTTTTAATTTTTATTTATATTTCGAGTTATGCTTTTTTAATTTTTTTTTTTTTGAATTTTTAATGAGGGGTTTTTGAAATGGGTTTTTGAAATCTCAACCCATTTCAAAAACCCCTCATTAAAAACACATAACTCGAAATATAAATAAAAATTAAAAAAGTAAAAATACTAAAAAGTTTCCACCGTTTTTCTTGTATCATAAAAAAATAAAAATAAAAAAAACCTCAAGAAATGTCAACCCGTTTTGACATGTTTCAATCATTTTCTTTTTTTAGTTTGACCCATTATATACATTTTAATACAACCCATTCAACCCATGGGTCACATTTGCCACCCCTACATGAAATACATCGAAAGAAACAAACCTTGGAAAGGAAGTTTGAAATAATCAGTTCTGACATGTGGGGCCCTGTCAATCTTCCAAATAATTGCATCCAAGAAGTGTTTTGAAAGCATATATGGTTGAAGATAAACTGAACGATTACATTGATTCCAGAATAAAGATTTTCAGCATCCATGTTCTCAACCTGCAAACACAGAATATTAACACACTCTGGAAGTTAATTAAATTATTTTTAACAAACTAACAAGCCTCAATGATGTAACTTGAACAGATGTTTTCAAGCATATAGAGGTGTAAACGAGCTGAGCTGCTGGTGAGCTACTCAAGATCAGGAACTAGAATCGAGCCGAGCTTAAACGAGATCGATCCCAAGCTCGAGCTTTTATTAAGGCCCATTTAGTAAACGAGCACGAGCCCAAGCTTTGTGTATCGAGCTCGAGCAGGCTCGTGAACCTAGACAAGCTTTTTATTTATATCTTATTATTTAATACATTTTTATAATAATAATAATAATAACTAGTATATATAAACAAATGACATAAGTAATTAAATAATATATATATTTTACTATATACAAAAAGTACAATCATAAATATATGCGTAAACAATTACAAAAAATGCATAAATAAAATAAATAAATATATAAATAATAAACGAGACGAACCCGAGCCAAGTGCGAGTTTGACAAACTACTCACGAGCCAAGCTCAAGCTTTAGATATACAATTCAAAACGACCCGATCTCGGGCTCGGCTCGTTTACACCTATACACGCATATGTCATTAGCTTGTGATGATAACATAGAAACATAATGCTGTATCCATTGTCACTTCATAAATACCTGAGTACTGGAAAGTGGTATTATTTTCAAAACTGCTTCAGTTATATCTCCTGAATCTGATCTTTTTTCTTCTACAGAAAAACTGTGGGAAAGTGAACGCACTGCAGGAGTTATTACATGTCTCGTCATCAAATCTGCTACTTTGGCAAGCCCGTAATCTAGAATACCAACCACCTACACACGAAAATAACAATAAATCAAAATGGTTTGCATGAATTTGTGTAAGCTTGTTGGAAAGCAACAATTTAAAAAAAAATTGAATATGAATAGGTGATGCTTAAAGGAACAACGAAAGAACTGAACTTACATGCATTGCTTTCAGAACAGTACAAAGCTCAATTCCTTGAATATCATTCATAGACACTGTGTTCTTGATATAAACAGAGTTGGATTGGTGATCAAATCTCACTGCATTCTCAATGAGCTTGACTAGTACTTGTTGTATCTACAAACACAAATCCAGTTGCAAACATTCACTTACAACAATGTCATATGCTTGTGAAATAGAGAAGCCTATAACATCAAAATAGACAACAGCATGATCAATTCAGTCCTATTAATGTCATTTTACTCAATACTTGACTAACTTGTATCTACAACTACGCCATACATTCGTGAAATAAATAAATCTATAACATCCAATTAGACAACAAGTCAACAACATGGTCAATTCAGTTCTATTAATGTAAATTTACTCAGTACTTGACTAGCACTTAGGGTTGTAAAAGAACAGAACGTTCTGTGAACTGCTTAGTAGGAATTTTGTTTATGTCCGTTTGTTTAATAAATGAGCAAACATGACCAAGAAGTTTCGTTTGATTAACTAAATGAACAAACACGAACAGAGGCCATGTCCGTTCAATTGCGTTTGTGAACGTTCGATGTCGTTTACATTCATTTACGTTGTTTGTGTATGTTTGTTCATTAAAGGTTTTATATATTTTTTTTAATGACTTGTCGAATCTCATCATATAGATTTAAGCAAAATTAATAACTATAATACAAATATATATATATATATACAAGTTTTATGTGATGAATTTATATGTAAATCATATGAATATGAATGTTAAGAAAAACACCAACACATACTTAGTAGTCGAACCAAACCTATTCTCGGTTAGCCAACTCAATTTGAAAACATAGTTAGTGTTTATTTGTGTTCGTGAACCGTTCACAAACAAGTTATTCGTTTCCTTAACGAACAAACACGAACAACAAATTTCGTTCAGCTAGGCATTCGTGAACCGTTTGCTTGTCCGCTAAAAGCTCACTTGTCCGATAAAAGCTTAACAGACAAACATGAACACTGTCTTGTTCGGTTCAGTTCGTTTACAGCCCTACACACTTGGCGTATCTACTAACACAAATCCAATTGCAAATATTCACTTACAACTATGCCATATATTTGTCTAACAATTATACTGATCAACATGCTCAATTCAGTTCTACTGATCTCAAGTTACTCAATTCAGTCTCTTAATATTTCTATGAAAACATTCACTTAAAACTATATCATATATAACTTGTGAGACAGAAAAACTTATAATATCAATTATAGATCAACATGCTCAATTAACACAAATTAAACACAAAGCAACACATATTCAGGGCTGGAAAATCGTGTCTTATCGTGTTTAACAGGTTAGAGACGACATGATTAACACAGGTATCAAATGACTCGTTAAACACTTGACTAAAATGTTGAACCCTAGCCTCCTAATTTTAATTATTATTTTCAAATATATATAAAACTGCATTGTGTATATATTTGGATGGACAAAACCCGAAACTTTCGGGTTTGTTTGGACAAAACCCGAAACTTTCGGTTTGCTTAAGCTTTGGCCGAAAGTTTTGAGGCAAAAGGGGAACCATTTTGGTCTTGTATTATTGCATATTTGGATGTATAATAGATGTTCATAACCTAGCCATGGCCTTGTGTTTGGTTGAATGATTGTGTTGGTTGTTTGTTCATTTGATTTGGTTGTAATATTTATTTGGGTTTGTAATCTATTTATTCATTCATATGGCTTGTAATAATAAGTAGATTAGATGTATTTCTTTTACTAGAAAAATGTATTAGGATATATTTTGTAAAAGAAGATGCATGGATGGAAGCCCAAATAAAATGATGAAGACCACAACACCGGGAGTAAACACTTGGAGCATATGGATGCAAAATCAAGTGGGAGTTCACCGACACAAGTGCATGTTCTTTTGGGTCCCTTAGGAGAGACTTTTTGACACACTTGTCTTCGGTCAACAAGTGTGGTCAATATTAGGAGGCAATGGTTATGAACTTGTGGTTGTGTATATTTTATGCTTGCATGGTTGATTTACTTATTATTTGCAATATGGTTTGCTTAACAACTTAAAATCAACTAGCATAAAATTGGTTCCTTAGAAATCGTTAGGTAATAAAAATTGGTTTTATTAATAACTAATGATTTCATAATAAAAATGGGTTTTATTAATTGGAACTTTGAAAATAGGTTTTTCAACTAAGTACCATACATTTGAATGCATGCAAATGAAAGGTACAATAAATAGTTTTCCAATCTAGAATTTAGAAAACTAAAATCCCTTTTTAAAAACAAGTTAAACACCATCCTTTTATACGACACTTAAGTCACTTGTAGACTTGAAAGTGAGTTAGGATCACCTAAGCACTTTTAAGAAAACTTGTGATCTTAAGGTGATTTTACAAGTACTTTTGGCATTAGGATCACCTAACCACTTGTATGAGTAAACTCACACGTGTGTATAAGTAGGACGACTTGATTTGAAACCATGACTATAGGATCACCTTAACATGGCGTTCAAAGGTGTTGATGGGATTTAACATACCAACTAAACATATGATGTTTAACCGATCCCATAAAACTAGAAGTTACAAAGGGTTGCAATTGTCAAACGTTGACTACCTTGTTAATTCGAATAGTAGGATAAAGGTCACATAACTACTATTTGAATGAAACGTTGGGTTCTAGATTTTAATCAATAATTGTCTTAGAGACATTTAAAGGGTATTAAAGATTAAAATTTTATTAATATCAAAAATACTAATTTGAACTTTGTTAAAATTCTTTTAGATGGCCGCAAATAACGCACCGAACGCAATTATCCCACACGTACATAATCTATCACTAAGATCCATTCTGGATAAGGATCGTCTAAACTTTAACAACTTCATGGATTGGTATCGAAACTTGAGAATTGTTCTCAAGCAATAAAAGAAGTCTTATATTTTAGACGATCCTATTCCAGATGAACCCGATGTCAATAACTTGAATGCCTATGCGGATTGGTTAAAATACACTGAGGATTCGGTGCAAGTTTCTTGCCTCATGTTGGGAACAATGATTCCCGAGATCCAAAAGGATTTCGAGAATCATGGGGCGTATGACATGATAACCCAACTTAAGGAAATGTTCCTTGCTCAAGCTCGGGTTGAGCGATTCGAAACGGTTTGAGCGCTTCATGCATGTCATATGGAAGAAACCCAATCTGTTTCATCTTATGTACTTAAGATGAAGAGCCACATTGATCGGCTTGAACGGCTTAACTGTCCCGTCTCAAAAGAGTTAGCCACGGATTTAATCCTAAATGGCTTAACTAAAAGGTTTGAGACGTTCGTCATGAACTACAACATGAATGGATGGGACAAAAGCATTGGTGAGCTTCACGCAATGCTTAAGACAGCCGAGGCCGGCATGGGTAAAAAGGTTTTACCCGTTCTTGCGATCAATGAGGGTGGCTCAAAGAAAAGGTATCACCCGGAACCAAAAGCAAAGGTTGCCGTTTGTAAGGGGCAAGTCAAGAAGGGGTTCAAGGGAAAGGCAAAGGCGGAGCCAAAGCCAAAGAAGCTAAAGGTTAGCGCTGAGGATCCGTGCTTTGGTTGTGGTGAGATAGGTCATTGGATGAGAAACTGTCCGACCTATCTCAAGGAGTTGAAAGCTAAGAGGGATGCGGGGCAAACCTCAGGTACAACTTTCATGATTCACATTGATCTTAATATTATTTCTTCTAACACATGGGTATTGGATACCGGATGTGGAACTCACATATGCAATTCATTGCAGGGGTTCAAAACAAGAAATGGGGTGAAGAAAGGAGATATAAGTCTCTTCATGGGCAATGGAGCAAAGGTTGACGTCCAAGCCCGAGGAGATTATGTTTTAAAGCTTCCAAATGGTTTGGAAATTGTTTTGAAAAACATTTTATATTCCCTTAGTTTGACTAGGAATATTATCTCTGTTTCTGTATTAAGACAATCTGGTTATGACTTTAAGTTTGTTGATAATGGTATTTATGTTTTTATGGATAATGTCTTTTATTTTAAAGCGATGCCGTTTTATGGCATTTATGAATTAATTCATGATGACTCATACATTGATAACTCGTTGTACCAAGCTAACACCAAAAGACTCAAAATGGATTTGAGTAATACTTTTCTTTGGCATTGTCGTCTTGGTCACATAAACAAGAATCGTATTCATACACTTCTAAAGAATGGTCTTTTGAAATCAAATGTTGATTCATTTGATGAATGTGAATCTTGTTTATTGGGAAAGATGACCAAAGAACCCTTTAATGGAACAAATGAAAGGGCGAAAGACTTATTAGGTATCATACATTCGGATGTATGTGGACCTTTTAGGACAATGACAAGAAATGGTGAAAGATACTTCATTACCTTTACCGACGATTATAGTCGCTATGGGTATGTGTTCTTGTTAAGACACAAAAATGAGGCCTTTGAAATGTTCAAAGTCTTCCAAAATGAAGTACAAAATCAACTCAACAAAACAATCTAAGTACTACGTTCCGATAGAGGAGGTGAATACCTCAATGATGCGTTTCTAGAACATCTTAGGAGTTGTGGGATTGTCTCACAACTTACTCCACCTGGAACACCACAACATAATGGTGTGTCCGAAAGGAGGAATCGAACTTTATTGGACATGGTTCGATCCATGATGGCTAGATGCTCATTACCTCTATCATTTTGGGGTTTCGCTGTGATCTCTGCTGCCCGTATTTTAAATATGGCACCAACCAAGAAAGTGGATAGGACACCTTTTGAAATATGGCATGGAAAGGCTCCAAAATTTTCATATTTAAAGGTATGGGGTTGTGAGGCTTATGTTAAGATCTACACCCCTGACAAACTTGAATGTCGATCCACTAAGTGTATATTTGTAGGATATCCCACGGATTCGATGGGATATTATTTCTACAATCCAAGCAAGCATAAAGTGTTTATAGCTCGAAATGCTAAGTTCTTGGAAAGAATGTTCCTTATGGAAGGAACTGATAGAACTGTAAAACTCGAAGAGGATCGAGAACTACAAGCCGATACACGTTTGGTTGACACTAGCAATCAACAAGAGGTTGTTGAGGATGATCAAATGGTTGATCAAAACACACAAAACATTCGCAAATCTGGTAGAGTTAGCTCCCCACCTGAGAGATATGGATTTTTCATGGATGGATGCTACGTGGTTGATTCGGATGAACCCACCACATACCGAGATGCAATGTCGCAATCTGATTGTGACAAATGGCTAGAAGCCATGAATGTTGAGATGCAATCCATGCATGACAATCAAGTATGGGACTTGGTTGCTCCACCTCTAAATTCCAAGCTGGTTGGAAGTAAGTGGGTTTTTAAGAAGAAAACTGATATGCATGGAAACTTGGATACTTATAAAGCTAGACTTGTAGCAAAGGGTTTCACTCAAACTCAAGGGGTTGATTATGATGAAACTTTCTCGCCCGTGGCGATACTAAAGTCTATAAGGATATTGTTTGCCATAGCCGCATATTATGGCTATGAGATATGGCAAATGGATGTCAAAACTGCTTTTCTAAATGGGCATCTTAATGAAGATGTTTATATGGTTTAGCCTGAAGGTTTTGTCGATCCACAACATCCTAATAAAGTATGCAAGTTGAAGAAATCAATCTATGGATTGAAACAAGCATCCAGAAGTTGGAATCACCGTTTTGATGATGAAGTTAAGAAATTTGGATTCATCAAAAACGCTAATGAAGCTTGTGTGTATAAGAAAGCTAGTGGGAGCATCATAACCTTTCTGGTATTATATGTCGATGACATATTACTGTTTGGAAATGACATTCCAACCTTGGAAGGTGTGAAAGCCTGGCTTGGAAGCTGTTTTTCCATAAAGGATCTTGGTGAAGCCGCCTATATTCTGGGAATAAGAATCTATAGGGATAGATCAAGGCGGTTGATAGGTTTGAATCAAAGTGCATACATTGACAATATCTTGAAAAGTTCAAGATGGAAAACTCTAAGAAAGGTTTGGTACCTATTCAAAGAGGAACGATGTTGAATGCTTCTCAATGTCCAAGCTCAAAGGATGAGCAAGACAAAATGAGTGGTATCCCATATGCATCTGCTATAGGATCCATCATGTATGCCATGATTTGCACTAGACCGGATGTGTCATGCGCCTTGAGCATGACAAGTCGATACCAACAAAATCCGGGAACTAGCCATTGGATGGCTGTTAAGAGCATATTGAAATACCTTAGAAGGACTAAGGATATGTTTCTAATATATGGCTCTGGTGAGGAGGAACTCGTTGTAAAGGGTTACACTGATGCGAGTTTCCAAACTGATCGAGATGATTCTCGATCACAATCGGGATACGTTTTCGTTCTCAATGGTGGTGCTGTCTCATGGAAGAGTGCAAAACAAGACGTGGTAGCTTTATCCACCACTGAATCTGAATACATCGCCACCTCCTTGGCAGCTCAAGAAGCTGCATGGATTAGAAAGTTCATTGCCGATCTAGGAGTGGTTCGTACCATTCAGGACCCTCTAGAGATCTTTTGTGACAACGAGGGTGCGATTGCTCAAATCAAGGAACCCCGCGCACATCAAAAGACTAGGCACATTGAGCGGAGATTCAACTACATAAGGGATGAAGTTGAAAAGGGAAAGATATGTATTCGCAAAGTTCACACTGATCAAAACATTGCGGACCCACTCACGAAACTCCTTGAAAGGCCAAAGAATGAGAGTCATACTTGCGCCTTAGGACTTCGATATTCTAGTGATTGGATTTGATCAAAATTTTTATTTGGATATTGGAACAATTTTATTTTAACTCAATCATATGGTTTTGGTTATGGTCATGTTCTTGAGTTATGTTCCATTTTAGTATGTTTAAATCCGTGAATAATTTGAATTATTCTAAACGTCCGTAGTCGTTCATATTTGTGGGAATAAATGTGAAAGTAAGAATATTATGAACTTGGATTGGTAGATATTCATGAGGTATGAATATAGCAAAGGGTTGCTGCCAAGGTTCATAGATATTTATGGGATAAATATTGGACTGACCCGCTCTCAATTTTACTGCATGGAATCCTTGGGATTTGTGATCATAAGTAAATTTGAGTAAATGAGAACTTCATAGTATCCTCCGACCTGAGATACATATTGGGTCTTGATATTCATCGACTATTATGCTTTGACTTTGTTCTTCGCTGCTCTGAAATATGTTAGTACATAAGGCTAAGCTCAAGTATAGTACAAGGTGATAGTGAGAGACGTATGTAGTCAATATGGGATTTGTCCCTCTTATTCGTTGAGAGTTAAATGTCTATGGCCTGACAAGTTAAATCAACAGAGAATGATCACTCTGTGTCTCTGGATTTAACATGACATTTGTGGCAAAAGGATAAATGATAGTTTCACCTAAATCATTTTCAAGTATGGGACTTGAAAGGGATGATGTTATTGAATGGCACTTCTTCATACGTATTAGGGGTAGTAAACCGTAGTTATGCGGTATTTGCTACTTGCATCAATCTTCTATGTATCTTGTGCAAGTGGGAGATTGTTGGACTCGGTCTGCCCAAGAGACATATTAAATTGATGTGGCTAGTACGTTATGATCCAAGTCGGGTCATACCCAATAACAAGCTAGACAAACACCGATAATATTCGTTCATATATGATGTGATCATAACAAATGAATATTAACACTTGAGTTATTTGGAAAGGGGTTTCTAAATAAAATGTACTTGTGTAGTAAACAAATCATATGGATGATTTATGTTTTATGAAAGAACATTACATAGTGTTATTTAAGTTGGTTAAATAACAATATGTGAATAATAATAAACAAGCATGTCTCTTAACATATAATAGGTTTTATAAGTTATAAGTTATAAACTTATAAAAGTATATATGTATGGATATATATATATATATATATATATATATGTTTAAAGTTTTATAAAAGAAAAAGATAATAACTCTTTCAAATGTAATATTATTATATGTTTGAGTGGAGACATGCAAGGTGAGTGGAGACATGCAATGGTTATTATTGGTGGAGAGAAAGATGCCTTTAAATAAAACCAAGTCTTTCTCTTTCATTCTTTCATAACACACATAATTTCCAAGTAAACTTTTCTCTCTTCCTCTCTTGGGTATTTTCATCCAACATAAGAAAAGAAGAAGAAAATTTCAAGTGCAAATCCTAGCTAGAAGTGGTGTGTTGTTGAAGCTTGGGGTATGCTAGCTTGAGGAGCTTCCATATTCAAGTTCTTACCTTTCAATCATCATCTCTTTCACCCGGTTTTGTCATATTGAAAGGTAGTAGTAACATGCATGGACTTATAGTGACATGCATGTATTTGATAGTGTGTAATTCGTATTTGGATCCGGGTTTGGGTTTTGCATGTTTAAAATTGGTTTTATACATATCATATTAACAAGATTTAAAACTTTTATATCCGCTGCGTTTTTGGTAAAATAGGGATTTTATCACTTTGATAATCTTGTTAAAACCCAACAATTTTTTTCAGTTGTGGTATCATAACAAACCTGAAAAAAAACCGACCGAGTTCACGAAAACTCGATGCCTTATTTAAAGCCCATAATTGACAACACTCAGGTTTTATCAATGCTCAAGTTTACCGACAACCCCCCCCCCCCCACCAAATAAATAAATTATAAAATTTGTAGTTTGTTCACCTCAATTTTTATATTTTTAAGTTTTTTTAGTTCCGGTACCGTAATGTACGTAATTAAAACCGACTGAATTCATGTCAAGTTACCTCCTCATTGCTCGGGACCACAACATTTGTGTTTTACCACCGCCCGGGTTTGCCAATCAAATGAACATCGTCTTAAAGATTTTGTTTTCTTATATGTTAATTTGACGAATTAATTTTTTGGGTTTTAACACTAAAATTTTGCCGATGATGTCTATATCGTAACGAATGCAGCCGATATTGATCGAATTCGTGTCGACTCATCGTCGTAACGCTCGGGTTTTACCAACGCCCGTGTTTCAACTTTGGGGTTTTGCTAGCTGTCCGGCGCAACGCTATGGGGTAGAAGAAACTAGTTTTTCATAACAAGTATGGTCATTTAATCAATGACTTTGCCGGTTGGTCCGAGTCCAAAACTAAAATTTAAGTCATAAATAATGTAACATTTTCAAAGTACAGAAAGCTAATATATTCCATGTCTCAAAAGGAAGAAACACGAAATTTAGGAGTACACAAAAAATGTGTTTTTGTTGTTTTTAACCTTTTTTTAACCAAATAAACAATATGAGTTAAGAGTTAGTTGTATTGATTCTGTCAATGATCGTTGGTTCAACTAGCGAATGCTAGTTGGGTTAAGTTTAAGACAAGGGAGATGTACTATGGTTTGAACTATGCATGTGACAAGAATTTTGTAGGAACATCCCGAGGTCTTGGTTTAATTCTAACAAGTGTATGTCAATAATAGGGAAGAACACCACTATTCTAAGATTCAAACTCGGGTAAGATGAGTTGTATGCGAGTGGCAGACCTTTCGTAGTCCCCAACAACTAGTTGCGCTAAATCCGTTAAAAAAAGTTAATTATAATACATATTGTCATGTGGTTTAAATGTATTGCGTCTTTGGTCCCTAAATATTAAAAGGTTACATCAATGGTACTTGCTATTCATTGATGGGTAACATAAATGGTTATTGATGCTAACATGCCTAAAGTTGTCTATTAAAGAGGTATTTTAACATCTTATTTTTTCTGAACAACAATGTCCGGACATCTAGCATCACCTTGACAAATCGATCACTTTTCCGTTCAAAGAACCAAACATGATGACCCGGCCCACATACCCAAGATGAAATCCACAACTAGAATAATCATCTGGCTCAACTCAAAACAAAATGCTTTATACAAGACTCGAACCCTCAACCTCCCATAAAAAAAGTCATGAAACTACCATTGAATAAATTGTTCGTTAGTACACTAACTTAACCAAAAACTTCCAAGAACCATCCATTGAAGAGACAATGTTGTTGAAATAATAAAAGATATATACCAAATAAGTGAATAAAAAACTAGCCAAATCCATAAAAAGAATGTTTGCTCTTTCTAACATATTATTTAAAACCATAATTGGTACTTTGGTAAATCAACCTCAAAAATTACAAATTTTATATTTACTTAAAATAACTATTTTAGTCTTAGTCGGAAATTATGTAACATAACACATTTTTATCCACATAAACATAGTTTGTGGAAACTCATGTAAATGTTCCTGTATGTGGGGTACTTATATCATACCTATGAAATCATATATTTATTCCTCGCCGAGAAAAGAGTTCGATGTTGTTTGATATTATTTGTCACACACTGACACACCCACACATGTGGCCCTATTTTATTCCTATCCTCAATTTTTAGAAAATAAGTAGTGAATATTGAGTATCAAATAAATGAATTAACATATAAAATAAAAAAAATTATCCCTTACCACATGATCCTGGATCTTTGTATGGGTTTGCGAGAGTTGGCCGGTTTTTAGATTTCAATGGTATAAAATAAATTGCACATGTTGTATTTTTAACCTTAACACGTATTTTGAACGTTATCTTTACCTATATGTTAGGGGTGTAGACATATTAAGAGAACTTGAGTTTAGCTCATTTAATATAAATAGAGTCAGCCCAATCGATTTATTATTTATTTATGTATATAATTAATTTCGCAAACGGTTATAAGTATAATTTGTGTCATTTTGACTTTGATGAGGTGATGAGGCGGTTTAGATGTGAAATTAGTGATCAAGAGTTCAATACTCATAGTGTACAATATTTATCTGTTTAAAAACAATAATAATTATAATTTTAAATTTTATGTAAATAACATAGTATCTATTATTTCTTTATTTTATCATTGATGCTTATAATTATATTTATTAATTATAATATATTTACTATATTATAAACTATTTACATATATAGTAGACTCGTTAGCTTAATAAAACTCGATATATGTGGCTCAATGTCAGTGTTATCAGACTAGTTAAACAATTTTTAGTTTACGCTCGACCTAGTTTAAGTTAAGACTGACTTGATTCAAGCTTTTAGCATATCAATCTCAAATAATTTACTTATGAACAGCTCTACTTATTTACATTCAAAGTTCAAACTTTTACACTAAAAGATGGTGTTCTTTTCACATCAAGAATGTGTCATTATCTTCTAAACAATTCTACACTTTAGGTAACTTTTTTTAACAACTAAATCACATATTCACATACTCATTAATCTTGCTTTTAAAGTTGTATATGTGTGATGTGTCCAACTATCCATCATATAACCTAAAGCTTCGATCAAATAGGAAGATATACCTTTCTAGAATCTCTTATCATAAAAAGACTTTTTCAAATAATTAATTAAAAAGAAATAGTAAAAGCTTTAACTCCAACTAACATGGAGGCTAGTATTATAATGAGAGGCGGTTGAAAATTGAAATACAGTATTTTGACTTTTTTTTAGCCTCACTTTCCATTCTCATAAATAAAAACAACACATTGGCCTCCAAAGTCAAGTCATGATCCCCCAACAACTTTTTATTTAAGTAAGGGAAAAATATTTGTTTTCCAGTTATATAATTTAGAGTTAATTACATATAGGGTCCTTGTGATTTGTGTAATGTAACATTTGTTTTTGTATGAAGCGGTTTAAAATTAAAAATATACTTGTGGTTTGTGATTTTAAAACTTATAACAAGTTTTGAGTCTAAGGTTAACTTATGTTAAACATTATCAACTTCCTTGCTAAGGTGCCTAGTAGAAAAACCATTTTCACGTGGATTTGTTATTATCATTATCCCGAACAATGACGTAATATATATTTTAATCATTTTAATCGTATAATTTATACGAGCCTCGTACGTACAAAAATATGTTTTTTCTCACGGTTTTTGTCATGAGATCATACTAAAACTTTACTCCCTAGTCATGTATAACACATGTGCATTCAAACATCCATATGAATCTTTTATAACAAAAATCGCTCTCTCCTTATCGCTGATGATCTAAATAGTGTGCATTTCCATGTTGTTTCGCTTAGAAGTACGAGGGAAATATAACTTAAATTGTTTTTTTTGTCTCTTCTTCATGTATGAGGTACAAACCTAAATACACGTGGTATGACTTTTAACTTTGGAGACGTGAATAGTAATTTTTTATGACGAAAGTGAATACGGTGTTGTTAAACACCTAACCTTACACGAAAACCCACAAAAACTACGTAGTTTTAATAAAATAAAAACCCTAAATACCCAAAAAGAAAGCACCAATTCTTTCATCCTTGTACATCGTCAATTTTTTAATCCTAAACATAAACCAATTAATTGTTTTCTGCCATAACTCTCCTAAGTATTCATAATCGCATAGCCAACTTATTTTTATTGCATAACCAATTTATTGATCTTATATATCTATCTATTAATTTAAAGAGAAGGCTGATTGTGAATAGAAGAATTTAGGTTTAATTAATCAACAACCTTATCGACTAATTCAAGAGCTATATGAAATCCATCATGTCTGAATGATTCACTGCTATATGCCCTACTGCTTCTATCTTCATCTTCGCAAATCTTCTTTTGGAATGGAATTGTTGATGTGTAGGGACGAAAGGAAGAAAATAAAGAACGTGATTTAGATCAATGAATTACTCAAGTTTTTATCAAAACTATGTAGTCTTGATGAGTTTTTTGTGTAAGCTTAGGTGCATAACAGCACCGTATTCACTTTCCCCATTTTTTATATATAAAAATAAACTGTAGCAATGTCTTTTATTTTTTGGATGAATGCTCTTTTACTTCACTTATCTTGATGCACACATTGCTTTTCGATGTATTTTCTAACAAATAATATGAACATGGTATTTTATGTAATAACTAAATGTTATTCTGTGATCTTTTTTTCCCGTTTTATAGACTCCGAAACTAATAATTATAGCCTGGTAATTAATTCAAATATTAACAACAATAAACACATAAATACGTGCAAGAGTAAACAAAAGAGGAAAGAATGAAAGAAAGAAGCTAGACTAATAAGTAGGCAACAGTGGTTTTTGTTAAACATGTGGTGTCGTAATGACATCATAAGACTAACTTACATAGTCTCTAATTCTTTTTTTTTTTTCAAACTGTAAACTTCTGTAAACAAAACAAGGCCAAAGCCACGGCTCCCTCCATAACCCGGAGGACAACCAAGCAAAAACAAGGGAAAACAGCTACATTAAAGAAAATATACACCAATCCGACCAACTAATCGAGTTGCATCTAGATCTAAGTTTAAACCAAAGGTAACTTGAAGACCTATTGTCGCAAATAATATCTTCAATCTCCATCTCATTCCCTTCAAAATCTTAACATTCCGAGCCTTCCAAATTTGCCAACAAACAAAGATAATAATGCCTTGGAAAGCTTCCTTTTCTTTGTTCTTAAGTTTCCTTTTCTCCTATTAGATTTATACTTTTTTTAAATCATGAGACTTCACACTCTAAGACTAAGGGTGTGTTTGGGATTGCTTATTTAAGTGTAAAAGGACTTTTTGTTAAAAGGACTTATAAACTTATGAATTTTTAAAAAGAAGTTTTCAAAAAAATGTTTGGATTAGCTTATGCGGTGAGGAAAACCAAAATGACCAAAATAGACACTCTTTTTTAAAAGAAGTGTAATGAGTTTTGAGGGCTAAAGGGTGTAATAGGTAATTCAAATCCATTAGTTAATAAGTTAGAGATTCCTAACTTTTCAAAACCCATTTATTTTGCCATCACCATAAGTTAAAATCCAAAAGGCCTTATGATTTGACAAACACCTTATACACCTTATTAACTTTTCAAAAAGTTTATAAGTTATAAGTTGATAAAAATAAGAAATCCCAGACACCCCCTAACTCTTTTTTTTTTCTACAGGTGACAAAGCCCTTTTAGAGTCATAAATAGGAGATGCGAATTTGGGGCTAAAAGTACTTAATATGATTTTGGGCCTCATCAATCTCATATTGGGCTATTAGCTAGCTAGGAGCCTAGGATGTTATGTATTGGACTAAATCGATTATCCAGAAGCAATTATCTAGCTTTGCTATAAAACGTAAGAGCATTAATTTATAATGATATAATGGTCTTTTCTCACGGTTTATCAAATTTCTACCCTCATTGTAACTTGACGAGTCCAAATACTAGTTATAATGAAAAATACAAAATTGAAATCAGTATGCATTTCATTTACTCAACCCATTTAATTTGATTACGGGGTTTTTGTCTAACGAGCGTGACCAGAGTCACGATAGCTCACATCAATGACATTCCAATGAGTGTAGGGTGACATGACCCGCTCACAACTTACGTTCACGAACTATAGGACATGATCTAAGGTTGTGTGTAGTGGGGCAACACCCATGCCAAATAAATGTGTGTGATAAACTTAGAAATTAAATCCACACACATATGCCTAACGCATGCTACCACACTAACGAAAGAGTCCTTCACGCCCCCATAATACCCTCTTAAAGCGGTGTTTTACGCCCAAACTTCCAACTGATCAAGTCGATCGTCAACTGGATCACTGTTTCGTGGTAAGTTTTACATCAATCGACTCATATCCTTCTTTCGATCAATAGCTCTAAAACATCATTTTAAAATTCGGATAAAACTTAACAAAAATAGGGGTATAATGAAAAAAATAGTGTAAACGGCGATACTTGTGGCAATAATATTTTTAAGTGAGGTTATTATCTAATAACTGCAACAATGTTGAATTATTAAAATCCAATTTTACTTCCAAATAACAAATAATCACGTGTATGCATTCATTTACCAACCCCGTTTTATTTGATTACTTGTTTTCTGCCTTAGAAGCGTGCCCCGGGTCACACATTGACGACTCATGCTCACTTAAAGACGTTTCAGTGAGTGTACGGTAACATGAGTTACATTCTACATGGCTGTCTTGCGATCACAAACAATAACACACTATCTAAGAAGATAAATCTTAAATAAATAAACTATTATAAGTTCTATTTTTTCAACCATAACACTAGTCTAGGGATTTTGGTCTAGCGGTCCTCCCTAAGTGGAGACATATGTTCGATTCTCACTTGCGCCTATTCGAAAGATATTTCGGTGAAGGAACAAAACACGACTTTAATCTCAGGTTCAAACCCTGACAGGGAGCGAAGATTTACAGATTTCATCTAGTTTCCACGCATCAAGAAATTTGTTTTTTTTGAACGGTTAACTAAGTAACGCCGGGTACTCCATACGCGGCCCCCATTGGCTAAAGGTAGCCCGAGCCGGCCACTAGTCCGGACGGACGGAGCCTCTAGCGGTCCACCTGTTGAGGGATTCATCGAATAAAACTCGACCCCCACGCCCGCCAAACGGCACGACAGCGAGAAGCTGGTAAAACCGGGTGAGATCAGAACTCGAACCGTGGCAAGCCAGGGTCATCCCTCATATCTCTCATATAAATTGGTGGTAGTGAGGTTTGAACCCTCCAGCTCTTACTAATAAAGTGAGTACTCTATCATTAAGCCACACCGAATTTATCACCAAGAAATTTGTTAATTACTGAAAAGTAAATAACATGTGAGATACTCCGTGTTAAAAAAACTAGAAACTATTACGCGTTTTATAATATAGTCATATTATAAAAGCTCTTTTTGAACTTGTTTTTCTCATTTTAATTTTTACTCAGCGAGTTTGAAAGTCAACAAATCCGTTCTCCTTCATCTGGAACCATCTACCGTTGCTTACGTCAGCATTTACGCACACGCATTCATAGTTACCCCTTCCACAAGCTACAAATAATAACATCATCGTCATCATCTTCCATCAAACACATATTATTCAAATAACAATAATCTCGTGAATTTAGCTCCCTACGATTCTCCATACAATCCGCACAGTTATTCAATCCACCAATAATAATAATAATAATAATAATAAAGGTAATAATCATCATCTCTCTCAATTTGAATTGTCAATTGTTGAATCTAACCTCCAGTTTCATTTTACCTGTTCTAATCTAATTAAAACAATTATACTTAGTTACGCCCTAATTCATTAATTCATCATGTTAAGCCCTAATTATGTTAATAATTATAATTGCTCTAATTTCATGCTTCATCTCTATCGGATTATTACTATTATTATTATTATTATTATTATTATTATTATTATTATCTGTGTATTGTTTGTAACTAATTCTGTTACAATCGGTTATCATTTTTATTCTGTAAATGTATGGTTAGGTGCTGTTGAATTCGTTAGTTCTCGTGTTTGCCGTTTGAATTGATGTTGAAATTCATAATTATGTTGATGATTGCTCTAGTTATTGTGTGATTTGATGCTTTTATGGTTGTTTAATTTGTTATTGAACTTCATAATTCTGTTGATAATTGCTCTAGTTATTGTGTGAATTGATGCTTTTACGATGATCCAGACCTCAATGTTTATAGTTGATCCGTATATTTAAAAGTTTTGCTTATAGGAACCCGGTTAACATGCTTCCTCCTTTCGGACTATTATGAATTATGATATATGTGTAGTGTTTGTAGCTAATTCGGTTAACAACGTTTGTTATTTTTGAGTTTTTTTTTTCTGTAAATATATGGATAGATGCTGTTGGAGTCGTTATTTTTTGTGGTTTCCGTCTGATTTGTTGTGGAACTTTATAAATTTGTTGATGATTTCTCTAGTTATTGTATGATTTGAGGCTTATACGTTGATCGGGACCTCAATTTTATATTCGATTGATAAGTGTAATTAAATTTAATCTAGGATCTGCAGGTCTCTTTTTATTTGAATTCATTCAACTAGATCTATTTTGTAGTTAGTATCAGTTTTAGATGTCATGTTTGATGTATTGAATTCAATGAACTAGACCTGTTAGTAACCTGGAAATGCATAGAAAGTTGAATAAAATGTAGGGTTCTTCAAGTTTTGGGGGATGAATATTGGCTTTCAATTGTCTATTTCTTGTTTGATGTATCGGAATTATTGAATTTGAACTTCTATTTACCTGGAAATGCATAGAAATTTGAAAAAAAAGTTAATGCTCTTCAAGTTTTGGTGATACGTATTGACTTCTAATTGTCTATATCATGTCTATTTCATGTTTGATGTATTGGATTTTAATGAACTTGGCCTGCTAATAACCTGGTCATGCATAGAAAATTGAATAAAATTAGGGTTCTATAAGTTGTGGGTATAAATATTGATATCCAGTTGTCTATTTCATGTTTGATGTATTCGATATAATGAACTTGGCCTGTTAGAAATTTGGAAATGTGTTGAAATTTGAATAAAATTTAGTGCTCTTCAAGTTTTAGGGATAAAATTTAGTAACCTGTAATGCATAGAAATTTGGATAAGATTTAGGGTTCTTCAAGTTTGGGGGATAATAATTAATAATAGCTATCTAGTTCTTGCAGGAGGTAAAAATGGAACAGGAAAGAAACACTAAAGAAATATCTGTTACATGGAGGGGGAAGAAGTATGTTGTGACCATGAATTTAAGCGCTACACTTGAAGAATTAGGGCAGGAATTACAGAAACTGACTGCAGTGAAATCAGATACATTGAAACTCATTGTTCAATCCAAGAAATCATCAAAGTTATTGTCTCCTTTCTCTGATGAACACGCTCGTTTAACATTGCAAGAAACATCCATCAGAGAGGTACTGATATTCTATCTTAATACTTGTAAATAGTATAAGATGCATAATAGCCAATGTTTAAGGTTTAATAATCGTTTGTTTACGTTCTATAGGGGAAACCTATACGTATGATGGGAGTGCCGAAAGAGGAGATTGATCAGGTTTTAAAAAATGAAAAGATGGACATGAGAATAATTGGATTTGATGAAGAGGAAAAGCGAAATAGACAACGAATTTCAAATGGATTTGATGCCCCGTTGAAGCTTCCTCAAGGAAATTATGTTTTTGGTGATTTTAAAACGCTTGAGCTTCCCGGGATTGAGGTATTCATTAATTATTTTTGTGGTAAACGGAGGCTATACATAGTTATTGTGAAGAATGACATGACTATTTGTTCTTTACAGTTAAATCCTCCACCTTCAGAGGCACTCAGACTTATGCATACACTTGCTGCCGATCGAGGAATTGTTGCTATCATGAATAAGGTATTGCTAGAACTTTAAAAAAACTACATTTTATCAGTATTATAATCATATTGTGTAATCGTGTATTTCTTTGTGTATGTAAAGCATAAATGGCGTGTCGGAATAATGACTGAAATGGCTCCTGAGGGTTATGTTGGTGTTAGTCCCGTGTGCATCCTTGGTTTCAACAAGGTAACTTCCTTTCCAGTTAACAAAACCAAAAGTGATCCCGTTTCCATTGTTCCATATTATAAATTTTTCTAATTTTTGATGCAGAATCATGGTGAGGAGATATCTTTGCGTCTTCGAACCGATGATCTCAAGGGTTTCAGAAAATATCAGAGCATTAAAAAGACACTTCTACATGAACTTGTAAGCTTTTATATCATTAAGAATACAAAAACTATACATATATGGGTCAAAATTGTTATATCTAGAAACTTAAGTTATGTATTTTTCACACATTTGGTTTTTTTACTTCAGGCCCATATGGTTTATTCTGAACACGATGCAAAGTTCTATGCTTTAGATAGTCAGGTAATACTAGAATGGCAATCTTTATTTTTCTATAAAACTATTAATCAAAACCCGTTTTGGTAACTGACTCGTCTTGTAATCTGGGCAGCTTAACAAGGAGGCTGAAGCTCTAGACTGGACTAGATCCGGGGGTCACTTGTTAAGCGGCTCCCACAAGACTCAACAACACGAACCCGAGTTTCATGTTTCTGATAGTGGTACTTATGGTAGTAATTTGTCTCATAAACTTGGGGGAAACCGTTTATCTAACTCATTAGCTAATGCTCGAGCATCTTCGGTTGCTGCGGCTTACCAACGTTTACTAATCGCATCGAACAATCCATCAACGACACCCGAGTCAGAAAACGAACCCGACCCTGATGATTCTATGGATTTGACCATGAATAAGCCCGATGTTATGGATATAAGTGAGAAACAGACTTATGAACCTGATCCAGATGATCATGAAGCGGTTAACAACAGAAACGAACCCGACCCGGATGACCATGAAGCAGTTAACAACAAAAACGAACCTGACCCGGATGATTCTTTGGATCTGGCAATGAAACAAACTTATGAACCCGACCCAGATGACCATGAAGCGGTTAACAAAAACGAACCCGACCTGGATGATTCTAAGGATTTGGCAATGAATAAGCTTGATGCGATGGATATCAGTGAGAAACAAACTTATGAACCCGATCCAGATGATCAAGAAGCGGTGAACAATAAAAATGAGCCTGACCCAGATGATAATATTGCGAATGTAGCGATGGAATCTGAAGAAATGAACGAACCAGATCCCGATGATGGTATTTTACATGATGAAGAGCTACAAAGAATTCAAGATCCTGTTGTGATCGCTTGTAATCGTTTGAAAAAGTCCATTGAAACATTGCAATCGGAAGTTAGTCCTGCTGAAGCCGCATTGGTTTTTCAGACTCTTGTTAAGATAGTAAAGAATGTTATCGAACACCCTGATGAAACAAAATTCAAGAAACTGCGCAAGGTATGTGAATAATAATAATAATAATATTAATAAAACTGTAATTATGAAAAATAAAGATTCATATTTCTTAATTTTGATTAATAATAATAATAATACTAATACAAATTAAATGCAAATTAACGTGCTAATTAACACAGTGTAATTATAGTGTAGTGTAATTACAAATTACACTACAAATACAAATTAAATTTGCGTGCTGACTGTGCGAATCAAGTAGTGTAATTATATATACAACATGGTGTAATTACATACCTAAATTACATAATTACACTACTTGATTCGCGCAGTTAGCACGCTTTTTTGTTTGTACGTTAACTTTCCCTTAATAATAACAATGATAATAATAATTTTATAAAAACTGTAGTTATAAGGTATTAAATTAAAGATGCATATTTTTGAATTCTGATTGATCATCTTTTGATTGGTTCATCTGCAGGCTAACCCTGTAATTCAGAAGAACATTGCAAGTTACAACAGTTAGCGTCTTTCTTTCTTCATCTATGATTACGGTTTAATGATATGATGTCAAATTGAATAGATGAGTTTGATTTATGTCGTTGCAGGCGCCATGGAGATATTATTTTTGATCGGTTTTTGTGAAGATATTGTTCAAGATGAGATTGGGAGAGCCGAAGCTTATTTGGTGTTGAAGAGAAATGATCCTGGTTTATTGTGGCTGGCGAAATCCTCTTTGGAAACATGCATTAGTTTCTAAACCTGATATTGATTTTGTTGCATATGTATGTTTCAATTGTAAGGTGATGTTGGAGTGTGTTTGAATGTAGTAAATGAACTGAGGCTGTAAACAAACGTTGTTTGTGTATATGTTATTGTTCTGTTCAAAGCTCAATAAAATATAAATGAACTTATGCTTGTGCATACTGTTCTTGGATGTCAGATTGTATGTAGACTTACTGAAAAGTTTGTATTTATAAAAAAAAATCAAAGTGTATTTTCCTATGAAAATACAGAAATTAACATAACAATTCCATGATTATAACAAATAAAAAACCAAAAGCTAATCCTAACCTTGAGTATTAGAAAAACATTAGAATAATTGTTGAATGATAATAATCAATAGATTGAAGTATCATTTTGACTAAACAAATTGTAATGTGATTAAAAATATATTCATTTCATGGCATTAATATTGATATAGATAATTAAAGATACAAAAAAAAAGTTTACATTTCTAACGTGCAATATATTTTATTAGGTTCAATGTCGTTATTAATAATCTCCAGACTAATGAAAAAAGTATCACGCAAGTGGTCAATTTGTAAAACTATTGGCTAAACATGCTATCGTTTAGTCTTGCGGTATTAAATGATATGAAACATAGTTTAACCATCATGGTTATAAGAACTTGACTTATATCATGACGAGGACATGCTTGTGTACTCTTTGCCCAATGCTGATAGTTATTCGGTTACAACGTTGGGTTGTAGTAAACCCTATCGTACCAATCCGGGATCTGCGTGGGGACCACTGATCCAGTGATCCGAACGTATTAGACTAGATGAGCTCATATAAGGGTTACTCCTTCAACCTATAATAATTAGAGTGTGATCCGGTACAAATCAACTTAACATACTAAACATACAAATAACTAGAGCAATTATAGTTTTGAACTAGAGTAATTATGTTACAAAAAATACAATAATGTAATAATAATTACTCTACTTATTCAGTACTTTTCACGATAAAAGTCATTTATATTTGGTCGAAACACGTAAGAGTATGTGTAGCGGGGCGACAAAAGTGGAGTTTTTGGGCGGGGCTACAACACCGCCCCCTAGGCTTCAAATGGGCGATTTTTTTGAGGGAGGTGGGCGAGGGGGGAGGGGGATTACATGTCGCCTACTTTTGTGTGTGTGATAATACTATATTATTAATGTGGGCTTCAACATTGCCTTTCTGGGCTACATATTGCCCTCTTAGCCACGTGTCAAAAATCCCCCCATTTTATAGTCCTCCACTACACTAATAGAGGTGCACAATTCGGTTAACCGGTTAATTTGCTAGCCGTATTTTTGCGGGAATTAACCGGTTAGACCGGTTTTTCGGGTAGGGTATTAACCGGTTTGACCGGTTAGAGAAATGGTTTTGACTGATTAGACCGGACCGGTTAATAACCGGTGTTCAATAAATTAATAATGTTAACCGGTTTTGAAATCAATAATACAAACCGGTTACTAACCGGCGGTTAGGATCGATTAATACTCAGTTAGGATTGAACCGGTTAGTAACCAATTACAAAATCGGGTTTAAGCCGGTTTCTGTGTGCATCTCTAACTACACATAGCCTAATAGTTAAAAGGGTAAAAAGTGGCATACTATTCATACAACAATGACTCCAATAAAAAAAACACAAGTAAAAACAAACAAACAAACAAACGTAATCTTCAAATTACACCACGGCAGAACAGAACAGAAGAGAAGAGGGTTTAAGGACTCCGGTTCAATTACTTTACAAAACCTCTTCCGACCAAATTTGCCGCTATGAACAACAGCCGCCGGTGGTGCAAATTATACCGTCAATTCTCATCATCTTCTTCTTCTTCTTCTTCCATTGAACCGTTTAAACCGCCTCCATTTTCACCTCAAAGAAGAGTCGTTGTCACTGGTAATATTTTATAATTCAATCTGTTATTATAATTCCTCTGTAATTGCAACAATTAACCATAACCATAAGTGGGCTAATCTTCGGTTACGGTTCTGTTTCGGTTAAGTTCGGTTAATTGTCCAATGTAAATTATTTTTATTACTTTTGGTTCCGGTGGATAATTGTTCGGTTACGGTGTTCCAAGCACAATTATGAAGTTTCGAAGCTAAAATATGCAGGTTGCAAGTTGCAACATGATTAAAAATTAGGGCTATTCAAAAAGCTTGTGGCTTTGCTCGAATAAAACTAGCTAAAAAATATTTGATTTGAAACAACATGAGATGAGTTGGCTCATTTTTGTTACCGAGAAAAACTCGTCCCAAGCTCGACTCGGCTCATTGGATTGATCTTAGGCTCGCGTAACTTCAAAATCAAGCTCTAGCCTAGCTGATAGGCCTGTAAAAGAACCGAAAGTTTGGTGAACTGTTCGGCGGGAAGTTCGTTTATTTATTAAACGAACAAACGTGAACAAAAAATTTTGTGTTCGTTTGTTCGTTTATGTTAGTGAACGTCGTTTATTTATGTTCATTTATTTATCTTGGTTTATGTTCCTTTACATATTAATAGTAAATAATTAAACATTATCTGGAAGAGGGATCTATTTAATTGTTTTATATTTGTTCATTTGTGTTCATATATGTTTGTTCATGTTTGTTTGTGTTCATTTACATTTGTTCATTTATGTTTGTTTATCTTTGTTGAGTTATGTTCGTGAACTATTCGTTTAGATTTTAAACAAACGAACATAAATGAACACGAACATGTTCATTTTTTAAATAAACAAACACGGACACAAAATACGCGTTCGATTAAGTGTTCGTATTCGTCTTCATGTTTGTTTTAAGTTAAATAAACGAACACGAACATGCCCTTGTTCGTGTTCATTTATGTTTGGAAAAAAAACACAAACATACAGGGTTCGGTTTCGGTTAAAGTTGGTTAACGAAGACACCTTAACCGTAACCATAACCGAATAGTCGGTTAACCAGATTCACTTAACTATAACCGATCTTTCTTTTTTTTTTTTTTTTTTTTTCTGTTTATGGCTAATTTCGGTTAATTTTGTTGGTTTATCGGTTCAGTTTTGAGCTTTGAGTGTAATTCAACTCACCTTTCGGTATTGTAGGTTTAGGAATGGTTACTCCATTAGGTTGTGGAGTCGAAACCACATGGAAGCGATTAATAAAAGGCGAAAGCGGGACCAGGGCTTTATCTGTTGAAGACTTAAAAATGAGTGGATTCGAGAAAGACACTCAGTTGTATACATTTGACCAGTTGACTTCAAAAGTGGCTGCTATTGTACCGTGTGGCACTAAACCTGGTGAATTCGACGAGTCGTTATGGCTTGATTCTAAGGTATCATGAAATCAATGCTTAATAGGGCTCTAAACGAACCTTACCGAACCGAATGAAATTCTTGTTCATGTTTGTTCAGTAAGGAAACGAACACAAACGGACAAACACAAATGAGCACACAATGTTATATTTAATTTGGCTAACTGAAAACGGTCAGTGTCAAACGGTTCGGTTCGGCTACCAAGGCCGGTGTTTTTTTTAACATTCATATTCATATGTTAATTTTACATATGAATTAATCACATATACTCATATATTTTTTTTGTTTTATAGTTAATAATATTGCTTAAATCTATATGATAAGATTAGAAAAATCATTAAAAGGTATTAAAAACCTTTAATGAACAAACATATATCAACGAATATAAAGGGATGTAAATGAACATATTGTCGAATATGTCCACGCTCATTCATTTAGTTAATCGAACGAAATTCCTTGTTCATGTTCGTTCATTTATAAACGAACGAAAAAACATGCACTTCCCGCCGAACAGTTCACGAATAGTTCACGTACGTTCGGTTCGTTTACAGTCCTAATGCTTAATATAATTTTTTGATGATTTCAAACATTAAAAAGTATAATTAATCTTGTTATTGCAGCATGGTAAATCAATTGCAAGGTTTATAAGCTATGCACTATGTTCTGCAGATGAAGCACTTAGAGATGCAAATTGGATACCATCCGAACAAGAGGACAAGGAGAATACTGTAAATGCTTATATAATATATACAACATATATTCTTTTTATTATTTTATATATTTCTAACTTGGAAACATCAGGGAGTTTCTATAGGTGGAGGAATTGGAAGCATCGGTGATATACTAGACGCATCACAATTGATATGTGAAAAGGTTATTTTTTTGTGCAACTTTTACATTTTAGGTATTTAAAACTCAAAAATAATAAATGTTATTATTTTATTTGTAACTGCAGAGACTTCGTCGTCTTAGTCCTTTTTTCGTACCTCGGATATTAATAAACATGGCAGCCGGTCATGTAAGCATGAAGTATGGATTCCAGGTGTGTAATCAGTAACCATTAATCAGTGAACACAATATATATTTTTAATAAATATGTTAAATCATATTCTAGTATTATTTCTGAATTTAGGGACCGAACCATGCTGCAGTGACAGCTTGCGCCACTGGTGCAAATTCAATCGGTGATGCAGCGAGAATGATCCAGTTTGGAGATGCTGATGTCATGGTGGCCGGTGGTACCGAGGCCAGCATTGATGCTTTATCTATAGCAGGGTTTTCCAAGTAATTATCAGTTTAGATCTTTTAACAAAATTTTCGGTTTTAGGATTCGTTCTTTTGAGTTCTTGCTTGCTTGGGTTAGGGGTGGCAAATGTGACCCATTGGGTTGAATGGGCTGTATTAAAGTGTATATAATGGGTCAGAATGGGTCAAACTAAACAAAGAAAATGATTGAAACGAGTTGACATTTCTCGAGATTTTTTTTATGGAACGAGAAAAACGGAGAAAACTTTTTATTATTTTTACTTTTTTAGTTTTTGATTTATATTTCAAGATATAATTTTTTTTTATTTTTTTTGAATTTTTTAATGAGGGATTTTTGAAATCTCAACCCATTTTGGCCCATTTCAAAAACCACTCATTAAAAAATTCAATAGAAATAATTAAAAAATCATAGCTCGAAATATAAATCATAAATTAAAAAAGTAAAAGTACTAAAAAGTTTCCTCCGTTTTCTCGTTCCATTAAAAAAAAAACCTTCAAGAAATGTCAACCCGTTTTGACCCGTTTCAATCATTTTCTTTTTTTATTTTGACCCATTATACACATTTTAATACAACCCATGGGTCACATTTGCCACCCCTAGCTTGGGTCAATAATGTTGACTTTTCTTGACTCTATACAATCTATTGAAATGCAGGTTAAGGGCATTAACTACAAAGTGCAATTCTACCCCTCAAGAAGCTTCAAAACCTTTCGATTGCGACCGAGATGGATTTGTGTATGTTAGTAAATATATTTTTTCATGTGTGTTTTACATGTGACAAATCGATATAAATAATATGTTTATGGATGCAGCATAGGAGAAGGTGCCGGTGTTCTTGTTTTGGAAGTTAGTAATATTTTTATTTCATATGCTAATTTTTAAGTTATGCGACATTCGCCTTTTATATATCTTATATTTATATAGTCGTTTATTGTTAAAGGAACTTGAGCATGCGAAAAAGAGAGGAGCAAATATTTATGCAGAGCTTCGTGGCTATGGGATGTCAGGTTTGACCTTGTTGACTTTTGGTTCTAATATGATTACTTGTTCGCGTTTTGACACTTAACCTATGATATTTGTTTGTGAAGGCGATGCATATCACATCACACAACCGCATGTGGATGGACGAGGTGCGATTCTGGCAATGACACGTGCGTTAAAACAGGTATTTATAAAAAGTTTATATTTTTAAGCTCGAATGTCGTTTTGTTTGATAAAATGTTAAATCTTTTTTGTTTATGACAGTCGGGCCTTCTTCCTGATCAAGTGGATTATGTGAACGCGCATGCTACATCTACACCTTTAGGTATGCACCCTTTTGATTAAATAATATATGTAAAATAATATTAATTCGATTTTTAATCAGGTGACATGGTGGAAGCCCAAGCAATTAAATCATTGTTTTCCAAACATGCGACATCTGGTGCCTTAGCCTTTTCATCCACAAAGGTTAATTTTAACTAATTTAAGAAAAACACGTAAAATATATGTGATTTATATCATTTTTAGAGGTGGCAAATGGGTTGGGTTGGGTTGAACGGGTAATGGGTCGAAACGAGTCAGGGTCAAAACAGGTTTGGGTCAGAATGGGTTATGGTCAGAACGGGTTTCGTTTTTTTTGGTGGAACGAGGATAACGGCGGAAACATTTTAGTTTTTTTAGATTTTTTGTTTTTTATTTATATCTTGAGTTATGGTTTTCTTATTATTTTTGTTGAATTTTTTTCTGAGGGGTTTCTGCTAAGATAAAAAACCCCTCAAAACATATTCAAAAATAATAATAAAAAAAATCATAACTCAAAATATAAATCAAAAACTAAAAAGGTAAAAAAACTAAAATGTTTCTTCCCTTGTCCTCGATCCATTAAAAAAAAACCATTGAGAAATCGAACCGAAATCGAAAAAATCGATTAAAATGAAACAAAAAGCAAAAAACGAACCAAATAAGTCAAAACGAAACTAAAAAAATTGAAACTGAACAAAAACGAAACTGAAAAAACGGACAAAAACGAAACAAAAAACCAAAAGCGAGTCTGGAATCGACCAAAAAGAAACCAAAACCCATCCCGTCCCGTGTGAAAACTCATGTTGGCTTGAAACTTGAACCGAACCCGTTCCAAGTTTTTAGTTTTTTTACCTTTTTAGTTTTTTATTTATATCTTGAGTTATGGTTTTCTTATTATTTTTGTTGAATTTTTTTCTGAGGGGTTTCTGCTAAGATAAAAAACCCCTCAAAACATATTCAAAAATAATAATAAAAAAAATCATAACTCAAAATATAAATCAAAAACTAAAAAGGTAAAAAAACTAAAATGTTTCTTCCCTTGTCCTCGATCCATTAAAAAAAAACCATTGAGAAATCGAACCGAAATCGAAAAAATCGATTAAAATGAAACAAAAAGCAAAAAACGAACCAAATAAGTCAAAACGAAACTAAAAAAATTGAAACTGAACAAAAACGAAACTGAAAAAACGGACAAAAACGAAACAAAAAACCAAAAGCGAGTCTGGAATCGACCAAAAAGAAACCAAAACCCAACCCGTCCCGTGTGAAAACTCATGTTGGCTTGAAACTTGAACCGAACCCGTTCCAATCTGAAACCCATTTCGTGCCAAAACTTGTCTCGTGCGAAAACTTGTTCCGATCCGAAACCTGCCACATTTCCTTAGGACACTAACTCACATCAACCCATTTCTTTGAATCTGTCGACCCATTGTATTACACGTTATAATGTTGTATTGTAACTCTTGTAATCTATATAGGGTGCTATTGGGCATCTTCTGGGGGCTGCTGGAGCAGTTGAAGCGATATTTACAGTTCTTGCGATACATCATGTAAGTAAATAAAAACTAATGTTATTACGCTGCTATAATATCGTGCTAAAGTAACGTAAGTATTTTCGTTTATTGATGCAGGGAATCGCTCCTTTGTCGCTTAACTTGAGTAATCCGGATCCTATTTTCGATGAAGGTTTCATGCCGTTGACCAAGTCAAAGGAGATGCAAATTAAAGCAGCTTTATCAAATGCTTTCGGGTTTGGAGGAACAAATGCTGCACTTCTGTTTGCATCTATTTGATTACAAAATCTTGTTCAAATTAGCAAGCAAATTAAAGTCTGTTGTGACAAATTTTGACAATGAACTTTTACAATGTTGATTATGAATTTTTTGAGTTGACACAATGGCTTCATTGTTAGAATTAGAGGTGCACAAAAAACCGAATCCGGAACCGGAACCCAAAAAAAAAACCTGAAAAAGGGTTTTTGTATACCCGTGTTTTTAATACCCGACCCTACCCGTAGGGTACTGACAAGGTATGCATTTCAGTACCAAAATTCGTACCCGGAGCTAGACCCAGTTTGTACCTGGTAATACCCGAAAACCCTAACCGGGTTTTACAAATACCCGGAACTAGGTTTTTCAAATGCCTGATATTACATGAAAAATACCTAGAAAATAATCCTAAAAGGTGCAACCCCTTAAAAATCCAATATATATTTGAAAAGTACATGAAAAAACCCGAAAATAGGGTTTTTTTAATACCTAGAAATAAGGTATTCAAATACCTGGTTTTTGAATACTTGGTTCTATACCTACCCAACCCGAACCCGATACATAGGGTATGGTTTTTAGAGACGATACCCGGACCCGACCCGGTCATACCCGATCCCAGTTCCATACCCGGACCCGGGTATTTGAATAACCCGATTTATGCACCTCTAGTTAGAATCTCTGAATTATAAATATACACAAAATTTGAAGCCAAATTATGTGTAAATAGTGATCATTTAGCAAGAAAATTAAACTTTTTTTGATCACATTTGACTATGAAATCTTGTTATCTTGATTTTTCTAAGAGTAAACTGCGGTTTTCGTCCCAGTGGTTTGTCCAAATATGCGGTTTTAGTCCAATAGTTTCAGATTTGCAATTTTCGTCTCTGTGGTTTCATTTCACTTGCAATTAAACCCGGATTCAATAACCCCATTAAATATGGGCGTTAAACTCATCAGCGTACCCTTCACGTGAGGGGCAGTTTTGTCTCCCCCCCCCACAAATACACCCCGGCCCCTCATGTGAAGGGGGCTTGCGAATTACGGTTGAGGTTTATTTGGGGAGAAATGACAAAAATGCCCCACACGTGAGGGGTACGTTGATGGTTTTAACGACCAGACTTAACGGGGCTAATGAATCTGGGTTTAATTGCAAGTGAAATGAAACCGTGGGGATGAAAATCGCATTTTTTAAACTATTGAACTAAAACCGCAGATTTCAACAAATCACAGGAGCAAAAACCGATGCTAAATTGATACAATCATACAGTGGCTTCATTACTTGAATGATGAATATATAAATTTAAAATATGCACAAAACTTTAAGCCAAATTATGTGCTAATGTTGATCAATTAGCAAGCAAATACAAGCATATTGTGATTTAAGTTTTTAGTGTCAACAATGATTTCTTGAATTCTTTGAAGATGCTTCCTTTTACAATGTTGATTCTGATTTTTAAGTTAATACAATGGCTTGATTACTTAATATTAGAATTGTAAATATGCACAAAATTTAAACATAAATTTATGTGTTTATGGTGTGTACATTGATCTAAAACCTTCTGTAAGTGGGACCACTTTGGCTTGAACCTTTGCCTGCAACCTTGTAACGGCTTGTCGGATTTCCTGTAAACGTTTACAAAATTATATAAAAAAGAAACGAAAATAAAGGAAAGTTTCTTTCTTTTCGAGGTTTTTTAATTACCTCGGCGTGGTAGCGTGACGAGAAATGTGTCAAAAGAATCGCCTTGTTCCTAATCCACTTAGAATGCTCGATAATCTGAAGTTCGGGTTCAAAACAAGTCGCTTTCAGTAAGATCCCAAATCACCCCGTTCACGAATATTAAGATGGAAACATTACCTCATCAATATGCATGTGACCATGTTCTCGCGCATGCTCAATGCTGCTTTTATCATCCAAAAAAGTAGCCTATTGAACAAAACTTATTCACATTGTTAGTACTTCAACTATAGTTTGCATAAATACCAAAAAAAAAAAAACCTCGGTTATAAGAACTTTGGCTCGCAAGGCATCCGAACTTCGTGGATCAAGTAGAAATTCAGAGCTTGTATCGCCTGTGAACGCCACCTCCGGTGACAATATAATATCCGTTATCTAAAATTACAAAAAAAATAATAAAAAAAAAATAAAAAAATAAGATGGTTTAAAGTTGCTTGTGGAAAATAAAAATAAAAAAATAAAAATTACAAACCTCAACACCAGATTTCTTCTTTTTCTCAATCTCCCTTCCTTTCAAGTGAATATATTGTTTCTTAAGTTTCTTCCGAACCAAATAAATAACATAACCCTGACTCGGTATAACATGATAGGTTTTAAATGGGCGTACAACAAGATCGTTTCTTAGTTCATATGTTTCTCCTAAAAATAAAATATAAAATAAAACGTTACGCTTTGAAAAACATCAATTGTTAACGTTTTATAATATAAAGACGAGTTTAAAGAAAAACCATACCGACATCCAATGCAACCAAATCAACATTTAGTTCCACATCACCCATCTTCCTATGAAGCTCAATCAACTCTTCAACATCGTCTTTAATCGAAGGAGGTACAAACACGGTTGGAGGACTCATGTTGTATAAGCCACGAGTTGCAATATACATCGGTAGCCCGCCCTAAAACCATACAAAACCGGGATTTATTTATCCAAATTACACTAATAAAAAGTAGCATACATTTTGACATTTTACGGGCAAATAACAACATGGAACTTAGTTAAAAACAAATCAACAAAATCAATAGCCCTATATAAGAATTGTAAGTTAAGTAAACATCAAAATCACATATTTTTATTCATACTTAGAGGAATCTTTTTAAAGACCAAAATCACAAATCAACCAGCTGCAAATTAACCAACTGATAAATTCAATTCAAGAAATGAATCTAAGGGTGTGCATGGGTTAGTTAAGTTCGGTTTTTGGCTAAAACCGCACCAAAACTTAAAATTTCGGTTTTCGAGTTTTTAAAAAACGTTATTTTTCAGGCTTTTCGGTTTTTAAGTCATGTTTGGTTCAGTTCGGTTTCGGTTTGCCACTTAGGCTTGAAACTTTTGGGCTAGAAAAGAGTTGGCCAAAAATAATGAATCTAGGCCTAAGTTTTTTTTGCTAGTTAACAATCTATTTGATTATCATACATTTTGGCTAAGATATTTGGATTAAACCTAAACCAGATATTAAATTATTATAAATTACTTAAAATTCAAAAAAAAAAAAATTCAAAATCCATAAGTTCGGTTTGGTCTTTTCGGTTTTAATTACACGCAAAACCAAAACCGAACCGAAAATTTGGTTTTACAGAAACATAGAACCAAACTGTCGGTTTTGTTGCAGTTTAGGTTATTTCGGTTTCATGCACATCCCTAATTGAATATTCCTCAAATAAAAAATCAACAAAATGGAAAACCATATTCAAGAATTAACCAGATTATAAAACCCTTAATTTCCCAACATCAAAAGCACCAAACTTTCACTTAATCAAACATAAAAAAAATTAAAAAATATCAATATGGATAACCCTATTTAAAAGTTGTTAATTAAACATCAAGATCCCATTTTGCTGATTAAATTTTAGGTAACCTGTTTAACAACCAAAATCTCAAATGTTGAAAAAAAAAACCTTTAATTTCTCACTATAATTAACCAAGAAATAAAGTCATAAATCCAATTCAAGATTTAACCAAATTTTAAAACCCTTCTCAACATCAAAAGCACCAAACTTTCACATATCCAAACATCAAAATCACCCAAAAAAACAATAAATAAAAAAATATTAACTTAATGACATAAAAAGCACAAACTTTCAGTTAATCAAACATCGAAATCACAGAAAAAAAAATACAAAAAAAAAAAAAAAAACATATTAACTTACTAACATCAAAATCACAGAAAAAAATAATAAATATACAAAATAGTAATAACAAAAAAATAATAATAAAAAAAAATATTAACTTACTAACATCAAAAGCTCAAAATTTCAGTTGATCAAACATCAAAATCACAAAAAGAAAAAAACAAACAAACAAATAACTTACCACCATCAAAAGCACCAGAATTTCAGTTAATCAAACATCAAAATCACAGAAAAAAATAATGAAACACAAAATTTAAAAAAACATATTAACTTACTAACATCAAAACCAAAATTTCAGTTAATCAAACATCAAAATCACAGAAAAAAAAATTATACAAAATAGTAATAACAAAAAAAAAAGCATATTAACTTACTAACATCAAAAGCACCAAAATTTCAGTTAATCAAACATCGAAATCACAGTAAATAAATAAATACATAAATAAACAAATATAGACTTACCAACATCAAAAGCACCAAACTTTCACTTATCCAAAAAAAAAAAAAAACTTACAATGTGATCAAGATGAGCATGAGTAATAAACAAGTAACTCATTCCCACAGCTCTAGGTGGACACTTTCCAATATCAAACACACACTTAAACTCTGGAACAATGACACAAGTCTCAAGCCCAACAACTGACACACCCTTCAATTCCCATGCCTCTTCTCACCACTTCAGCCCTTGCTTTCCTGTACTCTTGCTCTTCTATTGCGTTGCCAATTGCTGATAAAAACCCTGAATTTGGCAAAGATTTTGTGGCAAATTCATGGGTTTTTGTGGGTTTTTGGAGGGTGATTGTTTGTGGGTTTGGTGGGTTGAATTGGTGGAAAATTGGGGTTGTAATTGTCATGGATGAGAGCATGTTTAGGGTTTAAGAAAGGTTTAATTTTTGGGTGTTTTATGTTATCTTATTGTTGTTGTTGTTGTTCAAAAAATATTGACAGTGAAACTTGACACCCTGCACTACTGGGGATATACAGGTTTGCACCCCCATGGAACAAAAGTTATAACATATGCATGGGTGTGTATGCTCGGTACGGTTATTAGTCTCAACCAAATTTACCAATTGGCTTTTGCTTACTCGGTTCGGTTTATTTTTCGGTATCACATTTTTATCATGTTTTTCTTTCGTTCTTTTATCTTTTTTATTTATTTTTATTTTTTTATTTATCACATGCAAGAGTATTCTCACGCTCGGTGGGAATTTAAACAGCGTTAAGTGGTATACATGAGATGAAGTTGTATTGTAAGCTACAAAACAACAAACATGATATTAGACATGTTTGTTTAAAACGGAATCAGTTAGCCAACAACATACGTGACACGAACACACCATTTTCGTTTAGAATTATTTATCGAACATGAAGTCATGCAGGACACATAGTTGAACACCCATTTCAAGAATTTCATATGCGAGTGCGTTTAACATAAGTTTATATATAATCACAAACGCGATTACGCGAACCCATTTTGTGTCATAAACAAAATATCATTTATAAATTAATCAAATAATGAAAATTAACAAATTCAGTAACCATCAAGGTATCAAGAATTGTACACACTATATACAACAATGTACATGTGATCTACGAAGCGTAGATTCGGGTCCCAGTAAACGATTCCTGGTATGTAACATCACCGCAAACAGTGACTCTAGAATCCGAGGTTATTATCTCAGCGTTTCGAAGCATAAACCCGTGAATTAGAGGCAAAGGAAACCCAACCCCAATTCGTGCATTCACATATGGCAAGAAAACCGTTTCAATCATCGTCCACACCACCGGCTGCAAAAAAAAAAACATTTTAAAATGAAGATTTTTTTTACTGTTTTATAAGTTTCGGGTCAACCTGACTCATTTGACCGTAACTCGATTTACCTGAATTAGAAACATGTGCAAGGTGCCAATCTTGCTCCATTTTAATGACATGGAAAGATCACTCATTTCCAAATGAGCCGCAAGGTTATTCCCGGTTATTTGAACTGAACCCGTGCCAGAAATTACCTGTAAGAAGAAAGAGGCGCGTTTTTTAGAACCAATATAAGAACATATATATAGTGCTTATTTTTTTTAAAAAAAAAGTGTCATAATGTGCAGTCGTGCGTGTAGTGTATAATGTATATGCATATATGCATCTACACAAAATGCTATCAATATCATATTTTTTTAAGAATAAATCTCAAATATTAAAATCCATATGCATTCTAGTCGATTTATATTCAGTGTTTTCACGATAAGACAAGACCGGATTTTTAATTCTTTTTTCCCTTCAAAATATCAATTTTACTTGCAGCTTCATATATTTTGTTTATGTAACTCTTAATATTTTAATAAAATGCAAATTCGCACAAAAACATATAGTATTTTCATATTTTGTTTTGTATTAGATATATATACATATATTATATAGAAAATTTTAATATATTAATTTATGGCATCATCCGGATCTTAATTCCTGACTACTTGGTCAGACTACTGAACCGGTAAGGCGACCGGTTCACTGTCCCGTTCGGTTTGGAAAACATATGATAAATAGTACAAAGGTTAAAGCGGTTCTCGCAGTTCTCAAAAATTATAAGTTCTAAAATGAACACCGCTCTAAGAACAAGGTAAATTTTAACCAGAGAACTGCGAGAACCACAAAAACAAATGTATCTAATAGCGTTAAACTTGACATTAATAAAGATTACTAATGAGATGCAAGCAACAGGTATTGTTGTGTCAACTCCTTCAAGAACATCTATAATAAGATCTGCATAAACAGTACTATCGATTTTCTGCTGTGATATCTGCACAGCTGGTGGATCAGATAACGAGATATTTAAATTCATATCATCATTCGGGTATTTTCTGTAGAGTTGAGGAATAATAAATCTCCATCCCGCAGTGTTCAAAAGAGACTGTTCGGGAAGTTTGTCCACTATCCAATGCATAAACATAGCCTGAAAGTATACACATTTATGTCATCCAAAAGATACGCAAATGTTTACATGCGGTCAAACAGTTTAAGCCATGGATTAAAACTGGTTCGGGTTGAAATCAGTTGTTTTTTGGTGTAGGCTGAAACGGGTCAGGCTGAGTTGGGTTGACCCGAGACACTTATCCTAAAATTATAATTTATTTTGTAAATAATCATAATAGTGTGTTAGGTAAAACCAGGCCCGGCTCCGAGAAGGGTTAAAAATTTTTGGGCTGAAGGCGAAATTTCTTTTGGGCCTTAATAAAAAGGGTATCTTATTGTGTTAAACAATTTAGTTTTTAAATAAGCCTTAATTTTTTGGGTCTTATAATTTGGTTGCGTAAAACACTATTTTTTAAAAAAATAAGGTTAAAATGTGTCAAGTGAGATTAGAACCCAAAACCTTTTGGTCAAAAGCCACACCTCTTTGCCACTAGACCAAACTAGTGATTGTGTAATTATGTTTAAACATTATACATACATACTGTTTTTCATAAATATATATATATATATAATTTAATTTTTTAAAATAATCCGGGCCTATCGGGGTGTCGGGCCGGGGTCCGTCGACCACCCGGCCCTCCCTTATAGCCGGCCTTGGGTAAAACATAACCCGAATTGACCCGTTTTGAACCTAGGGATGTTCAAAAAGCTCTCAGCTCGCTCAAAATCTACCTGTTTGTAAATGACTTGAGCTGGCTCGGCCCAGTCTGTAAACAAACCGAGCCCGAGTTAAAGCCTGAATACGCACACACATATTTTACTTTAAACGAATGACATTTTTTTATTTTATATAAGTAAAAAAAAAAATTTTCTTTCAAACTTTTTAATTAAACTCGTTAAGAAGTAAAGCCCAAATTTTATACTTATAAAAATTATAATCCAAATTTTAATATATTATGAATTTTGTAGTTATAACTATATTTATGTTACAAATATTACTTTTGGTTTTTATATATATTACTATGTAAAAAACATGAACTTAAAAAAAAACTTAAAAAATAAAACGAGCTGACTCGTTGAAGCATGAGCTTCTGACAAGCCGGCCCGAGCCCAAGATTTTAGCTTGTTAAGATAAACATGCCAAACCATCTCTGTTTTTAAACGAACCAAACGAGCCGACCTCTAAATTATATAATATATATACATATATGGTTTGAGGAATTACATTGTAATATAAGGCAAGTGCAGATTTGAACACCGCTTTATCTAGCGCAATCCCGACCATTTTTGAAGGATCTGAACAACGGACAGGTGGCTGCAAACTGTTTCCGTATAAACGTTTGTCACTTTTGTTTTCTATGAATAATCCGTTTATCTCAAACCCCAATGAAGTGTCACTCAGAAAAGGACTGTTAACAAGTGTAACGTTTAATGCTGCCACGTCATCGACTGGAATTTGTTTCGGAAGGTTTTGTAGAACGTATCCAAGCTTCGAAATTTCAGTTTTGAGTATGTTGGTGATTGTTTTTGCTACCGTTGACTCGATTTCTTCTTTAAAAGCATCCAAAATCCTGAAAGAAAGAAAAGTCAACCTTTTGACTTTTGAAAATTTAGTCAAACTAATAAAGGGGTATAGTCAAAATGATTAGC
The DNA here is from genome assembly GCF_021521415.1 of Bidens hawaiensis. Taxonomy (NCBI): domain Eukaryota; kingdom Viridiplantae; phylum Streptophyta; class Magnoliopsida; order Asterales; family Asteraceae; genus Bidens; species Bidens hawaiensis. The sequence goes on along the minus strand of NW_027492372.1, from coordinate 455,023 downwards.
ATACCCTTGTAATTGGATCTTTTTGTTCAGTATAATTTTTTTTTGTATTAAAAAAATAAATAATAATAATAATAATACCCTTGATAGAGCCAAGATGCACCTCCATCTAAGTCTATGGTAATATCATTTATGTGACAATTGCATTCGACAGTGGAAAGTTGCATGGATCCGTCTTTGATATCTAAGCCCAATGCTACTCCCATTTCCATGCCGTTAACCTTAACATGATCATATAATCAAATAACAAACGTTAAACTTCACAAATATTGATTTCAAGTATTATCATACTAAGAAATATTGTTACATCATTCGGGCTGTATAGTATTTGCTAAAATGGTCACATGGGTCGTATTACTTTGTCAGTGGTTATATTACTCATTTTTTTGTTAGTAAAAAAGTATCATACGGGCCGTATGATTTGCCCTCATACGACCCATATGACCATTTCTTTTCCCTTAATAGGCCCGTATGACCATTTTCTATCGTCCAAGCCCATTGTCGCCCCATTTCCATGCCATTGACATTAACCGTGGCATCATCATATCATCAAACAACAAACAATAAACTTAAAAAAATACTAAATTCAAGTAACAGCATACCATCAAGAAATCCTAAACTGGGAGTTTCAAGAAATAATGAAACTAAAATTTTCAAGAAAATTTTAGAACTGGGATTTTAAAGAAATCTTGATATTGAAATTATAGAAGCATTAACCTAAGCAAGATCATATCATTAAACAACGAACGATAAACTGCAAAATACTAATTTCAAACTAAAAGAAATCTTGAAACTAGAATTTTCAAAAAATCTTGAAATTGAAATTACTAAATATCTGAACAAAGGCATTAACCTTAGCATGATCATATCATCAAACAACATACACTAAACACTAAAAATACTAAATTCAAGTAAAGGAAAATCCTAAAATTGGAACTTTTTAAGAATCTTGAAACTGTGCTTTCAAGAATTCTTGAAATTGACATTATACTATTATAGAATCATTAACCTTAGCATATATCATCAAACAACAAAAAATAAACTACAAAAATGCTTAATTTACCATCAACAAATCTTGAAATTGTGATTTTTCAAGAAATCTTGAAATTGAAATTACTAAATACCTAAATATAAGCATTAACCTTAGCATGATCATAGCATCAAACAACAAACATTAAACTTCAAAAATAATAAATTTCCCATAAAAATATCTTGAAATTGGGATTTTCAAGAAATCTTGATGTTAAAAATTAAAATTACAACCTTACATGATCATATCAACAAACAACACACAGTATAAAAAACACTAAATATACCATCAATAAATCTTGAAATTGATATTACTAAATACCTAAATATAAGCATTCACCTTAGCAAGATCATCAAACAACACACAATAAACTTCAAAAATACTAAATATAAAATTTCTACCTTAGCATAATCATATCAACAAACAACACACAGAAAACATAAAAAAAAAATACTAAATCTACCATCAAAAAATCTTTAAAATGGGATTTTTATATTGAAATTGATGTTACTAAATACCTAAATATAACCATTAACCTTAGTATGCTCACCAGACAACAAACAATAAACTTTAAAAATACTTAATTTATAATTACAACCTTAGCATGATCAAATCATCAATTAACAATCAGTAAACTTCAAAAAATACTAAATTCACCATCACAAAATCTTAAAAATGGGATTTTTAACAATCATACAACACACAACAAACTTCAAAAAATACTAAATTTACCATCAAAATATCCTAAAAATGGAATTTAAAACAATCATACAACACACAACAAACTTAAAAAAAGAAACTAAATTTTCCATCAATAAATACTAAAAATGGGATTTTAACAAATCTTAAAACTAAAACAACAAAATACCTGAATATCAGCAGTCCCAGTATCCGAAACCGAAATCGGAAACAGGGCAGCACCATAATAATAATGCCACTTGACCCTCAAATCACACCTCACATCTGAGCCACCAATAGACACACCACCCTCATTTGGTATAACCTGTGACAACCCAACATTGAACCTATAAATATTGATATCAGACAACACAATATGCACTTTACCAATCACAGGGATATTAACAGCCCTATCAATTTCTTGAAGTGGGGTTGGTGTGATTTTGGATATTGCTTTTGTTACTAGCAAATTCTTGATGAAATCAAGAACAGGTTGGGTTATGAGAACTGAGATGGATGATTGATCAGCAAGTGTTGGGTGGGGTGTAATATTAATGAGAAGAGATAATAATATAAATATTAATATTGGGTATTTTGTTATTATTATTATTTTTGGTGACATGAAGAATCAAGATTGAAACTTGGGGACGATGATGAATTGATGATGATGGTGGATTTGTTTGTTTTGGAATATGTTTTGTTTTGTGTTGGGTGTACTTGTTGAGTTTGAGTTGTGTGGTGTTTAGTTTATGGTTAGGCTGAGGGGTGTGGGGCTTCAGCGGGGGCGCTAGAGCCCATTCGCTCGCGCCCCCAGGCGCTAGCACCACACCCCCGGGGCGCGAGAGGGGCACGAGCACAGAATTCAAAGCAGGCGCAAGCCCCTTAGCGGGACGAATATGGCGTGAAGATGCATGGGAAAACGTGAAAGACCCGTTGGACATTTTAATTGAGCCGTTGGGCTCTTAATTTAATAAAAAAAAAATTTTTTTTCTTCCTATATATAACCCATTTCATATAAAACAATCACCACAACTTCAAAAAAAAACCCAAAATCAACCTATCTTCCCAATTTTTTGTTTGTTTAATTTTTAGTATGTTTTTTTTGTAATTTGAATTTTAAAAAAAATGTGTGTTTTTTTAAATAATTTATGAGTTTTTTTAATAATACGTTTTTTTAATACATTTATAAAAAAATAAAAAAAAAATCCGCTGGAGCCCCTGCTGGAGCCCCTCCACACCAGGGCCAGGGGCTCCAGCGGGGGCTCCAACACCCCCCTTATCCAGTTTCTCTCTCTGCCACACGTCACAATATTATTGGCTGGAGCCCCCACTCGCGCCCCCGTTAGAGCCCCCCACACCCCTCAGCCTTAGATTTACAAATTTTAACCTTAGACTATTAATTAATAGGTTATGAAATAAATGAAAAAGTTAGATTTTACGAGTGTATAAGTCATAAGTTTCAATTTGGTAACTTCTTATAACCTATTAACTTTTAGAAGTTAAAAAGGTGTATGGATAAGAAAAATAAGTTTTCGATAAGTTATTTGATAAGTTAAAAGGGAGTGACTTATCAAGATAAGTCAAAAGGAGGTACAAATAAGGAATCCCAAACATGACCTAAGTATGTATACAATTGGAATAGAGGTGGATAGTAGTGTTCTAAACCCTAAGTTGGTTCGGTAAATAAAAAGTTTAAAACTGGTTTGTGATTGGTTTTGGTTTTGCTTGAAATTGGTTTGTTAAGTGGTTAATGATTGTGTTTTGAATAGTTTTGGATGGTTTTCGGTTTGGTTAAATAGTTTAGAACAGATTTCGGTTGTGAGAATTAGAAATTGGTCCCGGACCTAAGGTTTGTATTGGTTCCAAGCCCTAGATTGGTTCGGTGTGGAAATAGTTCGGTTCGATAATCAAAAAAGCCAAAATTGGTTTGTGATTGGTGCTCGGTTTCTGTTCTTGGTCTTGGATAGTTTATGATTGTTTTTTGACCTGTTTTTGGTTTGGTTAATCGGTTTGGAACCGGTTTTGTTTGTGAGAAGTACAAGCCGGTTCCAAACCTATGGTTTCTATTGGTTCGAAACTGGCTTGGTGTCGGTTCTGGTCATAGGTTAGTTCGGTTACCCGTTTTCGATGTGCCCCTCTAATTGGAGGTATAAAAATTTCTTTATTTTATAATGAAAAAAACTATAGTCATTTTTTTAATAAAAATTAAGAAAGTATATAATAAAAAATAGTAGATCAACCGGAAAAAAATAGTTTGGTGAAGCAACCGGTTTGGTATGGGTTTTTCCAAATTCGTAGTTAATGGTTTGATCTTGACCTTCTTTTAAAGCCAACTGAACATGAATTTTCAAGATCTGTAATTTGTTAATTTTTATAAGTTTTAGTTATAATTAACTGATGTGCATAAAATTATATATCTTTTTAGCATCAAATAATCTCTAAAAACTGCAATTTCTATCAAATAACATAGCACGAAAGGCTATTTATCATAATAATAATAAAATACAATTTCAGGTGAAACTGAGCCCCAAACAAAGAAACAAACGAAAAGACGAAGAAAACACAAGAAAAAGCAAGAAACACGCCCCCATGCCTCAAGAAACACACCCACATGCTTCTGAACACCAGAAAAAACAAAAATCTATAAGAAAAGACAAAAACTGGGAACAAAAGCACGGGGTCGTGCCCATTGACCACGGGGCCATGGTCACCTTCAAGAAAAAAACAAAAAGAATTTGGCACATGTCATAATAAAGCACGTGGGCGTGCCCACCAAGGCACGGGGCCATGCTTCTCACTCCAAATTGCCTATAATTAGTGGCTCATGTTGCACTCATTTGGTGTGCCTTGAAGAGAGTCTATACGGTTTTCAATTATAAAAACACCCACTAACACTCACATTAAAGATTTAGTGAAGAGTTTGAAGGTTTGGAGGTCATCATCATCATTAAGAAGGAAGATTTATCCATATTTGGTTAGATTGTTCTAGTTTAATCATGTGTTTGTTATTATCATCCATCCTAATGTTCATAACTATGCTCATTATGAGCTAAACTCCATTTGCCATCTAAAATCTATGAAGTAGCTTTGTTTTACTTGATGATTATTTAAAACATGTGGTTTAGTTTGGTAAAGTACATGATTATCTTGCAATTATCTTTTGATGAGAAATGTTTCACCATCTTAAATCAACAATTCAAAGTTGGTGATTGTTGATTATATTGACAATCATTCATGCTCGATTCATGTTCTTGAAAGATAGAAATACTTTGATAACTTAACGAAACATGGATTCTTATATTGTACTTAGAAATGATGAGATATAAGTTAAGATCTATTTCTCTAAGCTTTGGTAATCCAAAAATAGCGTCGTTAACGCGATTGCTTAGGATATCATGCTAGTTAAAGAAATCATATGTTAACAGAATGTGTAATTATAACCTACTTAAATCAACCAAGGGGAGGTTATGTGATAAACTATAACCGCCCGAAGTTGTTAGAATTGGTATTTGAGAAATCGAAGTCAATCCTAATCTTTCTACTTTACTAAACTACTTGCTAACTTAAATTGTCATTCTCGTGATAGCATGACATTAGGAAATGGTCGACTTTGAAATGCGCATGCTACTTGCTTTTATGTCATAGATGCTCGCTTAGAAATGAGGAGCTATCTATCATATATTATTACGGCAAGTTTACCACATGTTTACATATTAATCATCAATGATAAAATGGAGTGGATTATGAATCTTAGATGGTAGCCTTCATATAATTGACTACTTGTTTAGAATTTCTCGTCTTGGTCACATATATATTATATATAAGTATTTATATTTTATAAAAAGTTCAAAATCAACCCCAATATGATTAAAACCCTCGATTAAAGTAAGACGACGATTCATTAATAGAAACATTTGTGTCCACGGATCAACATTTGGTTTTTACCAATACTATTCTACATATACGATAGGTGCACTTACCTATTTTGTGTGTGTTTAGTCTTAGTAGAAATCACTTTTATAAATTTAAAACACGATCTTGTGCAAAAGCTTAAATCATCCCATCCTTTATATTTAACCACAACGCACACACAGCATCATTAACACAAAAGTATTAAAAAAAACTTCTGATAAAGATCTTTAAGTTTTCTGTAAACTTAAAATATATTATCATGTCAAACTGTTTTATTAGGCTATGTTTTGATTCTCCTATCCTCTTTTGTGTTATTTAATTTTAATATTACACATTAGCAAAAAAATGTTTTTAAAAGTCGTAGCCTTAACGGAAGCGGCCTCTCTATTCCCCGATTTAGTGGAAATGTTTGCCCTATCACATCCTACGTAGACCCTACAAATAGCTTGTTATGAGTGAGATTTTACTAGATATGTTTGTTTAGTTTTTATGACTCGTATGAGAAATTTTAGAATATTAATAAAGCAAGTCGTGATCTAAGTTTAACTTGATAGAGGTATTTGTTTAGCTTTTCTTGACATATCACACTTAGTGTGTGTTGAAGTGTTCAACTCAAATTGTTCATTTAAGTGGTGAGTTGAATTCAAACAAAATAGATTTAAAATAGATGCTTATGTATGACATGGTGTATCATTAAATTATACAACAAGCTTATAATTGTATATGCATTATTAATATAATACATATCTTCTAATTAAGTACTAAACATAAATATTTAAAACCTTAGACACAATATCCATAGAAATATCAAGTACTAGAGACTGAAAAATATCTTGACTCTCGCATTCATTTCACCCTTCCAAAATCATGTCATTAAACATTTCCAAAGAGGTGTTATACGGTACAAGTACAAGTATGTACCTTGCATCCATTCCCACATAGGTGTGGTTGCGAGATCTGGTTATCCCATATACCACCAAACGTAACGCAGATCCAAACGAGATTAATTCAAGCATCTCTTCATCTTCAAGACATTAGTGTTCAGATTCTTGACTCTTGAAGTTAGGGGTGTTCACGATTTGGTTTAAAACCGTGAAACTGTCCAAACCGGTCATCGGTTTGGTTTTACGGTTGTTTTTTTTTGTTAACTTTTGGTCGGTCGATTTTAAAAACTTCAAACCGTAACGAACGGTTTAGTTTACGGGTTCAAAATTTCCAAACCCAATAAAATCGGACCGGAACATAGGATTTGAATATATTATAGTTTATTAACTAGTTTTATGCCCGCCGCGTTGCAGCGGCGCGACGACGCGTATTCGGTATCGTTTAGCTTCGTTACGTTACCAGGACTAAATCCAAATTTGACTTGCAACGCTCAAAATAGTATCTTTATAAAAGCGCTCAAACTTGTATAGGTTATGCTAAAAAAGGCACTAAACCAAAAGGTTAAACTGTAAACGCCAAAAGTAGTATCGGTAGTCGTCGCTTATATAAAAAGGTAGTCATCACTTATATAAAAAAAGATAATACAATCTAGAAATTAGTATAGATCCAATAAACCCACAAAAGACCTAAAAGATAATCCCACAGTATGTATCAATCACCAATCGCATGTATCCCGCATCATGTTCTTTGTATGTAATAGTTATATGAACGAATTACAAACATGTTATTATATGTTGGATTTGTCCCGTTTTAATGTGTTTAAAGTCCCCCACAGATACAGTACTTACCAAGTGAGTTTGATCAAAACTTTATATTTTAATAAGAAAATATTATGTTGAGTTGTCATTTATGTTTTAGTTGAGTTAAATATCAACACAATTTAAGTGTTACACTATCCGTTTAACAACCCTGTTGTCAAACTTTTGGGCCATAGGGTTGAAATCGACCTATACCATAACTTAACTGTCACATAACCTGGGTTGAAAACGTTCAAACCCGATCATTGACCTTTTTAGTTTAGGTGAAATGGTTTTAAGCGGAATTGTCGGCTTTGACTGGTGAAAGCCGATCATTTGACTTTCGACTCACGAGCTCTGTTCAAGCTTTAGGATAAGAGCACAAATCAAATCAAAGTCAAACTTTATAAAACACCACGAATTAAATCAAACAGGTCAAAATGTGCCAATTAGTCTAAAGTCAAAACCAATGTTTATGTTAAGAAAGAGCTCTCACATAGTCACATTATTTCTGGTGGTTGCAACAAATGACAATGAAAACAGGTTTTTTAAGATGACTAACGTATATGACCTCTGGAAATGAAACAACAGATAGTCCCGTACTGTCGTTTAAAACATTAGTTCTGTTTTGTCCCAAACACATGTTCTTATGGGTTTAATATAAAACAAATTAAGCACACCAACCCACAAAGGCGACCATATGGAGCCGAACCCTATTTACTGAACGGTGAATTGTTGCACCGAAAGAAGTCATTGCAAACATTGAGTGCTTTAGATTCTTATCATCATGTTTTTAAACAGTGAAATCACGGTTGTGAAGCTTTGTGACTAATTTGATTTGATCGTGCCTCCCCATGTCACCTGATTAAAGAATAAAGCTAATAAACTTTTCATATTCTTAATAATGTGATTAATAAGGTCTAATTGTAAAAAACAATAAACAAAAGGGTGCATACATAACCAAAGGTGTAGATGTAGCATGCACATTCACATCACCAACGTGCTTTGGTAGAAGACCAGACTATTTTTACAAAAAAAAAAAAAGATATACATTTTATCAAACCGTACGACAATCTTTAAATTAAAATATATAAAACTTTTGAAAAACAAATATCATATGGTAAATGTAAAAATGCTAAGTGATAATATTACAATCAAAAGTTAGTAAGGCCAAACTCTAAAAAAAAAAGAGAGAGACTATAGACATAAAAAATATAAAAGACAAATGACGCATAACTTAAAACTTTGCATATGGAATAAAATGATGAATTGAAACACAATATAAACAAACAAACAAACAACAATAAGAACAATACCCAAGAAACTAACAAGTAAAAGTGAAGGCAACGAACAAACTAGAATCTAATTTCGATTACCCGAGCACGACAACAGAGCTTTGATTTTCTTTTTCTTTTCATATATGGACTTTGGTTGTTTGGCAGCAACATCAAGTGACGAAGACGAATGGCGGGTTTGTGTGTTTGGTTTAACAGAAACGAACCAAGGGTAGGATTATATAATGGTTATGTAGACTAGACTAAGAGGGATAAAGACAGTTCTTGTTTCGGCAGAAGATCGGGGATTCTTGGATGTCTGGTCAATGTCATGCCAGACAAGGACAAGCTCACTTTTTTAACCCTACACAAATCAGACTCAAGCAAGCTTTTCTTTTTGTTTTTATTATTATTATTATTATAGTTTTTCATTTGGTTTTATTGTTTTAATTTTATTTTTACTACCGATCACAGGTATTTTACTGATCTCCGAAAGTGGGGGTGGGAGTGATTGTAGCTATCGTTTTTGTTAGACCAAATTTTGTTGGGGAATTTCTGATTTGTAACTTGAATTATCTATAAGAGTTGTAAACCCTTTTAGTTTGACAATGTTTGGTGGTTCTCTAAATATATCAATCGGATAAAACTTAGACGAGATCAAGATCGTAGTGTGATTTTGAGAATGAATTATGAATCAAATAAAAATGTATGCGATTTGTCATTAAAATAATAATCATTATTTTTTATATATAAAAACAACAGTTAATTATTCAATTTATTCAATCTATAGCAAATAAGTAAGTTTTTTTTTTGAAAAGGCCAAATATATAAAAAAATAAAAAGGGAAACTTCTTGCTAGAAGCAAGAAGCCCAACATACAAGAGAAACGACGAGATACAACCCGAAAATGTAAGAAAACAAAAATAGAAAAATTACAAAGGAAAGTTTTTAAAGTTAAAACGGCACCACTTGTCCCACTCTAAATTAGCCCGTTTGCTTCGATTTTTTACCCAAAGAAAGGACGCCATCTTAATGTCACAAACCGTCTTCTGAACCGAGCACTCTTTATTTTTGTAAATCTTCACGTTCCTTGCCTTCCAAATTAACCAAAAAGTGATAGCAAGTATAGCCCGAATTAGTAGATCCAACTCCTTAGATACCTTTTGTTTCTTTGGAAATTCGAAAATTTCTATTACCGAACCAAAATTACTAGCAGGTGGTAATTTTACCCAATTGAAAATACCGGTTATGATGTTACTAGCGTAGCAGCAGTTAACCATCAGATGCTCGGACGATTCTGGATGAGAGCCGCATAGTCCACAGTTTACATCCTTCAATGCGATGCCTCGAATAAGCAATGCCATCCTCGTTGGTATTCTATCCAAAAGGACTCGCCAGATGAAACAGTTCACTTTAATAGGAATCCATTTATGCCAATTATTGAATTCAATTTTTGGTATCCCATAGTTGTCAATTTCCCATCTAAGACCTCTGACCAAGAAATCACTCTCTTTTTTATCACAATCTTTCCAAAACCAAATGTTTTTTTCATATGTTAATTGAACATTTGAGAATAATTCTCCAACACTTCTAAGCTCTTGTTTCTTCAATGAGGAACTCGGCCTCCTTTTCCAACACCAAAATAGCTCTCGTTTACCGTCTTGCCATTGTAGCCTATCTTTTACAAGCACATCTTTTTTATTTTCTAAGGCAAGCAATAAAGAATATGTATCACGCAGTGGGTTTTCTCCAACCCACATGTCCAACCAGAACATAGTTAGGTCACCTTTGCCCACTCGAACTGATAATCGATCTTTGAAGTTCAAGTTTAAGTTTGGTTCCAATTGTGGTAACCTGACAATACCTTTCCAAGTTCCTCCAAGAGATGCTTTCACAGGCACCCAACCCCATTTTCGCGGCCCATTATGCAGGGCCGAGATCGTCTTAACCCAAAGGGAAGATCGGTTTGTTTTAAAGAGAGACCACCATTTAGCTAACAGGGTCGTGTTCGCGGCATGTAGGCTGCCCACACCCAAACCACCCCGATCTTTATCCCGAATAATTTTTTCCCAAGCAACCCAACTAATTTTATCTTTCTCATCACTTCCTCCCCATAAGAATCGTCTTCGTTTACTTTCTAACAACCTTAGTACATTAGACGGTGCCTTGAATAATGAGAAGTAGTATGTTCCTAAGCTTCCTAGCATTGATTTGACTAGGGTGAGCCTACCACCAAAACATAATGATTTCGCCTTCCATTTGGAGAGTTTTGAGTCAAACTTATCCAACATAGGCTGCCAATTTCTTTTATGGTTCATGTTTGCTCCAATAGGTAAACCAAGATACATAAATGGCAATTTACCACCTTTACAGTTTAACAATCTGGCTTTCCTATGCAGCTCCTCATCATCTATTTTTATATCATATAAAGTACTTTTATGAAGGTTTACCTTAAGTCCGGAGACTAGGTAAAAGCATCTAAGAATACGTTTCAAGTTGTTGAAGTTTGATTTCCTCCAATCACCCACAAAAACAGCGCAATCTGCATAAAAAAGGTGGGATAATAAGTAAGTGATAGGGCAAACACCATACCACTAGACCAAACAGTTTTATCACGATTGTTCTGTTTCGATGCAGATGATGGAAACTGTTATTTTTATTTAACTAGTTTTACATATCAAGTGTATATTCTTTTTACAAATTTAATAGGCTATACTAATGCCATGTATATGATCTTATTATAAGTTAATACAAAAATACACGATAAGTCTTGCTTATGATTAGACATGAAACATCAAACACATATATAATTGGAGATCCTAAACGTTCTTGTGGTTTGTATTATTGGTTCGTAGTACGAATTATGTTTTCCTTTACTCATAAAACTGATTTTATCATTTGGTTTGTAGTACGAATTATATTTTCCTTTATTCGTAGTAATGATTTTATTCTGTTGGTTCATAGTACAGATTTTACTTCCATTTACTCATAGTATTAATTCATTGTCGTTACTTTGTTGTGCATATTTTTGGTATTGCTATCATAGTATACTCAGTGTTTGTTACATCTCAACTAAAGTCCCATCTAACTCAAATTAAATTTAATGAAATACACGATAACGAATAGTCTTTAAAAATCTTGAACTTAATAATCACTCGTTGCAAATTCCCGGATGTCCCCGATTTTCTGTACACATAAGAAAACACACAACAAAGAAAATGTGGCTGAACCAAAAATTCTCCAGTAACGGAAAGAACTATAGTACATGTCAAGACGAACATGCATAAAGCAAAACATAACCGATTGACACCGAACTAGAATTGATAAGAATACTAACACTAAAATTGATGCATATACTAATACAGAAACATAACCAGATCTAATACACAAATATACTGAACAATAATCAGAATCATATGTTGATAAGAACTATAGTATATGTCAAGACGAACATACATAAAGCAAAACATACCAGATTGATATTGAACTAGGATTGATAAGAATACTAACACTATAACTGATACAAATACTATACAGAAACATAAGCATATCATTATAGAACTAGGATTGATACATACGCCCTAAGTGCGGCCAATGTACCACAACCCATTTATCATCGTATCATTTTGTTTGACACGTAGATAACACCTGTAACTACAAATCACGAATTAAAATTTGGATCGATGTCATGAATAGGAAAGAACACCGCCATATCAAAGATCTCCCTATGTATTGTGTTTAATGGTGTCATTGAAAAGTTTTACAACTTAATGGCGTAAATATAACTACACAAGCAAATCACTTGACATATATGCGACAATATTGTTAGTAATCTTGTATTATAAAATCCAGAAAAAGAAAAGAAATAAACAAAACAGTGAATCGGGCTTATGTTTAACACAATTCCCTTAAACAGATTCGCGGTCTGTTCTCAGGGTACTCCGGATGCCGGATTCGATCACTTGCCTGAAACAAAAACCGTAACAATGTTGTTTGCAGAAAAGAGGAAGAAGAAGTGTATATTGGTGTGTCTCAAACTGAAGCAGTGGTAAGCAATATAATTGACCAGGCCAATACTCAGAAAATGCGGGCATGCACGAGTTCGATGAATTTCAACCCAAATTTGCACCCCCCCTGCGCGCGCATAGGACTTGTGGTAAAACATATCATAAGGATTCAAATGAATGGTAAAAGCTCTACCTTATAAACCACTCTTTGTTTTGTTCCTAATCCGATGTGGGACAATTTTTACCACTTCCTTATTGAGACTTCATTCACACACTTTTACTTAAAACTTCCAACAAATATTTCACATGTTATTTGAACTTCATCCGATATACGTATGTTTTATTGATGATGCGTTATGAAAATGTGATGTATGAGAGGCGTTTCGCTTAAGGTAACCGGAAATTCAATCATGTGTTCCATGCATATACATGAATATTTACACGAATAAATTAGATCACACGTCACCGCATTGTTACATGACACTATAGTAGTAAGGGTTGTTATATTTTTTTTAATATGATTATAGAAGTATATAGAAAATTTAATTAGTAACCTTATAATTATATTTTTTAACAGCATAAAGTCATAAACTCACAATAACCTTTAACAAGCTATCATTTCAAATTCTGATACACTTATAAAAACCCAACCTAGATGTAACCTTAACTTTTTTACAAATTTACCATACCATTAACAAACTCTTAGCACATATGCTTGTGGTACAAAAGAACAATAAGATATGGTCCACTTGTTACTTTTGATGGTAAGTTTATTCAACAGTGTTATTCACTTCAAGATGAGTTGTAATCTTGAATATGAAGAAAGTACTGACACAAGAAAGCATTGAGATAAAACAAAACTGGTTACTTCATGGTACATTTTGGAGATTTTCAAGAATCACAAGTGGGATGTTAGGGGTGTTGGGGTTGTTAAATGAAATTGTTTATATGTTTATTATGTTAATTTAATTAATGTCATTTGAGATTATTGTTTAAAGTTAATCAAGAAACCCTAACATGTTAATGATAATGTCATTCAACTTTCCGTAGAAATGTTAAAGATATTTATGTGTGCGTGATTACTATTTTAATGCGGTTTAGTTACATTCGGTTGCTATACTTCTATGAATAGAGGTGTGTTTATTTTACAATACCTACAAAATACAATACACACTACATTTTTATTCTTTTACTTAACCTCCTTAGACTCCTTGTTGGTGCATAAATGTCAGTAGTTCATAGTCTAGTGTCTGTAATCGAGTCTGTAATGTTATTTATGTTTTTGTTTAAGCGAAGTTGTTAACAAGTTCGCCTAGGCGAACTTGTTGAACAAGCGAAGTTATGGACAACTTCGCCTGAACATATCAGGCGAAGTTGTCGTGTATTTATATTAGATGTTACGGCTTGATAGTGGTTAATCGAGTTGATAGTTGTTAGCAGTTTTGGTTAACGAGTTTGTTCGGTAACGTGAGTCTGTAATAGTGATATCGTATCACGTGTTCGGTTATCAATATAACGTGTTCGTTTATCGTATCGTGTTTGTTTGATTTGCTTTCTACACTCGTAACGATCTACGCAGGGATTCCGCACCTGAGTAGACCGCGATATCTCGTGTGATCCGTCCAGGGAACCTACAATTGGTATCACAGCTGCTATCTCAGTAACTAACAATCCCGTGAAACATAGTAAAACTAAACATATTGACATACGTCATCATTTTATACGGGATTGTGCTGAGAAGAAACTGATAGTGCTTGAAAAGGTGGATACGCTTGATAATTTCGCTGATCTTTATACTAAAGCGTTTGACAAAACAAGATTTCAAAACCTTATCGAGTTTAATGGGATGATCAATCCCGAGTAGCCATGCTTTTCATGTTATATTAAAAAAAAAAAAAGGCGTCACTATCGCTTAAAATTATGTCGGTTACCACAGTTTGAAGGACATGTCTTAGGATATGTTTGGTCCTCATTTCTACTTGTAGAATATGAGGATAGCCATTAACCTGATGACTGAAAGTGACCGGGGCGGTTTATGATGAGTTTTCTTTCTTTCGTTTAAAATTAGTCGATCATACTTAGTTAGAAGGACACATACTTGTATGTGGTCGGTCCAGCTGATCCATTGGATCTTCGGAATAGCTGTTCACCTGAAGACTTGATTTGATCGGGGCGATTGAAGTCAAAAATTTTTATGGGAAATGAAATTATTTTTCAAGTCTACTACTTCGTAAGAAGTTCGTTAGCTATGTTTAACAGAAAATTGATCCAACCTTGGAAAATGATAAATATACTGATTCTGTGTGCTTAACTAGTGAAGTTATTAGGCTTAAAAGGCTTTAGGACAGTCATTGTATGTCATGGTAACTTTTTATGGTGCGTAAAAGTAGATGTGATACAAACTAAAACTACTTGATTTTACGTGGAAACTCCTTACGAGTTTTGCATGTCTTCATATATATCTTTCCGAATGATAAGCAGAAAAGCGATTACCCAGTCATACACGAGCCCGTAAGTGTTCTGATTCCCGTGAAGATAGCGTTTCAAGAAACTGCAGTGATCCAGATTCGGGACTTGCAGTTATTCACTACTCTGAAGTCTATGTAAATGTTTATCATAAAAAAAAAAAAAAAAAAAACTTATGAGTCATTGAAACATTCTAGAGTTCAACATATCAAGACTTCTTAATCATGGAGTAAGAAAGAGAACGGGAAGGAGATGAAGAGTAATTACAAACTTAATCAGACACTAAGGGTCGAAGTCAATTCGGGGTGACTTGGGGAAAGCCAAATATGCTTTGAGAATAGATAGGAGGCATCAAAATCTCTGAGTTGTTGCCCACTTAATTTATGAGCTTAATTGAACTTAACTCGTATCACAGAAACGATGAAAACCATCTTAAGTTATTTACCTGCTTACAACCTGTCTCTATATGTCATAATACAGCTAAACACGGATCTATGTGACAGTCACGTAATTAGTATGATTCCTGTTCGGATCTTTTCTAAAACGTAGCAGTCCCTATCGAGACTGAAATTTGATCCTTTGTATTTTAATTTTTTAAAAAAAGTTTTTTTCGTACTTAGGTAGTTTATGATTTTATAACTGGTTACTTGGACTTGATCGTGTTATTTAATTCTTAAAGGGAAGTTTTAAAAGTTAATTGCAAAATGCTCAAATTATAAGGGTTGATTTTGTAAATATAGGCGATGTTGTTAAACAGGCGAACTTGTGAATAACTTCGCCTAGGCGAAGTTAACCGTAACTTCGCCTGTATAACTTCGCCCCTATATAAGGATTTTCAAAGGTCACAGTTCATTATTTGAATTATCAGCGAACTTATCCTCGAACTTCACAGCGAACTTATATCCGTTTTTTCATCCGATTATCTTTTTTCGATTTCAGTTAGTATTCAAGGTGTGTTTGGATTCTATATCTTATACTCGATGTTCGATGTTGTTAATCCTAGGTTGTTTCGACACCCGGTTAACGACCTCGGACGTTCGAAACCTATACCCGATTTCAAAACTTGTTTTACGTGTTCATGAACAAACTGATCGTCCGGACTGCCTTAATACCATGTGTTTTAGTCTCCTAAATCGTCAAAATTGGCCGAAACACCAGATTTTCGAGTTTGAATCAAACTCACTGTCGCCGATTCATATTCAGGCGAACTTAAGGTTTAGGCGAAGTTATCCGTAACTTCGCCTGAAGCTTAAATTCGCCTGAGGCGATGTTGTGGTGAGGCGAAGTTATCATTAACTTCGCCTGGATCCTTTTAACTTAACAATTATTAGACGAACTTAAAGATGAAGCGAAGTTGTTCCCAACTTCGCCCCAACTTTAACTTCGCCTATACAGTTTTTATCACAACTTCGCTCATGGTAACAAGCGAACTTGTGTTATGTCTTAATGTTTATCTAACTTGGTTCGTTTGTTGCAGAGATGGCTGCTGTTGCCGGTGCTGGAGGAGATGACGGAGGAGATAATCAGAGGCAATTCTTCCCGGGTCACAACATGTTCATCACCTTAGACCCGGAAGCGAGTGGTGTGGAGGATTATCGCGAGATAATCACATTCCTCCTACGCTCGAGGATATTCCACGCAATCACGACGACACTGCCGATATCCTTACCCAATATCGAGGACTTCTGGCAGACGGTGGAGTACGATTGTCGTGTTGAGCCCCCGGTTATGAGAGCAACAGTCAATAATCAAGAAGTTCAGTTCTCATCTGAACAAATTCGGGTGGCGTTACGTTTTGGAGAGGAGACTCGGGACGACCCGACTGACTTTGTGGCTCCGTTTCGTGATGGATCATTCCTACGAATGGGATATTCTGGTCCCTTGGGCGATACCCAGAGACGGAAAGGGTTCCTACTTGATCAGTGGCGCTTCCTCATGCACGTTATGATAGTATGCATGTCTGGGAGGAAGGCGGGCACTGATGGTATGGGTGCGACCATGCAGTCAGCAATGACTGCTCTGACTTATAACAAATGTTATAGCTTTAGTCAGATGGTCTTTTATGAGATCGACAGACAAAGGAGGGCGATAGCTCATGAGCGGTTCATAATGTATCCAAGATTCATCCAGATGATCTTGAACCATGTGGCTCCTAATTTGCCTCAACGACGCCCTATAAGATACGTGGAGAATGTGAGCAAACGTATCTTTGCTCAATGCCGTACATCCAGTGCGAGGAGCAAGCCTGAACTGCGTCCAAGGCATACTCCACTCTTCGGGTACTTGATAAACCCGGGGTATGTGCCAGCTCGGGGGGACGAGTTCAGAGACCCTCAACCACAACAGGCAGGAGCAACTCGAGATGTACCTACTGTGCCTGTTGTATCGGCTGAGGAGGATGTTGACCTTGATGCTGCATTTGGCGGCCAAGGATTCTTCGACATGGATCGTTTTGATCCACATGAAGAAGTGCAGGTCTCTGCTGCACAGGTTAGGGAAGTGAGTGTAACTAGAGCAGCTACGACGGTGGCTGACTCAGATCTTGACGATGTTATGGATGAGGCGAGGAGGATGTTGGTGACTAGAGAGAGGATGTTGGGGAAGAGGAAGAGGACAGTGGATGATAGTGAGTCAGAAGAAGAAGAGGAGGATATACACAAGTTGATCAGACGATCAAGACGTGAAAGGACAGGTGCTGGTATGGGAGCTGGAGAGACTTCACGAGTTATACGTTTTGCTCCATCCGCACTGTCAGGTATGTCGATTATTCCTACGTCTGTACAGGTTACAAGCGCCGCGAATGTTCCCGTGGTGGCTACATCAGCTGTCGGCATCCCATCCATCACTCTACAGACGATGACTCCGGAGATTGTGTCGTTACCACCTCCAACGCTTACTCCTTCAGAGGTGGTGGCACAATTTGTAGAGTTTACCGTTGTTGCAACTGCAGGGTTGTCGGTCACGATACCACCTGCGGTTACGTCCACAACTGCTTCTGATGTCCCGGTTACATTCGAGATCCCTCCTCAGTATACTCAAGAAACATCTAACATGAGGTTTGATTTCGATGCAACCCTCTCAGACTCGGAGAGAATAGCTGCACTTGAATGGGTCGTGGCAGAGCAATCAAGGATAAACTTTATCCAGACCCAGGCTATTCAGCGCCTTGTGGCAGAGAATCAACTACAGTCGTCCCTCCTGGTTGAACATGGGCGAATTATAGATGCTATGAAGGAGTTCTTGGCATCTCAGGGAGAGACAGGCTGTAGAAGCGACGAGTTAAGGACGAAGAAGAGAAATGACAGAGACGATGATCCCAATGCACCGAAAGGTGCAGGTGGTGAGTTGCCAAGAACTACTCAAGCTCTTGGGACTTCCACAGCTCAGGGGGAGTCTGCGGGTGCAGTTGGTGGT
This sequence comes from Bidens hawaiensis, assembly GCF_021521415.1. NCBI lineage: Eukaryota > Viridiplantae > Streptophyta > Magnoliopsida > Asterales > Asteraceae > Bidens > Bidens hawaiensis. The sequence goes on along the minus strand of NW_027492372.1, from coordinate 436,563 downwards.
GATGAGGTGGTGATGGTTGATGATGATGTGATAGATGCGTTGAAAGAATTGAATGATGATATGCTAGAAGATGATGATATGTTTGATGATGATGTGCTGCCGATTGAGGAGATTGAGAAGATTGGCGCACAAATTGTGATTGAAGATGAGATTGAAGAGGGTGAGATAGTAGAAGAAAATGTTGAACACGAGATCCCAGATGTTGAGAAAGCCGATATTGGTACTGAGATGGAGAATGATGAGACAGAGTGGGAGGAGCAGCCTAGGTGGAAAGAAGGATATGCTCATTGGTTTATTAAGACTAAAAAGCCTGCTGTTCCAACCATGTTCAAGAAGAATTATAATATCAAAGGCTATGCTGAAGCGAAGAAAGGGATTATTTGCTGGATCTATGATGAGCAGTTGAAGCTCTTTGTGCTCAAACGGTATGACGGCGTTCAGTATTTTAAAAGAATGTTAAGGTCGTTGAATACACTGCCGGAATGTGAAGTGAAAGACTTAGCCAGATTGGGGTTAATCAATCGAAGTGACGATAATATGGCTAGAGTCATTGAGAAAATTGTTTGGAGAGAGAGTATAAAAGAGAAGAAGTTTGAGCTGTTGAAGCCACAAAAGGGAAAACTTGTTGAGGACAAGGATAGAGGTCTAAGAACTGATGGAAAACCTTGGATGGTAATGAAGTATAAACCGATCTGGTGCCTGAAAGAAGTACCGATGAAGCTAATGCCCAAGGATGTGCTTAAAGACCTAAAGTGGTGGTACGTGGATTGTGAGACAGCAGAGGCGGTGATGGAAGACGAGGATGAACAAGAGCTCCTTAGAGTTTACGATCCGATGCATTTGGTAAACTTATCGCAAGCTGATCTGAAGGTGCTTAATGAGAAGAAAATCTTTTATATTCCTGCTTGGAAGGATGAAGCGAGGAAGTATCAAAGAGTCGTGTCAGTTTGTGTTAGAGAAGGAGTGCATGCGTGAAGATACAGGATTACAAGACAAGAGCTTAAAGATCAAGATATGAAGCTACTGCCAAGGGGGAGTCTGTTGGTGCATAAATGTCAGTAGTTCATAGTCTAGTGTCTGTAATCGAGTCTGTAATGTTATTTATGTTTTTGTTTAAGCGAAGTTGTTAACAAGTTCGCCTAGGCGAACTTGTTGAACAAGCGAAGTTATGGACAACTTCGCCTGAATATATCAGGCGAAGTTGTCGTGTATTTATATTAGATGTTACGGCTTGATAGTGGTTAATCGAGTTGATAGTTGTTAGCAGTTTTGGTTAACGAGTTTGTTCGGTAACGTGAGTCTGTAATAGTGATATCGTATCACGTGTTCGGTTATCAATATAACGTGTTCGTTTATCGTATCGTGTTTGTTTGATTTGCTTTCTACACTCGTAACGATCTACGCAGGGATTCCGCACCTGAGTAGACCGCGATATCTCGTGTGATCCGTCCAGGGAACCTACACTCCTTACACATTGTTAGATAAAAAAAAGAAGCCGATAACCTCATCTTACATTTTCGATATTGCGAATGTCACATTTGATTTTCAAGAAGCAAAAGTAGAATCTTACTTCAAGATTGTTATTTAAAACTGTTAATATGCATATTGTGTTACTTTTTACGTTGTATGAGATAGTTACTTTAAAATAAGCGTTGCTTAACATATGGCTGTTACTTTAAAATAAACGTTGGACAAATTAAACAGTCGGATCCGATTGTTCAGAGTTTGTTTTCGTCGGAGTTGACTGTCTTCTACTCCGACGGTTCTTCAAGCTAATAGGTCGGCCGGAAGGTTAAATTGACGGATCCTACCGAACATGAGGCTACGTGGCGCGTCATGACTGGTTAATAATTCCGTCGGATTAGTTTATGCTTTGGTCGGATCTGACCGGAAAATATGGCTAGTTTGGGAATTTTTTTGGGTCTCCGACTATAATTGGAAAAGGTTGGTCAAAATTGGTTATTTTGGGAATTTTTCCCTAAAAGAATCTACAAATTTGAGAAATGAAAAAAAAATTGTTAGGCTATGTGTAGTGGTTTTTAAGCAAAGTCAATTTTAGTCACTGAACAAAAACTTGAACTGTTTTACTCCCTGTGGTTTTTAAGCGGGGTCACTTTTAGTCTCTTCGTCAATTTCAAGTTATTTTTTCCATCCAAATATGTCTGCATTTACAATTTTGCCCCCTGTTCAATAAAGTATACCATGTTAGTGAACTTTTAATCTTTTTCATAGTTACTAATTATGGGGGCGTGAATCTTTCAGGAATCGAGTTCTGGTCTTCGTTTTGTACAAGAAAGAAGCGTCCTGAGTGGAGAATATGCTACAAAGAAGGTGACTTTAAAAATTTTTGAACAACAGTTTCTTTTTAATAGTTGATATCAAGTTATCAATAATCTAATATCAATCTTGAATTTGTAGGGGTTGGAAGGTTGTTTCCATTAGTGGTGACAAACAACAAAAGGCACGAACAGATGCACTTCAATTATTCAAGGACGGTACTTCACCTCTATTGGTAAGTGAATTGTAAATTGTTTAATATTTGGATCAAAATCAAACCATGATTATTCATCACTTTTATCTGTTTGTGCAGATAGCAACAGATGTGGCTGCTCGAGGGCTGGATATTCCCGATGTGGAAGTTGTAATAAATTACAGCTTCCCATTGACCATAGAGGATTATGCTCACAGAATTGGAAGAACGGGCCCTGAAAAAGATTAAGCGGGGGCAAAATTGTAAATGCAGGCATATTTGGATGGAAAAAAGAACTTGAAATTGACGGAGGGACTAAAAGTGACTCCCGCTTAAAAAACACATGGAGTAAAACAGTTCAAGTTTTTGTTCAGGGACTAAAAGTGACTCCGCTTAAAAACCACGGGGACTAAAACAGTAATTTTCTCTCTATATATATATATCACACACACACAACAATAATATAATAATATTTTCTTAAACCTCGCAGGCGACATATATTCATCGCCCCCCCCCCCCCCCTAATTTCCCCAATTATCGCGCCGGGGGGTGGGGCTGGGGAGTGTCGGCCCCATCGCCTTTCATTGTCGCCCCACTACGCATAACCTTAGAAGAAGATAGATTAATTAAATGTAACTAACATTTTGCATCAAACAAAATAGCAAATACATTAACATCCCGTGAGCAAAATAATCAATATTAAGCTTACAAAGCAGTGCGTACCACCTAGAAAGAGAGGCCAGATGCTTAAATCCGGTGAAACATGTTCAACACAACATGATTATTACACAACAATTTACATACCAAAATCGAATACCCCCGCACGCCTAAAGATTGCACTTTCCCGATAAATTTTACAAGACTCGAGATAACTTTTCTTACCAAATATGGGGAAATATGTTGATCGGATCAAGTCTATGAGTAGGGGGAGCTTTATAGTAACAATGACTGAAATCGGCAAACAGGCAAATCCACATATTAGTGCCACAATCATCGTAGTTGTAGAGAGGAATAGCATGAAAAGACCAAATATCAACCTTTGTGGTAAGGTAACCAGAAAATCTCTTTCCGAAAACCTTGCAGTGAGGATTGATAAGAATAGCAATAGTGCTGTAGCTGCTGTAAATAGTGAGAATGCATTAGATATCGCAAAGATAGTGAAGGCAATTTCATTTTTGAACAAAGGGACGCCGGATTCTTGATTGCTTCCACCAGGTACAGTAATTGCTGCTGCAAATACGACGGTAACAGTTAATGCAGCGGTGATGCTACATGATTCCGCTGTTATCTTCATCCAATTTTCTCCTTGCTTTATTAAGTCCTGGTGCTCCCTTGTGAACAAAATTGCTGGTGTCTCCTTGTACATATTCTCTTTTTCAAGTTCCAAAGGTGACATAAGCTTCTCCATTTGCTGTAATATACAATCGAGTTAATTATAATTTTATGCAATTAGAGAGCAAAGAGAACAACATGATGTTTGGTATTTTATTTGTGACATACCTCACGCCATAAAAGCTCTTGTTGCAGTTGCAATGCTGCACCATTAGTGCGTTCGAGTACAAATGAAGGTGCCAATCTTCCGGCCAAGTGTACAAGATTATTCTTATAAGAATCTGTCATTGTTCTATAACGCTCCGATTGCACAATTATGCGATGAATTAGGTTGTATACTCTTTCGGAACGGGTTATTACAGCTAACTGAATAACATTATGCCCTTCTTCATTTTGGCAGTTGATTGTATTAGGTGCCCTACATAGAATCTCATCAACAACTTCATAAGCATCAAGACGCGCAGCTGCAAGAATTGATTCACTGTAAAAAGAAGACGCCATTAAGCCTTTATCACATATCAAGCTCAAAACCTTCCTTGCGTCTTTGTAGTCTTTTCTTCTCTATGTTTTTGATTGGACGCACTGAAATATAGGTAGTTAAAAAAATATCACGGTGACTAGACTTTCAGTGAAAATTAATTCAACTTCGTGTAATGCCTTACCGATAAATGCTAAAAACTTCCAAGAAAGGAAATACAACATCGAGAAGGGTAAACGAAGCATCAGAATGAGGAGACAAATCAATTGATATATTGGATATAGTGTGGCTATTGGGACTGCACATGAAGTAACCACAATTAAATACATACAAATTAAACTAGTTTCAACTGCATATATAGCTGAGTGCTCACCAAGTAATATCACGGAAATTTTCTCCAAGTGGTTGTAAAAAGTGTTATTACGGATATGCATTACGCGTGAGATGTCATCCGCACATTTATCCAAAAAACTAGAGTGAAATAGCAAAGAACCCCTCACGACTATTTTCTCACGCACATTGGAGAAAGCTGCAAGATGAACATATAATAGTAGCAGTACATGAGTGAAATTAAATATGTGTAAATTAATGTATCTACAAGGTACAAAGATATGTTTTTGAAAAATACATGGATAGATAAAAGATTCCGTGAAGCCAAGATCATCTGGGAAGGTTATTGTTATTGATTTCAATATCAATATACTTCTATAATCATATTTGGGAAATCTCTCGAGCAACGTCACTGCTAAATCTGCATAACTCAATTTGGCAAAGTATGAGAACATTTTAAATTATTCTAACGTCTACTCACACGAGTAAAAACCACGAGTTGTGAGTATTAATTATCTTACAATAAAGCAATCAGGTTTTGTTTATCGTTGTAATGCCAAATCCGTTTAATAAACACACACATTCAGATTGACATGTTTAAACACATTGATCCTTAAACCCAAAATCGTGGAGAACTAGGAACCATTTTGAAACCAATCCTGCTTAAACTCATTCCGGCAGCGTTTGAACCCGCTTGTCGAACACCAAAACCTGAAATCGTAAACCAAAAACCCTAACCCTAAAACTAAATTCTAAAACTAAACCCTATATACATATATACACACACACATTTAAGTTTCGACGACTCGGTTCATTGCTACTAGAATGAGTTAATCAAAGTTCGTTAGGTCTATGGTTTACGACTTTTTTTGTGGCTCCACACTGAATCTCTCTCTCTCTCTCTCAAGGTCGCAAAAGTCGCTAGACGAACCATAGATGACCAACTAGGGAGTTGGTGTACTTGGAGTACTCGAAGAGTACTCGGACATTGTAAATATAGAGAAAATTAATAAGTTTACTACTCTCCCCGTCCCATTATAAGCGTCCACATTTTCTTTTTATTTGACCCATTACAAGTGTCTAGTTTCAAAATTTCGTAGTCAATTTCCAGTTTACCCGTAAACATACACAACTAACATTAATAAACAATATTGATGGGCCCACTTTTCAAGGGCATTATTGTCATTTGGTAAGAAAAGAAAGTAATCATTCAATCCATCTTAAAATTTGTATTTTTCAAAATTTCGTAGTCAATTTCCAGTTTACCCGTAAACATACACAACTAACATTAATAAACAATATTGATGGACCCACTTTTCAAGAGTATTATTGTCATTTGGTAAGAAAAGAAAGTAATCATTCAATTCATCTTAAAATTTGTATTTTTCAAAATTTCGTAGTCAATTTCCAGTTTACCCGTAAACATACACAACTAACATTAATAAACAATATTGATGGACCCACTTTTCAAGAGTATTATTATCATTTGGTAAGAAAAGAAAGTAATCATTCAATCCATCTTAAAATTTGTATTTTTCAAACTTGTACACTTATAATGAGACGGATGGGGTAATATTTATAACCAAATATGTGAATAACAATATAAGTAAGGGAAATACATTATTTTTATATAATAAATTATTCTAAAAATTGTTAATCAATAAGAAAAAAAAATGATATTTATTCTTTATTATTATAGAAATACGAATTATGTTTTATTTTTTTAAGTCAAAATCAGCCCAAGTTCACTAACAATATGCGATTCTGGCTGAGGTTGAAAATCTTTGATCTTTTGATCGATTCTTAGTAACTAGGCGGAGTTATATATGCGTGTGTGTGTGTTAAAAAATAATTATATTTCTTAAGCTTAATATGCCAATTCATTTACAACGTGTTCAACTACTTGTAACTCAGTTTGATATTTTTGACACGAATAAATATATGGGTTATGTGAGATTCATCAATTCAACCCGCAAATCGAAACAGGTAAACCCAACACACTATTACCACTTCTATTATAAGTTCTCACCGTATTGTTTTGCATAAATAGCAGAAGCGATAGCAGTTTGCTGATAGTCAACCGAATTACTGCCTGAGTCAGAAGGCGATGCCGATTTTAGCAAATATGCAGATACTTTGAACTTCATATTGGCATACGCGATATCCAATGCTGACTTTCTACCATGGTCTAGAATCGTCAACAGTTCTATCCTCTTCAGAACCAAGAGTTGCGCCGCATATTCATTGCCAACCATTGAGGCAATGTGTAGGGCTGTTCGACCACTACGATTTCTCGTTTCAATTTGTTTTCCATCTTTTACAAACTCCAACAGTTTCTTAACGAAATAGTTCTGAACCATTTCAACTGCTAAGTGAAGGATGTTGTTGCCATCGACAGTAATGGCCTCTGTGGCTGCATTTGCATGGGTTTTCAATATGGATTTCGCTTTCCACCAACACCCTTCAACAACAGCATCAAACAAACTCTTCCTTGGAATGCTGTCTATATTTTTCATTACTGGATCGTCTTTTATTAATTCTTTATGTTGCATAAATACCAATGTTACTGTTAAGACATGCATTTCATTATTTAGAAAAGGAAATAAATTCAAGTAAAATAAACACGGTCATTTATATTGGAAAAATTCAAAGCAGGATTATTTAGAGAAAATTCCCGTTAAGAACAGGAGCATTCTCAATCCATTCATCAAATTATGTGAGTGAGATTTATATAATATATGAAGTGGTTTAGTATGTTGTGAGTGAATGCGAAAGAAAATATTTTGAATTTTCATTGAAAAGTTTCTGTAGCACCTCATAAATTTTTTAATATTTGTTAAAAGTGGTTGTGAGTATTGGAGATAGAAAATGTAATGATAAAGATATACAAAGTATTATTTAATTGAATAGTAAAGAAAAAATGTATTGATTTTTAGTGTAATTTTGAATTTGAAAACATAGGAAATGATGAGAGAATGCTATGAGGATTTCAAGGAAAAAAATATGGATGGCGTGGGAGATACTTGGGCATATTTTGCTTCTCTATTTTCCAACGATTTTAAGGGGGTGTTTGGCCTAGCTTTTTTATCAAAGCTTATAGTTTTTTTAGTTTTTTTTATAAAATAAGCTTCATTTGGTGTTTGGTTTAGCTTTTTTAGCTTACGCTTATAGCTTATATAAGCTAATTTGTAGAAGCTTATTTGAAGATGGTTATTTAGCTTATTTGAATAAGCTTATTTGTTTAAAGGGGTAAATTACTCATTTGTCTTCATATGGTGATGAATTAATAATATTGAAGTAACTTATTACTATAACAAATTAAAAATGATGGATTTAACAACTTACTAAGATGTATAATCAACTTGTAGAATATAAGCTAATCCAAACACTTAATAAAATGATATAAAATAAGCTATAAGTTTCAAAAAATATATAAGCATAAGCACAAAAATATAAGCTAGGCCAAACACCCCCTAAGTATATACGGGAAATCAAATACGTGATAGTTAATAGAGTACGTACGTTCTGTGTCCATGATGATCAATTTTGGTGGACAAAATAAAATTTCTAGTCGCTGCCATACATCTTGTGCGGAATTGAAGTTTAAGGCATCTTGACCTTTACTTTCTTCAAGTAAATCTTTGAGCACTTTTTCATTCATAGAACCGAAAATCCAACCTTTGACAAGTTTGTCATATCGTGAAATCATGTGGACACCCTTATCCTCTGGAAAACGATTTGTGGCATCAATCATATGAAGCAACACCTGACTCTCTAGAAGGCAGAGCATCTGAGCCTTCCAAATAGGATAGTCGTCGTTGTGGCTGGAAAGCTTCACTGATACAAAGTTGGAGACGTTAACATTTGATGTCTGTATAAATTGTATGTCTTCTGTCACATTCGGTGCCTAACCTCTATTTAAATTCAATATTTCAGAAGGGTATAAATTCAAAAGTTCAATAAAACCGAAATTACTTCACTCCCATTTCTACAATGGGAATCAAATACTAGGGTCGTCTCTGAGAATTTAAATACCTCGGCCAAGTAAAAAAAGGCCCATAAACAAAAGTTTTTTATTCGCTAATATACATGGATAAAACTTTTATCGACCGATTTATTATAAACAGAAACCATTCTGAGCATGTAATTATCTTATAAACATTGTAGATAACCTTATTTTTAACAAAAAAAAAACATATATATGTAATATGTATAAAAACTTATGTGCCCCCCGAAACTTATGTGTCCCGGCCGATGGTGCGTCTCCGCACCCTCAAAGCCCTCCCCTGTCAAATACGTGGTGATTAACGGAGTACATACCTTGTGTAATGTCTGATTCTAGTTTTGCCAGTATACCTCGGGCGGAAGTGATGTATACATAATTCTTGAGTAATATTTCCTTCATAGAACCGAAAATCCAACCTTTGACAAGGCTGTCATAGTTTTGAATCATGTCCTTTATCCGGCGGAAATGGATATTCATCACCAAGAATGTGAAGCAACCCCTGACTCTCCAAGACGGAATACATCTGAGCCTTCCAGATGTCATAGTTGTGGCGACCGGAAAGCTTCACCAAAACAAAGTTGGAGACGTTAACCGTTGATGCCTGAAGAAACTTCAGGTCTTCTCTTAGTGCAGAAACATCAAGTGCACTCAATGAACCAGCCATCTCAGTTGGAATTTGTTTCAACTATGCAAACACAAGTTCTTTAAAAAAAACAACAAACGTACGTATGTACTTGAAGGTTATTCAGATTTCACAGCTCTATATATATAAGCTATCACCTGCTCATTGGTTCATATCCTCCCCAGATCCACCGATTCAGGGAGCCTTGAGATGGATGCATAATTTAAAACTCAGGGTCGGTGATAGTGAATAAAAAAGGACGCTAGACCAAGTAAACGTAAACAATAATGCACTTGCTTATGTAAGCAATCTTGCATCATAGATTCATAATATAATTGTTGAAAAAATCATATTTAATACGATTATTTTGTGTGGTAATGACTCTGACTTAAAAACTATTGTTAGTTTGGATGTTTAGGGTATCGTTGGTGATATATTGAATTTACTTACCCATTTTATCCATCTGTTGAATAATAATTATATAAAAAAAAGGGAAAAAGAAAAATGGTTTTAGAATATTGTATGTGATTAAGGTGTTTTAAGATAGTTAAGATTATAAATGACATGATAGTGTAAGATTAGTAGAATTTGGGGTTTATAATTGAAGCATCCGTTCCGGCCCCTAACTCAAGTCTGGATTTGTCAAGTCGATGATTCCCAAAACGCCACTTTTAAAAGTCAAATCTATCAAAATGTATATAGCTGACTTTTTCATCTGCAAAGTGTCCCCTAAATATGAGGGTCCACACCTTTAATTACCAGCGTTTGGCATTTCAAAAATCAACCACTAAACTCGAAAACCGGCCTCCAAATTCTAAATAGTGTTTTTAATTGTGCAATATCCTACATCAATGTAGTGAAGGGGAATGAAAGCTTCCTTATAAGAGGCTTAATAAATTCACTATTATGACGCATTTTAAATCCATGATATGATGGTGGTGTGTACCGGTTAAAGCAGGCAATATCATGATGCAGTTACACTGGACTGTAATAAATGGTATTAAATCTAGGGTCCGAATTGGTGTGCCAATGAGGACATTGGGCTCCGTAAGGGGTGAATTGTAATATCCCTGATGGTTGGGTAAAAGTCATGTATATTATTATATTATTTTTTTACTTTTAATTTAAATATTATGTGAACTTTGGTACTTCAAGCGTGTTTATGAGTTTCAGGATACTTGACGTTAAGTACGCTTAGCGGGAGGAATTACGGGCTTGGAACGAAGATGTAGAAGACTCATGATGATTGACACGCTTTCCTATGCAAAATAAAAGAAGAAAATAAAGAAAATTGTGTCAGACACCCTTAGCGCGGCGCTAAGGGGTCCTGAGGGTGATGTTAGAGATACTCTAAGATTATCAGACAAATGAGTCTTTAGCGCGGCGTTAAAGGCTCACCCCCTGGATGTTAGCGCTGCGCTAACATCTCTTCTACGGGAAAATTACCCTAACTTTGATATAATCCGTTTTGAGCCCGTATTTCGACCTATCCTTTATTCTAGCAACCAAGTACAAGCCCTAGGATGATTTTGCACCATCCCAAAGCCTCTGGTTCATCCGTTCATTGCATGCTTTCATCCTCTCATCAGATAAGCGAATCCTTCGTGATGCCGATGTCAGGCTAAACCATTGTATTCACTTTAGGCTAGGGTTTTGTGTAAACTAACTTTGATCAGATTCTATGTTTTGAATGAATATGAACTTGATTGAATGTCTTTAATCTTGTTTTACATTATAATTGATTGTATAAACAGTTTATGATTTTGATTATCAAACTTTGCATCACTTTCTGGTTGTGTTAATCACATCTAGGGTTTGCACTTATGTCATTGAACCAATAATCGTTAGTCATTGCTTATAACTGATTTTTATATTTTAAAATGGCAATTGGGTAAACCGGGGTTCAGCTGTGTCAACAATTCGGTTAGGGTATCGTTTGTCCTCACAACCCAACTGTTATGTTTAGTAATTACTGTGCAATTAATCTTATGAATCCGTGACTGGTCGGTCATCACATTACCTTAACCTGAAGTGGATCGTTTGTCATTATTGTTTATAGTTCACTTAAATTAATCGTGTTTTACTAAATCATCTTTTATAAACCGCTTGACATCGTTTGTCAGCGTAGTTAATTACTCCCTCCGTCCCATTATAAGTGTCATAGTTTGACTTTTCAAGTCTTTCTTTTGCAACCTTGACGGTAAATATTTTTGTTCGTGTCATATAATACTTGATGAAAATTATATCAATGTAAAATACATTTAAAACCCAATCCATTCATTATATTTTACATCAAGTGTTATATAACACAAACAAAAATATTGTCGGTCAAAGTTAAACAAGAAAGACTTGAAAAATCAAACTAGGACACTTATAATGGGACGGAGGGAGTAATTAATAATTATGAACTTTACTTGCACTTTCCATTGATTCCCTGTAGAGACGACCTTACTTACCCATACTAGTTATAAGTATTTAAGTCTTATAAATACTTGTTTTTTTATTAGAGCATGACATCTACGTCAATCCCACATTGGTTGTGAGGGGGAACGGATGCTTCTTTATAAGAAGCTTAATGGTGGTACGTACGGGTCAAAGCGGACAATATGATGGTGTGGTTACACTGGGCTGTTATAATTTGGACACCAAGGGTCTTATCTCAACACCCACTCATGGTCTACACATGGCGTATAGATCTATACATCACGTATATACGGAAACCATGGTTGCAGAAGTCGTTAGGCGTTGCCAACTTGATCGACTGGGAGTTGCGGGTACTCGACCTTATTCAGAAAAGTACCCGACCTAAGTTGGTGAGTACTTGTGACACCACACATTTTCAAGTTAACTCCTAACACATACTATCTTACACATTCATGTATATTAATTACATGAGTCAGTGACAACTCACACACACGAGTCTATTCAAACAAGTTGGTGATTAATTTCAAGCCCGATCACGTTAAATAACTTAGATAATTTAATTGTGACGTGCTATATGATAATGTGTTACATAAGTTGTTATTATACTTGCTTATTACAAGATTAGTTATAATAATAATAATAATAACAACAATAAAACAACTTTTACACTTGTCGTGTACCGCGATGGGGAAGGAGATCAACCGTCGAGATACATGACCGACCTTTGAGATTTTTGTTTGAAAATCGTTTTGAAACCTTAAACGCCTCATAATCACTCTTGACCGTTTTTGACCAAACCTATGAGCTTCTTGGCCAATTTTGGGGTCTTGGGGGGGGGGGTATTAGAGGTGTTAGAGTTCATCCATATCACTAATCAAACATTCTTGTAAGTGCATAATCGTTTAATTATTGTTTACTTGCTTATCACTTGATTTCTTGATGTTAAACCCTACGTGATATGAAAGTTTTCCGTATTATGGATGATATATGATGTATCTTATGATATGTAATCGTTACTTGATGGATTAAAACCCTAGGCATGTTGTAAATATGATTATTGCATGAGTTTTGGTGACATCAAAATTGTAACAGATTCGTTCTTATTTATTATCGAGGTTGTAACTTGATGATAACTACATGTTTTTGACCAATTCTTGATTCAATGATGTATTAGTTTGAATCTAGTTTCCAGAAAGACAGAGTTTGTAAATTTTAGACGAATATTTGATAGTTATTATGAATTTACAAGATTGCATATGAAGAGTGTTATGGGAATGGTTTCACTTACCTTGATTCCTGATGCCAAAACTTCTTATTTAGAAGTCCAAATGGGTTGACTCCACTTAATAAACTTCATACTTTGAGTTAGGAATCTTGCTCAATTTGGCATTGCTTGGTTTGATTGAGTATTTTCATTTAACCAAATGAAAACTTTATGTTGCGCATTGAAATAATTAGCTGCATGTACCTTGCTGAGACAGTTGAATTTTCATGTTCTTCGTGTACATTTAAAATATATAAATAGTTTGAAAAACCTAAATCATACATCTTAATGTGGTAATATTTTCATAATTTACCTCTAGGGTTCCCTTAGTTAATAATATACATCTTTGCATGTTAAAATCTGTCTTCTGAATTCAGAATATGTATATATGTTATGTGATGAGATGCTCGATTATTTGGCCAACACTTGATGTATGAAAACGTTAGAACTTCAACTCACTTATGATAATAATATAATCACCAGCAAATAATCGGGTCAAATTGTGTGTGTCTTTACCTGAACCTTAGGATCGTGTATTAATAGGTGTTTAAGTCTTATAAATACTTGTTTTTTATTAGAGCACGACACCTTTTCCGAGGAATCAACGCGCACAGTGCTAGTTCAGTGTTTTGGTTACTTTTAGTTTTATTTTATTTTATGCTTGTTAGTTTTACACGTGGTATTCTTGTGTTGTATGTGTGCAGGTAACTCCTAATGACAAAAGAGATGGGTTTATGACCCATATGAGGGATATGAGGTCATGGAAGATGTTGACCCATATATTTCATCTCCTTATTAAGAACCACTTCCACCAAATCCTCAAGGCTACTACAAGTTTGATAACCAAAGGAGTTTCAACCAACAGGGTCACAACAAGCAGTACCAATATTATTCACCGCCTCCACCTAATGAGCCAATTGTCGGTAATCGAGAGAATTGTGACTTATTAATTGTTGTTATAAATGCTAAATATAGGTCCTTGGTCATGGTCAGTTTTTAAGCTTCTCACAAGTTTTCTCATCAACTGTTTTTTAGGGAAAATTAAAATGGACCGTTTAGACAAGGAAAATTAAAATGGATCGTTTAGACGAGGATAACAAGTCAAGGGGACGGGTACACATGTTTCATATCCGCGACCCATTTCCTCCCGTGTGTGTGTGAGTGAGCCTTATATATAATACACATATTATATATATATATATATATGTATTGAATCATTTCTGAAGTTTTTTTATAGCGAGAAGTGAATGTGTAACTCCATTAATCCATAATTTCACTCACTTTCTTATGTGTAGGTGTGTTGTGTAGGTGCATATGTATGTGTGTAGGTACGTATCTTTGTATATGTGTACGTATGTTTGTATATGTGTATATATGTTTGTATGTGTGTAGGTACATAGGTTTGAATGTGGCTCGGTGCATTTATATGTTTGTAGGTAGGTTTGTATGTGTAATTAAGACATAAATACAACCAACTTACATATATGTATATAACATCATATGAAAGGGAGTGAAATTAGGGATTAATGGAGTTATACCTTCACTTCTCGCACTTCTCACTATAATATCACTTCTCGCAAGATCCATCCCATATATATATATATATATATATATATATATATATATAAACATGTCATATGAGTGATTGAGAGTGTAACCAGTTTGTTCATGACATCTAGAACTTGTTTATTATATGCATGTCAAGATCTTAATACCACCATATGTTTGCAGAATTAAGATTGTAGAAACCACATATATTGGCCTTTACATAAATAATACTCCTTACCCTAAATTATCTCATAGGAGCCAAGTTTGTGCATTTTCCCTTTCATTTACCTAACCCTACATTACAAGCCTTATTAGCCTTAGCATATTATTTTTTACCTTGTGTGATGAAACCCGGTATATTCGAGTTGTATATAATTTGTAAGCATAGTACACAATGTACGTATGTATCGAGTCAGTTGTTTGTATATATTTATCTGGTTCAGTTAATAATAATAATAATAAATTAATGAAAAATAAAAAAATTTGAAAAATCAGAAGAAAAAAAAACTCAAAAAGAGTCAATGTTTGAAGTCAGTATTGGGTGTAAATAAGAGTCAGATTATTAGTTCGATTGTTTGTTTGTTTAGTTTTATGAATAAATTGGATTTCATCCACCATAAGTCACTAAATAATTCTTAGCCCATACCCGAGCCCAAACCACAGCAACCCTTAATCCTAGTCTTAATACAACTGGTAGTTAATGAGTGCAGATATGACTGGCTTGCAAGTTTATTACTTTATGTTCATACTTGGCATTGAAGACAGAGAGATACTAACACCCTTTAGATATTAAACCGAGATGTGATATATATTTGTGAGGGGTGTGATCATGTGTGCCTTAACCGGAAACAAAGCACACTTGTTTGGGCGGTTCCATTGTTTTAGATGCATCATTCAAATTGTTTGTTGAGTTGTCAATCTTGACAGTATTAGTCTGGGGAATTGGGTATGACCTTAGACCTTATTAGTATTATTGAAGATAATTGATGAACCATCGATCGAGGTGTATGTGTTGCATGAGAGTTTGCTTGAGGGCATACAATTGATAAGTGTGGAGATGTGATGTGTAGATAAAAGAACGTGTTTTAAGTGTCTAATTTCGTGTGTGTTATTGTTATTATATATCAGATACGAATACTTTGAGTGGTTTTATGATTACAGGTGCTCGGAGCTTAACAGAGCTAATACGAATACTTTGAGTGGTTTTATGATTACAGGTGCTCGGAGCTTAACAGAGCTAATTTGAAGTATTTATAATGACAATTGACAAGGAATCAAGTTATGGTTAAAGAATGCAAACCGGGGCACAGAAAGGCGAACGAGTGTCAAGAAAATGAGAAAATGAAGTTTTGGTACTATAGCCATCGTAGGCTAAAGTAGCTCCACTGTAGCTTACGGTGGAGTTGGGAACAATAAAGTAGAGATCAGAGACCGTAAGCCACGGTCAGGCCGTAGCTTACGGTCTGGTCTGACGGGAAAAACGTTTTTTATTAGTTTTATTTCATATTTAAGTCTGGTTAAACCCTAGAACGACTATTCTTGATATCTTATCATTATTGGGCGAAGCTTGGGCTTAGTCACGGGGTGACCGAAGTCACAGACTCAAAACCTTCGGGTCGACGATTCGGTTCGTGTCGGTGATTCGGGTCGGGTCGGGTCAGATCAAACAATATGACATCTATATATCTAATTTTTCTTCATTTATTTAAACAATTGTTTTTATAATAAAAAAAACAAATGTATTTTTTAACCAACAAATGCCTAAAATATTCATGATAAAGCAAGATGAATGGTAAGTAAGGATAAGCAAAATATGGTGTCGGTACCGAATAGATACCAAAGTTTTGAGTTTCGGTACCGGTATATCTCAAATTTTACCTTAAATACTGGTACCGAATCAAATATTTTGGTATCGGTACCGGTACCGATACGGTACCGATCTCATCCATAAGGGTGAATACCTAGAAGAAGAATTGCAAAGACCTAAAATATTTATAAAAACAAATATTTTACTATTCGACTACAATGTTGTAACTTTTGTTATAAATACTGCGAGGTATTAGAAAAAAAAACAAATGATGGGGTATTGTATTTAAAGAAACAATCAGTGGTGACCGGTAGCATTTTAAAAAAATACATTAGGGGTGACCGCGCGTAATACCTATTAAATTTTTTAAGAAAAATCGCGAATTTACCCTACTAACGGAGAAAACGGCAGTGGCCTGGGCCACCCCCGGTCCCCTAAGAGCTTCGCCCCTAGAGTCACCATAATCATCCATGTTTTCAACATTCCACTCCATAATTAAGCTTATCAAAATAGATATGCAAGGCTAAACCATTTGTAACCATCTCCGGGAGTAGGGTGGTGATTGTGTCTAAAATTTTGATGTTTTAAACCTCAGTATTGGATTTGGATTTGATTAACCGTTCGGTTGGTTAGTTAACTTTTGATGTTTGTTTGTGCAATTAAATAGTTTTTCGTAATTGAATGCTTTGAAGTTTTATCAGTTAATTGATTTGTGGACATCAACTTTTAGGATTAGGTTCTTAGAGTCATTGACCTGTTTATCTTTAACCATTAAGCCGATTGCATTTATCAAACCCTAAAACTAGTAATCAATTAGGTTAGTATTCATTCAAACCAATTGTTCGGATTAATTATGTCAATCAGTAAGGTCAAATATTTAGTCTTTTTAATCAACTGGTCTAGTCTGCTTCGCAACCTGAAACCTGGAGATTGGTTATCTTTCTCTCAATTGTTTTACAACCAAATAATATTTAAAAATGTTGACATTGGTTGTCCGCTTAGTTAATTAATTGATAAGTCATGTGTTTGATTAGCACTTTTCATTGATTCTCTGTAGATTTGACACGTTATTTGCCTTTACTAGTAAATGTGTTTTATAAATGTTTTTGATTGACTTTCGACATCGATCAATAGGTCCGCCACACTGAACATAGGCACACGTTTTGAGACTATCTGTAAACATTATTTAAGTTCTGATTAATTTTGACAATAGGTGAAAGTTGAGGTTAATAAAATCCCTTAATTCTTTTAATGTAGGTTATATATATATATATATACATTAAATTTGTTTCTTTTGTGTTGTTCATTGTTTTTCGTTAATTAAATATATTTTTATATATTTATTTACTTTTAATTTATATTTTCATTTAAAATTAATAAATATGTGTTTTTTTTTTGTTTTTTTTTAATTTTGTGTAGTTTAAACAGCAAAAGATAAAAGGTGCAAAGGAAAAAAAGAAATTTGAGTATAAAATATGTGTTAACTAACTTCTAAGTAAATTATTTATATATTTATTAAATATATTGAGGATGTTTTATTGTTGGATATTAATTAAAGAATAGTTGTATTTAGTGAGAGTTGTTGTGCATTATGCTTGAGCTTGACTCATTTAATTTATATAGAGCTTGAGTTCTAGCGTGACTCGTTTCGATCTTTATTTTAAAAGCTCGAGTTTGGTTTGTTTACTAAATGTTAATTAATTTTTATATATTTATAATATAATTTTATATATAAGTATATATTTTTAGTTATTTTGTTCATAACATCATATATATATTAATTAACAGTTATTATTATTACTATCTTTATACATATAATAAAAGTTTTAAAATCTACAGACTTGTTTAGACTCGCGAGCTGACTCAAACTCGATAAGTGAAGCTCTGACTCATTTATTAAATGAGCTTACGTTTAAGTTCTAACTCGGGCCCGAGATCGTTTAAGCTCGGTTCAATAGTTTTTTCACGAGCTGTTCTCAAGTAGCTCTTGAACGGCTCGGCTTGTTTGCCTAGAGTACGGTGCAAACAGCAACCCCCAATGTAAAATGGACATCATTAATCATCGTCGTAATCTGCAAATTGCAGTTGTCTTTACTATAATTGAGCGATCTTTTTTGGGTTCGAATTTGTGCATTTAATCAAATACACTTGTTGAAATAATTAAGATTGATATAACAATATTAATCGTAATTTTAGTTAAACATTAAACAATCATCATCAAGCCTGTGGTTTGGTGGTCAAGTTTTTCCTTAAAGGTTTCCTAGAGAGCTCTCGAGTTATATTGAAAACTTAGGACAGTTAAAATCCCGTTACAAGATACAAACTAGAATGTTGCTAGCCCAACAGATGCAACAATCTTCTATTTTGCAAAAGTTTATTTTGGATTTAAAAGTCAATGTGTGTTATTAAAATCGAGTTAGTAAATCCCATCTTTGATATTATTATTTAAGTTTAGTATATATTACTATATAAAGATAAGATTAATAAACTAGTTGATTAGCTAGGTACAGCTATGATGATTTTCTTATTCCACTTGATGGCATTGACTCTTGACTTAGTCCTTAAATGATGGATATTGAAATATGATATTATGTTAATAAGAAGAAATTTTAATGTAAAAATTAAATTAGCGCGTTAAATGTATAAATCAAATAGTGTAATAATATTTTCAAGTAGTGTAAAATTATATATAATTACACTATAATTACATTACACTAATATATAATAATTATTATTTGATTCGTACTGTTATCATTATTGTATAAAGATAAGATTAATAAACTAGTTGATTAGCTAGGTACAACTATAATGATTTTCTTATTCCACTTGATGGTATTGACACTCTTGACTTAGTCCTTACATGATGGATACTGATATATGATATTATGTTAATAAGAGGAAATTTAAACGTATAAATTAAATTATTGTGTTAATAGTATAAATAAAATAGTGTAATTATATTCACAAGTGGTGTAATTATGTAAGTAATTACACTATTGATGCTATAACTACATTACACTATAATTACACTATATATGTTGTATATAGTTACAATATTATTAGCATATTAATTTAATTTTTATTTGATTCAAATCCATTGTAATAAAATGCAATATAAGGCTAGAATTTAATGAAACTAGTTTATATAAAAGGAATATTTTAAACATGTATAATAAAGGGAGTGGTTGGGCTGATGAATAAATTTATATTTTTTTCACCTTTAAGATACAAGTTATAGGTGTGAACAATCTTGAACTACCAACATACGATTTATTAAGGTGTAAACAATCAATATCACGTCACTCAGCATGTAATGGTGATGGTGGAATCGTTGAAAGTATTGCAATAATACAAGAGTTTAGTCATTGTTTACAAATATGGTTATGAAGTATAATCGGCTCTATATATAGAGTGACGAACTTAAAAGTTCAGTATAATTTTATTGTTAACGAGAGTCAATAGATAGATCTCAACAACAATCATACTCGGTAAAACACAGACCTAAAAGAAACTTTGTTTGACAAAAATAAAGTGAAAGTTCGACCTTGATCTAGAGGTACTGGTCGATTGTAGAGGTGCACCGGTCAATGTAAGTCAAAACCACTTGACATTCATCATCTGAGCCTCTTAAAATGCAACAAATGCTCATCTTTTAAAAACAAAAAATTGAAGATTAGAGTGATATTTCAAATTTCAATGTAGTTTTTGTGTGCATGGAAAATGCATTGATTCCATAATGTTGATTTCTGAAAATCATAGGCGTCAAGAAGTGACCTGTAAAATAATGAAAACCCCGTAAGGTTAATATAGAGTTAATGGTCATTTTCGTCCCTATGGTTTGCTACTTTCGCCACTTCAATCCAAAGTTTGAAATTTTGTCAAGTTAGTCCTCATAGTTTTAAATATTAGCCAATTACGTCTCATCCGTCTTACGGCATCCAGCTATACAGTTAGTTTAAGGGTACTTTTGTTTTTCTCCTTTTTAAATTGAGTTAATGGTCATTATAGTCCCTATGGTTTGATACGTTTGCCACTTCAGTCCAAAGTTTGACAATTTGTCAATTTAATGTTCAGTTTAATTCAATTTTTTTTGTCTATAACCCTGAAGAGCATAATCCAAGCCCAAAACCATTGAGCAATCTCCAATACATGTATGCATTTACTCTATTGACAACTGTAATCATACCCCCCTCGTATTTAGGTTCTAGACATTTCTTAATGTAACAATTCGGGTTTTACCACATTTCATTTGTAACTGTTACCTGACCCATTTGCGGGTTCAGGCTTGCTCATTAATAATATTTCCACATTTATCGAGTTCGTTTGATTATTTTATTAATAATTGAATCTTTTATGTTTTTACATATTAGCCCAATATATAAAGTTTATCTCATTTGTGTCCATACTCAAACCCAGGGTCCAAATTGTAATTATTGTTATCACCTAACTGGATATCCATTTACCAAACCCGTATCCATTTCAGTTTTCTTGAACTCGAATTCAATAACTGTTTACTTGGACCTTAATTATCGTTTATTAGTTGTAATTGATCTTGGAAATCGTCTATTAATGGTATATTCGGCCTGGCCGACACTCCTAACATGTTAATTGTATCATTCTTGATCCGTTTTTCCTTATTAACCTAGCCGACAACCTAATAACCTTGCTGGACACGAAAACAGTCGTAATATCTCAATTAAAGCACAAGATACGACCTTTAATACATGGTCGACATTAACCCCCTATTTAATTAGATTACTTTGGTTTGTATGTTCGTTCATAACTGCTCATCGCCGGCTATTGTCAAGTTCAATTAACCCACTTCCGGTCATCATACGAGGTATATAATTAGTGAGTTTTGATCGCGAGATCATGCTGAACAAAAGCCCTATGGTTGATTTGATTAATTGTATCGTGTTTGATCAAATCGATTTTCTAGGGTTTATGTTCAAACTGGTTTAACCTGTTTATGTATTTAAATGATAGTTTCTAAACTTAGTTGCACGTCGCTGGTAGCCCAGCTGGTTAAACATCATGAGTCACAGAGGCAGGTCGCGGGTTTGACCCCTGCCACCCCGGGTTTTTAGCATTTTTATTTTAATTATCTTTTAAATCATTTAATAAATATATTATTAATAATAATAATTAATTAAAACTATTTTTTTGAAAACCGACTTTATAGTACTTGTTTTTCTCACGTTTTTATTCGTGTATATACGTATATGTAAGCATATATATATATATAATAGTTCAAATAAGAATAAGGAGTTTTCTAAGAATTGTAAGAACCAACAATTTTTTGACATTTGGCATTACAAATGATGGTGAAAGAACAATTCTATGAAACTATGTCGGTTATAATGATGAAAGAGTTATTCTAGGAAACTATGTCGGTTATTTGTAATTTTAAATCTCAACCATTGATTAACATGATTCAATGACTATGATTTATTCCTAGTCTTCCTAGGATACTACTTATTAGGATAACCCTCCTATATATATATATATATATATATATATATATATATAGGTAGGTTGTTCGGGCGACACTGATTCAGAAATAGTAGTTTCTGATCGGAGTGTTGCAAAGTGTTGTTTGGTTTTATGAAGATGTTCATAGTTGATCAATTGGCTGTTACTTGTGGCCGTTCACGGTTGTGGTTGAATTTCAAGTTGGAAATCGGTCTCCATCGATGACAAGGATTTAATAAAAGAAAAATGAGTTTTTCAAACTTGCGTGGGAAGTTACGGTGCATAAAGTTCGTTCATTTTTTTGTTCTGTGTTTTCCGATTATACAAGGCGAAAAGGAGTTTTCTATATTGTGATTTGTTGTTTGGTTCAAAAAGTCAAAAGGAGATTCTTCAAATTATTTGTTTCTGCTCCGTAAGTCAAATTCAAGTTTGTTTCTATACGGGTTAAACATGTTAGGTTTTGACTAAGGGTTTGATTTATTAGATCGAAACGATTGGGAACAAAATAATATCAAAAGGATTGATGTTCGCTCGATTAGATGACAAGAATCGCAACCATATGTGTGGATATGCGAGTTCACACGGACGACGTAATGGTCGAGGACAAGCTCACAGAGGTAATCGAGTTCGGGGGAGCCGAAAGAACACAATTATGGATCAAGAAGGGTTCCTAGATAATTGAGACAAATGAGACATGCTCAAAGTTGAAGATCTACCTATTTCGAGTTGGTAATTAGGGGGTGATTGTTTGACTTAATTTCTGACTCTAAGTCACAAGTCAGTGAACTAGATGGACCAATAATGACAAGACGGTCATAGTTGGTTATGTTCCTAATTACAACATGTTTCCTATTTGTTATGTAATTATAATAGGTAATGCCTTGGCTATCAAGTTATGTTAGTCTATATAAACCGAGTTATGGTTATACATTATAAAAACGCGTGATATGCAACCAAGTTAGGGTTCATCAGAGTCAATCCGAGTTAGGATATGAGAGTTGTGGTCAGTTTTTTGAGTTAGATTTTCTGATTAATATAAAAGAGAGTTACTCGTTTAATTCTTGCTTGTTTATCATTCAGGACTTGTTGCTACACTTATTCACATATGATTTCAACTTCATACGATATACATATGTTTTATTGATGATACGCAACAAAAATGTGATGCGTGAGTTGTATATTAATAATAATAACCTTTAATATATATATATATATATAGGGGATGGATCTTGCGAGAAGTGATATTACAGAGAGAAGTGCGAGAAGTGAAGGCATAACTCCATTAATCCCTAATTTCACTCCTTTTCATATGATGTTACATACATATATGCAGGTTGATTGTATTTATGTCTTAATTACACATTCAAACCTACCTACAAACATATATATGTAACGAGCCACATTCAAACCTATGTACCTAGACACATACAAACATACATACACATATACAAACATACGTACACATATACAAGCATACGTACCTACACACATACATATGCACCTACACAACGCACCTACACATAAGAAATGAAGTGAAATTAGGGATTAATGGAGTTACACACTCACTTCTCGCACTTCTCGCTGTAAAAAACTTCTGAAATGATCCAATATACGCAACAAAAATGTTATGCGTGAGTTGTATATTAATAACTAGTAGTATGCCCGCGCGATGTTGCGGTGACAACAATACGTTTAAACAGATTTTTAGTAGTTACAATTACTATACGAATCATAAAAACCAAGTTTTATATGATCGAAACTCATTTTATTGAGGATTTGACCTGAACCAAATCTATTATGGTAGTCACGGTTATTTAGGGAGTCTTTTGAAAATTTCATGCACGACCAAGATTTAATGTTCACCCATAGGCAAAATTGATATTTCCTTTAAATGACCAACATTCACATTTTAACATATCAAAGTCCTCGATCGTTACCCCGGAAAAATAAAAATTTTAAAAAAATGCTCGAAACTCATTTTGCTGGGCATTTTGACCTTAACCAAATCTACTATGTTAGTCACGGTTATTTGGGAGTCTTTTGAAACCTTCATAAACAACCAAAGATTTAATGTCCACCCAGAGCCAAAATTGATTTTTTAAGGACATGGATTCATTTTGCATATAATTGTTTTGACGCAAACCAAAATCATTTTTTTTAAGATGACTCAAACTCATTATGCTTATAACGTGTTTTATCCAAAACCAAAATTGACAACTTTTTTTTTCTTAAATGACTCAAACTCATTTTACTTATGGCGTGCTTTGGCCTAAACAATATTTTAAACTTTTTTTATAATGACCTAAACTTATTTGGCTTACATCCAGTTATAACTCGAAGGCGTTTTGACCTGTCAAAGTCCTCAATCGTTGACCCAAAACAATAAAAGTATTTAAAAAAAATGATCAAAACTCATTTTGATGTCATTTTGACTTGAACCAAACTCATTTTGATGTCATTTTGACTTGAACCAAAATTGATATATTTTTTTAAATGACACGAAATCATTTTGGTTATAAGTTTATAACATGCGCACCAATATACTACATTGGAGCGTAGACAAAAATAAACACATTGTAATTGTATGTTTGAAATATATTAAAATGTATTATATTCAAAGATATGAATGAAAAACAAAGAAAAAGAATATATATAATTATATGGGTAAACTTAAGGGGATGGAAGAGTAATAATTAATTAAATTTACAAAAGTTGAACATAGTTGAATGGTTAAATTTGTAATTATATTTTAGGTTCATAATTGCATATTGAGTTGTACTTTTATGTTTAATTGACTTGTACATTATAATCAACACCTCAAAATAAAACAAAATTTACATTGAAACGTCAACAAAAATAAGCATATTGCAATGGTAAGTTCGTTTTTGTTTAAAACACAATATATTAAAAAATATTAAAGAAATAAATTGTTTTAATGAATTTGTCAATTAAATGGGTAAAGATAAAGGGTTTATGTGTAACTACTTTGCAAATTTACAAAGTTGTATTGAAGTTGAAGGATTATTTTTGAAACTATTTTCTAAAGTATACATTCTTAACCGTACATGATGTCAAAAATACAATATTGCCCTCAAATTTTAAAAATTGTATGCATGAGTGATTGTACCTCTTAAAATTCAAAAGGTCATTCACTCATGTTTTATATATAGTATAGATATAGATAATAATAACAATAATAATAATAACCTTTAATATATATATATATACTAGGTTATTAACCCGTGTACGACACAGGTGGAAATATAAAAACCGTCAATTAAACATATATTTTGCGAGTAAGCAAACTTATATAAAAAGAGATATAAATTTAATAACGAAAATGCAAAAGCAAATTTACCAAACCAAGTAAGCATTCGTTTACGTGTTTTGCGAGCGTAGAATGCTCACCATGGGTGCTCATGTCCGAAGTTGTCAACACTTTACAAAAAGAGAAACCTTTATTATCATCATCACATTGCATAAAATATGAATAATACCTTCGAGTAAATAAAAAAGAATTAGAAATGAACGCATGCTAATTGAGTACTAAGTGTCCCGATAAACCTAAGCTAACCAAACTTCTCATATTGAGCTGTATGTGTTTTATAAGTACATTTCATGAAATGAAGTGTAATTATGAAAATGGTTGAGAACCCTACACGTGTACGAGTAAAGTGTTGCGTTACAACTTGAATGTCATTTTGTAATAGGCATACAAAAACATATTTATAATATTTATGTCTACAAACAAAAGTCAACGTTACTACAAAAAGACAAAATTGACCTTATTAAATTTTGGTATAACTAAAGGCCTTGGGAATCCTGAGACATTTCCCCGTACAATCACCAACGTAAAAAAACAAACAGACAATGTTCAACACATGAACAACCTAAAGTCATAATCCTCTCCTACTCAAACTTCGCAACATACCCCAATTCTTGACAACTCATTGACCCGTGTATTAAACGAGTGAAAATTGTAATAATGTTAATTATAATATATATTTTTATATATGAACAATTTTAAAATTATGTATTTATATAAACGAACGGTTTTACATAAATGTAATGGTTTTTGTATTGAAAATAGATTGGAGACGTACAAAGTCATGAAAATAATAGTAACATTATTTAACAATCTAACATACCATTTGGTAGTAGATTTATTAACAGGTGTATAAGATTACAATATGAATGATCGTCTAAATAAACTAAAGCAACAAATGAGCAAGAAAATTGACAAAACTATATAAAGTTACAAATAATGAAATTACATATCAAATTTTAAATTTGATTCAAGAAATTAATGTAAACAAATCAAGAAATTACATTGCCGTTGTTAAGAAAATCAAGTTCTCTTCATGTATCATAAAGTTTCTAAACTGCAGTAACTTTCTTCTATCATTCTCTTCTTCTTCCTTTCACTTGTCATCTTCTTCATACCCATTTATCAAACTAACCAAAAAATTAACAAAAATTAATATCTCGGTGGGGACAAAAAACAATTAATTTCAGCTACATATAAACTTCATGGTATGATTGCGAAAAGTAAAGATTACCTTTATCATTGGCATCTCTATCCCATTTACCATATGTGTATCACTGATAAGCCCCAATGTTGAATATAAGAATTCTAATCCTTTTTGCAAGAAATAGTGTCTATATGGTTCTTTCTGTCAAGTGTCAATACCCAGTTTGGCACCAACCCAATCAATTGGTCAAAAGACAATATTAAAAAATTGTCAATGATGGACAAAAGACAAATAATTATAAAAATATTATATAAAAGTAATTTATAGAAAGCTTAATTAAAGATTTATGATTAGAAAATTTTACAAAAGTAGTTGACTAAATAAATACTTTTGAAACAGTATTACATTTAATTAAATTGAAACCGTATGCAAATAACTAGGTGAGTAAATAATTGAAACTTAAAATATGGATATCAACAATTACAGAAACTTCAATTAGTCACCAAATCTTTTACTTCAATTAGAAAACAATTTCCAATAACGTGTTCCAATTTTCATGGCCTTACTCTATTTTTAACTATCATCAAAGCTTATAACGGTATGTTGACAGATTTGCACCAAGTGAAGGTTTTCGAACAATCATTGACTGATTCTCACCTAGCTGTAACACCCCGACCAAAGGCGGATTATACATCGGGGCGCCACATATTGTTTCATTACTCGTGACACTATTGGGTGTCAATATTTAATAAATACATTCATTCGCGCACGCGCAAAGTAGACACAAGATAACATAAATCATCATAAATCAATATATTATAAATCATAATATTCGAACAGCAATAACTTGTCTTGATACATTTTAATCTAGGTCCAAAATAAAGAAAACTTCCTATGTGTCCACAAGCTCCAAAACAGCTACTGCAAACCTGAACACGTGTTAAAATAAACGTCAAACACTTGCGTGTTGGTGAGAAATCAAGTTTAATAGATAATAATAGATAACAATAAATCTGCGCGCAACATGTGTATGTCTGGTTTTCAACAAGGGTGTAATCTGATCGGGATCAACTCTAAGATTCATAGACTGCCAGTGCTCACAATTGAGCTCACAAACAAGACAACTGTGCATGTGCAAACAAAAGAGAAAATCATAAACGATTGTTCTCCCGTGTTCATCTAATGGATCCATGAAAACTGCGGAATAGGCCGACAAGACGGTTAATGATCCACACATACAAATAAACAGCCAAGTCTACGTCCATAACACATGGGGTTTTGCGCGACAAAAGTTTATAAACAAGTTTAAGACTCAAGTTTGTACGAACACATGAACATCCCAAAACATTAAAAATAAAAAGGGATTAGGTACGAGATTACTCACTTGATAAACGATGCGGTGTAAGATAAAACAAGAACCAACTTTAAACAAGCACAAGTTAACCTATAAATAAGATTATTGTTTTAATGATTGGTTTTAAGTCTTGATTATAAGTTAGCATAATTAATAAGTAAATTATTATATATAATATATATTACCGGAAAAGCAGGGCAGAACAGGGAGGAAGACGGAGGCAGAGAGGAAGACGGCAGAGAGAGCAAGGAGCAAGAGAGAACAGGAGAGATTAAGTGTTTTGTGTGTGTAGTGTTAGGAAAAATAAGATTATTATTTATAGGGAAACCCTAGGGAACACAATCCCTAGAAAAGGGGAAAAGATCTCAAAAAGCAAAAGATTCCAAAAGCAAAAGATATCAAAAAGCATAAGAAAACAAAAGCAAAAGATATGGAAAGATATGGCAGCTGCAGGGGGCAAGATACAGCTGTCAGGGAACAGTAAAAGCATGGGCGGGTCAGATAAAGGTACAGGTCAGGCATGGAAAAAGCAGATCTCAAAAGATAATGTCAGTCACTTTTTCTGCCAACCAATGGGGTTGGTGCGCATGCTGCGCCGAAAGTAACTTTTCAGACATAAAGCAGATTAGGTCAACAGCACAAAAGATAAGACAACACAAAAGCAAACGGCTAGATTAAACAGAAGAAAACTCAAAGGGTTTAGCGCGAGAAGGCTCGAGCGCGAAGGCAGACACAGAAGGTCAAGAGAGCGCGAGCGCGAAGGCAGACAGAACCAACCTTAACGCGTCGCGGAAAGAAATACATTTCTAAGCGCGCCGCGGGAAGAATCACATTTCTTAGCGCGCCGCGGGAGGAACTAAAATTCCTAGCGCGCCGCGGGAAGAACTATAATTCTTCGCGCGTCGAGGGATGAACTACGATTCTTAGCGCGCTGCGAGAAGAACTACAAATCCTTAGCGCGTCGCGGGAAGAACTACCGTTCTTAGCGCGCTGCGAGAAGAATTCGTCTCGCGTATCGCTGAAACAGGTGGTCTTCACGCAGGATTCCTTGTAAGGGGTCTGGCGCGTGGAGCTGCTCAGACAACCTTATGCGGGAAGGAACAAAGGACAAGCAAAGAGTTAGAAGAAAAGAGGGAAACAAGGCGTAAGGGTGGGACGGCGACAAGAGGGAAAAGAAGGCGGAAAGAGAGAAGGAGAGGGACGGGACGGCGGAAAGAAAGAGAGAGAAAGAGGCGGGAAGGAAAATATATATATTATTATTAAAAGTAAAATATAAGTATAAATATATATTAAATCATAAAAAAAGAGATCGGATCGGAGACACGGGTACCTGGGTCGGGTCGGATCGGGTCAGATGTCACAGTCTCCCCTACTTTAAGAAATTTCGTCCCGAAATTTATCTCGAAGTAGGTTGCGCAGAGAACTGGTGCGGGTACTTGATCTTCATTTGATCTTCCCTTTCCCATGTAAACTCGGCTCCGCGCTTGGACTCCCAGCGAACTTTCACGATAGGGATACGACTGCGCTTGGTTTGCTTTACCTCGCGATCCATAATCTCAACAGGCTTCTCAACGAAATGCATAGTTTCATCAACTTGAACTTCATCAAGTGGAATGTGAAGGTTCTCGTCAGCTAAACACTTCTTGAGATTGGATACATGGAACGTTGGATGCACATTACTGAGCGCGGGCGGCAGGTCAAGTCTGTAGGCAACTTTTCCCACACGCGCGAGAATCTTGAATGGACCAACATAACGAGGAGCAAGCTTACCTTTCTTCCCAAAGCGGACAACACCTTTCCAGGGCGACACTTTGAGGAGAACAAGATCACCAACTTGAAATTCGAGAGGCTTTCGCCTGCGATCTGCGTAACTCTTCTGTCGGCTTCTGGCAGTCAGCAGATGATCACGGATCTTGGCGATTTTATCGGTTGTCTCTTGAACAAGTTCGGGTCCTGTGATTTGAGCTTCTCCCACTTCGTTCCAACAAATCGGGGAGCGGCACTTACGACCGTAAAGTGCTTCAAATGGGGCCATACCGATACTGGAATGATAGCTGTTATTATAAGAGAACTCGATCAAAGGCAGGTGTGAATCCCAATTACCTCCAAAATCAAGAACACAAGATCGGAGCATATCCTCAAGAGTTTGAATAGTTCGCTCAGACTGACCGTCAGTCTGGGGATGATATGCCGTACTCATGTCCAAGCGAGTTCCTAGCGCAGATTGGAGAGATTTCCAAAAGCGGGATATAAAACGGCCATCGCGATCGGATATGATGCTCAAAGGAGTACCATGGCGGCAGACAATTTCCTTGACATAAAGCTGCGCGAGCTGCTCAACACGGTAGTTTTCACGAATGGGCAGAAAGTGAGCAGACTTAGTCAAACGATCCACTATTACCCAAATGCTATCATGTTTGCTTGCTGTCAAAGGTAACTTGGTAATAAAGTCCATCGCTACACATTCCCATTTCCACGTAGGAATTTCTGGTTGTTCGAGCAAACCAGATGGGCGTTGGTGTTCAGCTTTCACTTTAGAACAAGTCAGACATTTAGCTACGAACACAGCAATATCCTTCTTCATACCGGGCCACCAATAAGTAATGCGCAAATCCTTGTACATCTTATCAGCGCCGGGATGAATAGAATACCGAGATTTGTGCGCTTCACTCAGGATATCAGCGCGAAGATTCTCATCACAGGGAATCCAGATGCGATTAAGATAGCAGAGAATTCCACTCAGATTAGGGACAAAATGCGCTTCCGCGCCACACGCTAACTCGGCGCGAAGGTTACCATTACTGATGGATGCGCGCTGCGCGTCACGAATACGCGATTCAAGGTTGCTTTGAATCGGCGCGAAGTGAAGCTGGGTGCGCGGCAAGATACAGTTAAGCTGGCAGGGTTTTCGGCTGAGCGCATCGGCTACCACATTAGCCTTACCAGGATGATACCGGATCTCACAATCGTAATCGCTGATGAGTTCGTTCCATCGGCGTTGCCTCATGTTGAGTTCCTTTTGATCAAAGATATGCTGAAGGCTTTTATGATCAGTGTAAAGGATGCACTTAGTACCATAAAGGTAGTGTCTCCAGATCTTCAAGGCAAAAACAACTGCACCAAGTTCGAGGTCGTGAGTTGTATAATTCTTTTCGTGAACCTTAAGTTGCCTTGATGCGTAAGCGATAACCTTGCCTCGTTGCATAAGAACACAACCGAGACCTTGGTTGGAGGCATCGCAGTACACGACAAAATCATCATTACCCTCAGGTAGCGCAAGAACAGGAGCTTCACACAACAATCGCTTGAGCGATAGAAAGGCTTCTTCTTGCTTCGAGCCCCAAATATACGGTTTACCTTTGTGCGTTAGAGCTGTTAAAGGCAAAGCGATCTTTGAGAAGTTCGAAATGAAACGCCGGTAATAACCAGCTAAGCCTAGAAATGAACGGATCTCGGAAGGAGAGGATGGCGTAATCCAGTTCTTGATTGCTTCAATTTTGGATGGGTCGACATGAATACCCATCTTGTTCACAACATGGCCAAGAAACTGTACTTCATCAGACCAGAATTCACACTTGGAAAGCTTAGCATAGAGCTGCTCGGTTCGAAGCTTTTGCAACACCAACCGAAGATGTTGCTCATGCTC
Organism: Bidens hawaiensis; assembly: GCF_021521415.1. Taxonomy (NCBI): domain Eukaryota; kingdom Viridiplantae; phylum Streptophyta; class Magnoliopsida; order Asterales; family Asteraceae; genus Bidens; species Bidens hawaiensis. Next base: position 405,338 of record NW_027492372.1, on the reverse strand, counting down.
GACCTTGGTCTTAGAATACACCAGAACATCATCGATAAACACAATCACGAATTTATCCAAGAAAGGCCTACACACCCGATTCATTAGATCCATGAAAACGGCGGGTGCGTTGGTTAAACCGAAGGACATGACCAAGAATTCAAAATGGCCATAACGAGTTCGAAAAGCAGTCTTCGGAACATCTTCATCGCGGATGCGCAACTGGTGATAGCCAGAGCGGAGATCAATCTTGGAGAAACAAGAGGCACCTTGGAGTTGATCAAAGAGGTCGTCAATACGCGGTAAGGGATACCGGTTCTTAATGGTGAGTTTGTTCAACTCGCGGTAATCAATACACATGCGAAACGATCCATCTTTCTTTTTAACGAACAACACCGGAGCACCCCAGGGCGAAGAGCTAGGGCGGATGAATCCTTTAGCAGTCAACTCTTGAAGTTGGCTTGCCAATTCTTGCATCTCAGCGAGCGCAAGACGGTAAGGAGATTTAGCTACGGGGGAAGCACCAGGGACAAGATCAATACGGAACTCGACTTCACGAGCGGGAGGGATACCAGGAAGATCATCAGGAAAAACTTCAGGAAAATCACGCACAACAGGGATATCGCGAAGCTTCTTTTCTTCAGCAGGTTTAACCACATGGGCTAAGAATGCAATACACCTTTTCCGCATGAGTCTTCGGGCTTCGGCGCAAGACATAAGTTTAAGACCGCGGGAGGGTTTTTCGCCGTAGATGTGAAGATCACCATTTTCTCGAGGTATGCGAATCATCTTCTTGGCACAAATAACTTCGGCGCGATTCTTCGAGAGCCAGTCCATACCAATGATAACATCAAAGCTCCCAAGAGGCATGGGGATGAGGTCGATCAGAAAATCGTTTTCGTTAAGGTTAAGCGTGCAATCTTTAATCACAGAGTTAATTAAAACAGTTTCACCGTTAGCCAATTCAACTGAAAAATCTTCTTTTAAGTTATCGCGCGGTCGCGCAAGCTTCTGCTCGAAGGCGCGAGAAATAAAACTTCGATCGGCGCCAGTATCAAAAAGTATAGAAGCATAAAATCCGTTAAGCAAAAATGTACCATTAACTACGTCATTATTCGCTTGCGCTTGGTGCGCGGTTATGTTAAAAGCTCGTCCACGCGTTACTTGGTTTGAAATCTGGTTTACCGGATTCGCTTGCGTAATCTGAACTTGTAGTCTCGGGCACGCGTTCCGGAAATGACTGGGATCACCGCAGTTAAAGCACGATCTGGGTCGTGGGTTTTGGTAGGTTGGTTGAGGGTTTTGCGGGTAGACTGGTGGTGTTGGCACAATTGGATTGGCGGGAAGGACTCTATAGTTTTCTGCAAGGTGACCAGCGCGGACACATCGGTTACAAAGTCGACATGGGACTTGAGGTGGGTGGTGGAGTCTACAGGTTGGGCAAAAGGGATGGTTTCCTGTGTAAGGTTTCTTAGTTGGCGGGGCAGGGAGTGCTGGATTGGTTAAGGCATAGTTGTGAACTACAGGTGTTGGGTAGGCTGACAGAGGGTTAGGCGCGTAAACTGGGGGTTGGTAGATGGGTTGCTGGACAATGGGCGGGTTGGTAAGCGCGTAAGCTTTGCGCCTGCGCTTGAGGTTGTTACGGTTTGAGGGTTCTGATTTGGTCTCTGCTGGTTCAGGAACAGTCTTGGTGAGTTTGGTCTTCTCAGATCCCCGCAGGAACAGGGTTCCTGCTCTGACATGGTTGTCGCTGAGCACAGCGGCCAACTCGATGGCGTCAGAGAGGGTAACTGGGTTTCTAGCCCATACAGAATCTTGAATTTCCATGGGGAGACCCCCAAGGAATTTCTCTATGGCTCGGCGGGAAGGGGTAACAAGGTGAAGGACAAGCAGGCTTAGTTCATGGAAGCGCGTCGCGTACTCGCGCGCTTCACCGCTGTATTGCTTCAAGTTCCAGAATTCTTCCTCCAGGCGCTTAACTTCGTTGGGAGGGCAGAATTCTCGCGTCAGAATTTCCTTAAATTCCTCCCAGAGCATGCTGGAAGCAGCTTCTGCGCCACGCGCATGAGCTACTCCATTCCACCATGTAAGCGCTCTAGATTCCAGGACACTGGAAGCATATAGGGTTCGTCTGTCTGAGGGGCATTGGGTGTGGAGGAAAGTGTTTTCTATTTTCTCAAGCCACTGGAGCATCACGGTGGCTCCTTCAAGACCTGTGAACTTTGGAGGGTTACCCGCGTTAAAGGACTTAATGTTGTAACCAGAGGTGTTGGTATTGTTTTGGCTCAAAGCTTGGGCTATTGCGGCGGCCATTTCCTGGGAACGTTGCTGCGAGCGTCTGCGCGCGGCTTCTTTCTTCTTGAGATGGCGACGAGATAGCGGAGGCATTCTATAAAAATTTTAATTTTAGTTAATATCTTGATTTTAGCGCAAAGTTTTAATCTTATAAAGCTTGGTTTCGCGGAGTCAGTTACTGTCAAAAGTTAAAGTAAAATAAATGACCCTAAATGCAGACTTAATAAAGGTAACAAATTCGAATCAAGAATCGACAATTCATGTATCACCATGACTTTCCGAATTCCCAATTTAAAATATACGAGCAAACGAGTATTGGAGATTGACGATTCATGTATCACCATGACTTTTCAATCTTCAATATAAAATACACAAGAAAATGAGTATTGGAGGTTGACAATTCATGTATCACCATGACTTTTCAAGTCTCCAACCTCAGAACATAATCGTAAATGGAAATTGAAAATCAACTATTCATGTATCACCATGACTTTTCGGATTTTCAAACCCAACAAACGAATATGTAAGAAAAATCAATAAAAATCGAAATTCAACAAAAATCGAAATATCGCGAAATAAAACATAAAATCATATACTGCGCAAGCGCGAGCATATTCATAAATAACGAGTAATTAACAATAAGCGCGCAAACATGAGATTTCTCTCATGCGCGAGAAGGGACTCTTAGGTATTCTAGGCCGTTACGTCTAACCACCTATCCTAAAGTCAACGAGCTCTGATACCAATCTGTAACACCCCGACCAAAGGCGGATTATACATCGGGGCGCCACATATTGTTTCATTACTCGTGACACTATTGGGTGTCAATATTTAATAAATACATTCATTCGCGCACGCGCAAAGTAGACACAAGATAACATAAATCATCATAAATCAATATATTATAAATCATAATATTCGAACAGCAATAACTTGTCTTGATACATTTTAATCTAGGTCCAAAATAAAGAAAACTTCCTATGCGTCCACAAGCTCCAAAACAGCTACTGCAAACCTGAACATGTGTTAAAATAAACGTCAAACACTTGCGTGTTGGTGAGAAATCAAGTTTAATAGATAATAATAGATAACAATAAATCTGCGCGCAACATGTGTATGTCTGGTTTTCAACAAGGGTGTAATCTGATCGGGATCAACTCTAAGATTCATAGACTGCCAGTGCTCACAATTGAGCTCACAAACAAGACAACTGTGCATGTGCAAACAAAAGAGAAAATCATAAACGATTGTTCTCCCGTGTTCATCTAATGGATCCATGAAAACTGCGGAATAGGCCGACAAGACGGTTAATGATCCACACATACAAATAAACAGCCAAGTCTACGTCCATAACACATGGGGTTTTGCGCGACAAAAGTTTATAAACAAGTTTAAGACTCAAGTTTGTACGAACACATGAACATCCCAAAACATTAAAAATAAAAAGGGATTAGGTACGAGATTACTCACTTGATAAACGATGCGGTGTAAGATAAAGCAAGAACCAACTTTAAACAAGCACAAGTTAACCTATAAATAAGATTATTGTTTTAATGATTGGTTTTAAGTCTTGATTATAAGTTAGCATAATTAATAAGTAAATTATTATATACAATATATATTACCGGAAAAGCAGGGCAGAACAGGGAGGAAGACGGAGGCAGAGAGGAAGACGGCAGAGAGAGCAAGGAGCAAGAGAGAACAGGAGAGATTAAGTGTTTTGTGTGTGTAGTGTTAGGAAAAATAAGATTATTATTTATAGGGAAACCCTAGGGAACACAATCCCTAGAAAAGGGGAAAAGATCTCAAAAAGCAAAAGATTCCAAAAGCAAAAGATATCAAAAAGCATAAGAAAACAAAAGCAAAAGATATGGAAAGATATGGCAGCTGCAGGGGGCAAGATACAGCTGTCAGGGAACAGTAAAAGCATGGGCGGGTCAGATAAAGGTACAGGTCAGGCATGGAAAAAGCAGATCTCAAAAGATAATGTCAGTCACTTTTTCTGCCAACCAATGGGGTTGGTGCGCATGCTGCGCCGAAAGTAACTTTTCAGACATAAAGCAGATTAGGTCAACAGCACAAAAGATAAGACAACACAAAAGCAAACGGCTAGATTAAACAGAAGAAAACTCAAAGGGTTTAGCGCGAGAAGGCTCGAGCGCGAAGGCAGACACAGAAGGTCAAGAGAGCGCGAGCGCGAAGGCAGACAGAACCAACCTTAACGCGTCGCGGAAAGAAATACATTTCTAAGCGCGCCGCGGGAAGAATCACATTTCTTAGCGCGCCGCGGGAGGAACTAAAATTCCTAGCGCGCCGCGGGAAGAACTATAATTCTTCGCGCGTCGAGGGATGAACTACGATTCTTAGCGCGCTGCGAGAAGAACTACAAATCCTTAGCGCGTCGCGGGAAGAACTACCGTTCTTAGCGCGCTGCGAGAAGAATTCGTCTCGCGTATCGCTGAAACAGGTGGTCTTCACGCAGGATTCCTTGTAAGGGGTCTGGCGCGTGGAGCTGCGCAGACAACCTTAGGCGGGAAGGAACAAAGGACAAGCAAAGAGTTAGAAGAAAAGAGGGAAACAAGGCGTAAGGGTGGGACGGCGACAAGAGGGAAAAGAAGGCGGAAAGAGAGAAGGAGAGGGACGGGACGGCGGAAAGAAAGAGAGAGAAAGAGGCGGGAAGGAAAATATATATATTATTATTAAAAGTAAAATATAAGTATAAATATATATTAAATCATAAAGAAAGAGATCGGATCGGAGAAACGGGTACCTGGGTCGGGTCGGATCGGGTCAGATGTCACACTAGCCAAACATTATGTTTCGGTATGCAAGGTTTCCTTACATATGCTTGCATCCTGTCACCCTGTTACATTATTAATACGACAAACACTGTTTGTTATTAAATCTATCAAATGAGGAAGAAAAAAAAATTACTAAAAACAAATGTATTTCTATAGATTAATACCATCTCATCTTGTAAAATCATTTCAATGGACCAATCCTCTCCGGTTTTATTGTTGTCCTTCAAACGCCATAGTCTGAGAATACGAACCTTCAGTACACAGTCGGTGTTGGAAACATCCAAATCCTTGAACATTGTAATGTTTGATGCTTCTATGATGATGTGTCAGAAAAAATAAGATTAAAGCAAAGATTAAAGATTCAATAACTGATATTTATAATTTGAAGAAAATAAAAAAACCTTGAGAATGACACAAATATGAATGTTCAGTAAAGAAGTGAGAAATGTGAGATTTTCTTTATTCGGTTTTGTAGTATTTATAGATGAACATATTCTGTTACAAAATTTGATATGTTAAATTAAAAAGAAAGGTGTAAATATAGTAAATTTATGGAATAAAATTAGAGATTTAAAAAATGTAATTGATAATTCATATTGACTTAATTTGGTAGTAATAACCGAATGTAATTAGGGTTTGATTAATAACACAATAACAATAATAACAATAATAAGTCATAACTCATATCATACGAATATTGAATATTTTTTAGTTGATTTTAGAATCAGTTACACATTAAAAATTGAATATTTAATAAATACCATAATTGCCCGAAATAAACATAGGAAACATAGGAAACCTATCAATAAGATCAATATGAATAAATTAAATAAAATGGCCGATTCATGTTTACGAAATTAAACAAAGTAAGTTGAATATGAATTTAAATTGAAATCCGTAAAAAGTTGTAAACTTATAGTAATGATATGATTTAATAAAAATCAATTATTGTTAATGAAATTTGGAAACAGTTACGCATTAAACAATTTAAATTACTAATAAATACCATAATTTATTAGGAAACATATCAATTAACAATTACACATTCAAAATATAAGAAATACCATAATTTAAATTTTTTTTACATTACACATTAAACATTAAACATTACAAATCAAACAGAGGAAACATATAAATTTACATAAACAATTAACAATTCAACCTAATAACATAACAATGTAAAATACTAACCTAGGTTAATAATCTAAAATATAGGTTAAAAAAAATTTACATTAAACATTAACCATTCATAGCAAACTTATGAATTAAACATTAAACATAGTAAGCTAAGAATGTAAAATAATAACCTAGGTTAATATGTTAATGTAATACTAACCATAGATGTGAAGATACAAACCTAACAAATTAAAATACTAACCATCGATGTGAAAATTTGATTAACCATCGTCATGTATCTTCTGAAATCGATTCCAGGATTGAATCAAAGCAATCGTTATTATCAAATAACAGACAGGTCGTTTTACCGTCGATTGGCTGATTTATAATCCGATATCCGGTGTCGATTTTATATGAAGAACCAAATCAAATCTTTATCCAATTGATATACAATAATGAGCGATTGAATGGAGGCTTTGGTTGATTAGGTTTTTTAGGTTTGGTATGAAAGAGAGCGTGTACTCAATTGAGGATGAAAGATAACAAAATAGGAAACGGGGTTTCTCTTTCATGGTTACATAACTATTTTAATTAATTGTTTTAATTATTAATATTTTTGATTTATTTAATTGCTAAGAAAAATAGAGAAGTGGTAGTTATATTTGAAAAATAAGGAAATCGTCCAATAGGAAAGGGCCATGTAAAGGGAAACTAATTTGTTTTAATAGTATAGTAGGATATATATATATATATATATATATATATAGGATATATATATATCTTAATTAGTAACTTATTATTAATATTTTTTAACAACATAAACTCACAGTAACCTTTAACAAGATATCATTTCAAATTCAGATACACTTGGAAAACCCAACCTAGATGTAACCTTAACTTTTTTACAAATTTACCACACCATTAACAAACTCTTAGCACATAAAATTATTGATCGTTAAAAATCAAACCTATTAGTAGTTATTGTTGCTCTTCACGTTTAATTTCTTTTTCTTCTTGCTTTTTCACCTGTGAAGTTTTCACATTTAAATGACCATTTAACAAAAATATGACATGATCAAAGGCTTTTTTTTTAACTATTCTTACCTTGCTATACTGGTTACTGAACCCGTAACGTGTTGACCTTTTTCGCCTTGCGACACTTGTAGTCTTGACCTGATTCCCAACAGGCTTACGGGTAAGGTTTTTCAGCGGCTTTTGAGCTCAAAGAAACGTTGTCGAAATGCACAGAAACTTCATTTGATCCACAACTTTCCTTCTCTTCACACGCTAAATCCGATATTACTCTACTTTTTACCATTAGTTTTTGGTTTCCATTTAATTGCTCATATTGTTTGCTTATATCCCCAAAAGAAGTATCATGTTGTCGGGTGGCCATCCATCGCTCGAGCCAACTCCAACTCATGTTTGCTTCCGTTTCGTTCCCCGGTCTCACACTTTGCTTCTTTTTTGAGCATATCCTTAGCTATATAAACAAGTTACATAACTATTGTTAGAATGTAATAATAATTAGTTGTAATATTTACATGTCGAGCGTCACCTGTTGTGAGAAAGCATACGCGAGTGCCCTTTCGCGCCTTGTGGAAGCCTCTAGTCTGTGTTGAAGCCTCATTTTTGATATGTTGCTACTCACAGTGCTATCATCCCAATCTTTTGGCTAAAACAATCAAACATTTTATATATGAGCTAGATGTATGCTAGTTTTAACTCATTTACAAATTATAAGTATGTTGACTAGGGGGTATTATATCTCAAATGTGCTAAATCAAACAACAAAATAATTATCCTATATATTAAAGCAAAGTGTCGACGTTACTGTAGCAATCTACGGTAAAGAATTGGTCTTTCTTTGTTTAACCCTTGAAGTTTGTTTTTTTTACATATTGGCCCCTTATTTATTTAATTATTTAATTGCAAGCGAAGACGCATACATAATTATTTTAACGTAAGTGAAGATGCATACATAAAAACAAACAACGCACAAAAGTACAATATTTGGCTACTTTATTTGATATACTTTTGTGAATTTGTATCGAGTGTATGCTTTTCATGTCTATAGCAATCATATTTACAAAACTCATTCGCATATACATTTTGTTTTTGCGTCTTGACTTTTGTTAAGTTTTGACGTATCGCCGCAACGTGGTGTGTCAAACCTAGTTAGGGGCTGTTTGATTCATTTAGATCTTAATGAGCCCCTGTCCCATTCAGCAACAACAATAAGTCTGAATGATTCAGACCTAATTTTAACAATTCAGATGTTTTTTTGTTTGGAACCAAACAGTCTGAAGTCTAAATGAATCAGATGTTTATATTTGAATGGTTCCATTCAGATGTAAACAAACAGCCCCTTACTCAAGAAGTGAAATGGTATAGGGGCAGGTTGGTGATAAAGTTGAATCAAGATTTATGGGCTAAAAACATATGGGCTGAAAACGAGCCCAATTTAAAATAGACAAACCTTTTGATTCTATCTAGAGTCACAGGCTTGAGGGTTGTAAAACATGAACAAAAATGATGTACCTATATTTTATTTTTAATCACTTAACTGGTAAATCATTTTATCTAATACCTTTATGTTGTTGTTGTTGTTATTATTATTATTATTATTATAACAATATATAACAATTTACAGCCCATGAACACTATTCACTTCACTTAAATTCTGTCACATGTTTCATTATATTATTTACTTTTGCTATGAAACAAGTACTAAATCCTTGGTACCTTCCCATTCTTCGGTTAAAACTGAAAACCAAAATCCGCTATTTGAAAAACTTATTCGAAATTCGGATTGGTTTTAACTTATAAACTTAAAAGAAAGTTGTTTTAATTTGTTAAATGTTTTTAACGTTATTTATTATCAGATTGAATAGGGGTAAATAATACTAAACCATAAAAGTGAACTGGGTCAGCTCAGACTTTAAACTTAGTAACCACTATTTGTTATTTGACTCGAACCAGATATAGACTTCAGGAAACCGAATACCAAACAAAAGACGTACCAAATTACCAATTCGATTTCAGTTTAAAACCGAATATAAAATTAATTTAAACTCGCTTTTTACTCAACCAAACACATTTTGTCAAACTATACAAGGATAGATAAAGTTGAATTCTGTTTGATATATTTGTACCTTTAACTTTGATGTTCGTATTCTTGCACTCTTGTGATGTTTCACACGATGAGTACAACTTTCACTACCATCTTCAGCATTAACCTCCACCACTGAGTTACCGGTTAATACTTCCACCGATGTCGCAACCGATTCAAGATCCCGATCATCCATATCTTCAACTCTTTTAGTTTCATGTCTAGCCTGAAAATTAGTTTCCAAATGTTATAAAGATGTCAAATTGTCAACATATGAATATGTCCATTTTAAGATAGTTGACATGATCAACTTTAATCATTACCCGACGAGAATTTTAACCTACTAGATTATGCCACGTGTCATAAAAATCCTCGGGTCGTTAGTTTTTTTTTATTTTTTCAAATCGTCGGAGCCGAAGGTATTATCTAGCAAGGTATCCTATGAAATTTTTTGGGTTTCCAACGAGATTTATTTTGGCGTCCTAGTAGACTCATTTTGGCTTCCAACAAGATTTTTTTGGCTTTCGGCGACAAGACTGACCAAAAAATCTTGTTGGAAGCTAAAAAATCTTGTTGAAAACCAACAAAAATCTAGTCGGAAACCCAAATAAATCTCGTCGTACGACAAAATAAATCTCTTCAAAAGACAAAAAGATCTCATTAGTCGCCTAAATGTTGCCATTGGCTCCGGCATTTTTTTAATAAACTAGCAAACCGACGATTTTATGACGCATGGCAGAATCTGGTTGGTTAAAATTCTTGTTGAATAATGACTAAAAAGTAATCAAATCAACGAATTTTAGGATAGAAATTTTGGAAATTGGTTGGTCAAATTAACATTTTGTTGACATTGACCACTGAAATGGACATTACAAGTTCATGACTCTTATCCTAGAAAAAGAAACAAGAAAATCCTACTAGATTATGTCATGTGTCATAAAACCCTCGGGTTGTTAGTTTTTTCCTTTTTCAAATCGTTGGAGCCGAATGTATTATCTAGGCATCCTATGAATTTTTTGGAGTTTCCAACTAGATTTATTTTGGCGTCCTAGTAGACTCATTTTGGCTTCCAACAAGATTTTTTTGGCTTTCGGCGACACGACTGACCAAAAAATATCGTTGGAAGCAAAAAAAAACTCGTTGAAAACCAACAAAAATCTAGTCGGAAACAGAAATAAATCTCGTCGGTCGCCTAAATATTGCCATCGGCCACGATTTTTTTTTAAAAACAAGCAAACCGACGATTTTATGACGCATGACAGAATCTGATTGGTTAAAAATCCTGTTGAATAATGACTAAAAAGTAATTGAGTCAACGAGTTCTATGGTAGACATTTTGAAAACTAGTCGGTTAAATAGACATTTTATCGACATTGACCAGTCAAATAGATATTACGAGTTTACGACCATTAATTATCCTAGAAAAAGAAAACATGAAGAATTCGAGTTTCGTATAATTACCAGAAAACTCCTAAATGCTGACTGAATAACAAGTGCAGCTTCATCTTCTGAGGGTAATTTGATCTTTTCACTATCATCATCAACAGTCACATTGGAGTTTTGATCAGAAATAGGTTGTGTGACAGTGGTCTCGGAACCATCTTTGACAGATACTGACTCATCATCAATTCTTGAACTAAAAACAGTAGCTTTTGATGTTCTAGTAGAATAAGAATAATCTTCTAGAGCAACTGACTTTGATGTTCTTCTAGAACCTAAATCTTCCTCGGCCAACACCGAACTAAACTCATCACCACAAAGATATGATCTAACTGAAGCCCATCTCTTTCTTTCTGCATGGTTGTTTCTCATTACCTAATTATATAAAAATATATAAGAAAAAAATTATATAAAAAGTTCAATATCAAGATTAACATAATGGTCATGCTATAGCTACACCAATACGGCAATACTCCTATCTGATTTCACACTATGAAACTGAAATGCTCGTCCACGAAACACTCATATTGCCGCTCAGTGGCGAAGCTTGGACATATATGTCGAGGGGCCGAACTCATAATATATAAAAAAATTCATAAACTAGAGGCGGGTGGGCTCAAAATTTCGGCCGGAAACGAGTAAATTTACATTATGTATAAAAATTTTCGGCTGAAAAAGGATAAATTTACACTACCGAGCAAAAAACGGAGGGCCGGGCTCAAAATTTCGGTCGGAAACTAGTAAATTTACACAATGTATACAAATTTTCGGCTGAAAAAGGATAAATTTACACTACCGATTGAAAAAAACGGAGGGGGCCGGACTAAAAATTTCGGTCAGAAACGGGTAAATTTACACTATGTATAAAAATTTTCGAGTGTAAAAGGATAAATTTACACTACCTAGCAAAAAAACGAAGGGGGCCAACTAACTTACGCCCCTGTTGCCGCTCAAACAATATCTAAACGGCCGTTTTGACCATAGAGGAGTCAAACTTTGAAAATTATTGGTCTGGGCAGTCGTGCAGTCAATATCCGGGTGGTCATTTTGACAGAAGGTCAAACTTTGAAAATTGTTGGTCAAAATAAATGTCCGACTTTTATCTGGATGACCATTTAAAACGGTATAGGATTAGATGTTAAACAGTGTGTATAGCTGACCTCTTAATATAAACAACAAATAATACTCACATTGGTGTCATGGTTGGTTCCGAACGATCGATGTTTTGAGAATGCATTTCGCACGAGTTCTCCGGTGATGCCCATGGATATGATGATCTATAATTGATCAAATTCATCTAGGCTGTTTTGGTTATATCAGGGAAAAAAGGAAGGAAAAAGATACCACATATGCTTGTGGTACAAAAGAACAATAAGATATGGTCCACTTGTATTTACTTTTGATGGTAAATTTATTCAACAGTGTTATTCACTTCAAGATGAGTTGTAATCTTGAATATGAAGACAGTACTGTCACAAGAAAGCATTGAGATAAAACAAAACTGATTACTTCATGGTACGTTTTAGAGATTTTCAAGATTCACAAGTGGGATGTTAGGGGTGTTGGGATTGTTAAATCATAAATGAAATTGCTTTATCTATTTATTATGTTTTGTTTTCCGTAGAGATGTTAAAGATATTTATGTGCGTGATTACTATTTTTATGTGGTTTAGTTACATTCGGTTGTTATCGTAAACACTTCTATAAATACAGGTGTGTTTATTTTACAATACCTACAAAATACGATACACATCTAACATTTTTTTAATTTAATTTTCCTTAATCTCCTTAAACATTGTTAGATAAAAAAGAAGCCAATAACCTCATCTTACATTTTGGATATTGCGAGTGTCACATTTTATTTTCAAGAAGCACAAGTAGAATCTTATAAGGTCTTCAACTTGAAGATTGTTACTTAAAACTGTTAATAAGCATATTGTGTTACTTTTTACGTCGTATGAGATTCTTACTTTAAAATAAACATTGCTTAACATACGACTGTAACTTTAAAATAAGCATTCTTTAACATACGACTGTAACTTTAAAATAAACATTGCTTATTATTTGAAATAAACGTAAGCTTTAGTGTTAAACATTTGAGATTGTTATTATAATTAGCAAAGCCTAACATCTTAATGGTAATTAAAAAAAGTGAATAATAGCCTGGATTAGGTAAGAGTTAGAGAACTTTAGAGCTGGAAGTGTTGAACTTTAGATCAAGGAAGTGGTGACTAAAACTGGAAAGTAAAGAGAAGATAAGAGTTATCAAGTACTTTTCTTTTGTAACATGTTCTTTTATTATTCTTTTTTAATTATATTTTTATTATGGTGGTGCTATTGAGCACATGGTTGGTAGCAGATTGAGTTTCATAAAGTTTTCTTGCTAGTAGGGTTATGTCTATTCCATTATTTCCTTTTTTATGTTAGTGCATTTTTAGTTTTGGTCCCTCCGCAATTACAATCATGTTGCAATGCTTATAATTAATTTCTTTTTACCATGGGACAAGAATAGAAGATATTTAAATGGTGGTGAAACTATACTTTTTCAACTTGAGCAATAATGGAAGTGGAGTGTGAAAATGACATTGAATAAAATATTAGTAAAACTTAATATAGTAACAAAGCCACTATATCCTCACTTGTGGTCTCCTCTAGTTTCCAACGACCATGGTTTCGTCTAGTCTCAACTCTCAAAGCCCATGGATGAGTGTTACAAATAATATCTATCCCTAGCAATTTATTGTAATTGTTAAGATTTTTTGGTTAATAATCTCAAAAAATCATATAATCGTTCTTCATATTTGTACAATATAATAGATTAAGGATTTCGTTACATACCGTTTTTACATATCATTTTCATCTACTTTATCTATTTTTTTCCGCCTCTCTCACCCCCTCTTATTAAATACGTATTTATCTTTTTAATGATGATTTATTTATTTTTAAAATAGATATTAATTATACTAGTTAAAAGTAAAAAGACACTTATTTTAAAGTATCTCTTATTTTAGTAAATTTTGAAATCCAATTATGTAACTTTTGTTTTCAATCAAATAGTAAATGGAAATCTAGTTACGTTAAATAATAATTAACGAAGTTTCAAAACTTAATTATATATAAATTTATACATAATCGAACATGTCAGCCTATGTTTGTTAAGGAAACTGTCTCTGTTTTTGACAAAGGGCTTCGAGCGGCGATTGAGAATATTGTGGTATGTGGGGGTCCGTTTTTTGGGGATTTTCAATGGAGACTAGCCTCTCTCCCTATCCATTTCGGTGGTTTAGGGTTATATTCAGCTGAGGATGTTTCCACCTATGCTTTCGTCGTCTCGAGAGCACAATCTTGGAAGTTACATGACCACATTTTGCGTGATTGTGGTGGTGATGGGTTGGATTCCAATTTTGGGTGTGCGATGGATTATTTGCACAACTCTATTCCCGATTTTGATCTTGGCGGGTTCGCTAATAAGGACACCGCCCCCCCTAAAGCCCAAAATGCTTTGGCGAGTACCCTTTATAGTAAAACCGTCCAAAGTTTGGAGAAAAGTTTGGCATGTCCTCTCGTCAAAGAGCGGTATTAGAATGTCTTCAGGCTCCTCATGCTCAAGACTTTTTGACTGTCACCCCAATCGAAGGGTTAGGCCAGCACATGTCAGCAGTGGAGTACCGAGCCATTCTTAAATATCGTTTAATGATCCCACTGTTCCCAGTTGATGAGCCATGCCCGGTCTGTCGTAAGGTTTGTTTAGATAATTTTGGTGAATACGCGATTCATTGCAAAGAACTCCCTGGGTTCAAATATAGACATGATTTGGTCAGAGATGTCCTTTGTGATGTGTTAAAACGGGCGGGAATCTCGGCAAGAAAAGAAGAGGCTCCTTTGAATTTCTTGTCAGATCCACGTGAAGGAAGGTCTACTCTCCGACCAGCGGACATTTTTGTGTTTGGATGGCCAGGGGGGAAGCATGCTTGTGTGGACCTTACTGGGGTGTCCCCTCTTGTCGGGCTTAGGGACACCGGGTTTGTTGCTAGGCATGCCGTGCTAAAGGCAGAAGCAGGAAAAATTGCTAAGCACGAGAAGGCGTGTGTGGAGAATCAACACGCCTTCATTCATTTTGCTTTTGACACATTTGGGTCTCTTGCCCCCGATGCTGTTGCGTTTCTAAAAATAGTTCAGCGGGTCGTGCACAGTAACTCATCGACGCCGAAGAACGATAACTTTGTTTTCAGTAGGATCCGTTTTGCCATTCAAAAGGGGGTGGCGGCGCAGCTTGTTACCCGCTTACCTGCCTTTTTATTGTAATTGGAACTATTTTTAATATAATTTAACTCTTTAAAAAAAATTATCTTCAAAATCTTTAGTGTATGAAATATATGTTCCACTTAAGATGTATATAAAGATTTTGATATTTTACACCTCGTGTTCTATACAGGTTCTAAGCTAGTTATATTTTCTTAAACAATATTGAAAATAGTAATATTGATGCAGATCATTCAAGTGAATCCCCTTGATTTGGTCATTCTCTCACATAGGTGATCCAAGAGTTGATGAACTCTACAAGGACCATCTTTATAGAGCTGCTTAATGAGCTAGAATATGGTTCAAGCTGATTAAAGTAGATATAACTTTTATAAGGTTTTCAGGACCCGTAAATAATTAATAAACATGTCTCATATGTAGTCAGATCATTGACAAAGTTTGCCACAACTATTAGATTTGAGTTCCATTATCTTGATTCCTAATTTCAAACTTAACGATTTTTCCTAGTTTTAACAGATGACTTATTTGATAATTCGAGCATACATAATTGTATCAATCTTCGATCTCTTAAGAATCTTCCTTCATTTATTATCTAAAACGAATTATCTTTCTCAAAGGTGATTTTGGAAAATACTCCACTAACTCCTTTCTTAAACGATAAACAAAATTTTATCACCTTTGGTATAGTTTTTAATTGGTATAGTTTAAAAACATAATTGCTTTAAAGATAAAAACAATATCTAAAAAGATAAGTAAACTTTTTATCTGGTTGAACAGATTGTACGTGTTCATGTCAATGCACAAATATACATGTCATATTTAACCTTTAGGGTTTGTGCTGATTTTGACCTATCAACCCATAAACACGACTCATTTACGAGTATTACACTAAACACACTTTTAAAGTTTAAAACCCTCTCTTCTTTGTTATTCATAGGCATATATACACACACCATATTACATCACACATTCTTTTACTATTTTGTAAGCAAGTACATAACCATAGGTCCATACATATTTAAGACACTAAATCAAACACCAAAACTTTGAAAAACATACTCAAGTAAGGCATGCATCACCTAATTAAGCAGATACATTAGATTGCACCTTCATAACCTCCCTATCAACTGCTTTCTTCAAAAAACTATCTTCATCCAGTATCATTTGAACAGGCAAGAAACCGAGATCATTCGCCATAGCAAGCATCATCCTCTTCGTCTCGGATTTAAACTCCTCCAAATCCACCGTCCCATTCGAATCACGATCAAACAACAAAAACAAGGAATCATAAATATGAGAGAGCTCTTCAGGGTCGGGTTTCACATCAATCAAAAAATGGGTTTCAATCATTCTTAAAGACTGTAGTTCTTTCAACATCTCCGAATATGACAACAAGCCATCATGGTTTGTGTCTAGGTAAGCGAACCGATCTTGAACCGAACCGTTGAATGCTTCATCGTCTTCGATAAAGCCTAGAATGATGGCACCATCTAGTAACTCAACACTCATTTTTGTTTCTATGTATTTATTTTTTTTGTTATAACTTGTTGGTATTATGTAATAAGTTGTGATTTAAGGTGAGTAATATATAGATGTTAAAAAGTATATGTTCATTGGTATTGGTCTCATCATTCATGGGGCTATAATTAATTGATGCGTGCGTTTAAATAACGCGGGTCAAGTCTTGTGGTTTTTGACTTAATTTGATTATTTTATTCGTATTATTGTTGATGGATCATGGATTCTTACTCTTCGTGTCATACCTTCCTCTCCGAGTACGGTTGAGTGGAATAAAGTATTTATAAATAAACGAACGAATATGCCTTTGGTTATTAAATTAATGGAATCATGTTCCGTGTATCCTAGGCAATTGTTTTGCATATGTTACATATGCAACACTTTTATGTACAACAAATAGTTATTATGGTTAACAATCACCTCGGTCTGTACTCGGTAATTATTGACAGAATAATAAAAAAATCCGATATAAATTTTTCTTATAAATATTCCATAGGAATACAATGCCAGCAACTGAGGATATTATTTCTAGTAAGGCTACGTGTAGTGGGCTGCAAAATTGGGTGACAAGAGGCGAGAACACCGCCCCCCTATATGACAAAGGGGCGATAAGTGGGAGGCGACATACATTTGTTGCCTGGTTTGTTTATGATGATGATGATGTGGCGATCAACTATTGGTTTTTTTTTGGGGGGGGGGGATTTTTGGGCTACAACACCGCCCATGTATGGCTACATGTCGCCCATTTTACCTCGTATTAAAAATCCTCTTCATTTTGTAGCTTCTTTACTACACATAGCCTAAGATTACTGTCTTCACGCAAGTATACGCATGGCAAGTTTTGGAATCCCTATCTTTGTACGTGGTATCCCAATTGATGCATGGTAAGTCACATAATAAGTTATCTTGGTTTACCATTTTAGTTTTCTAATAAATATGAGGGCTTTGATTTGACGAGTTTCTTATACAAAACCCTACAATGGTGGTCTAATATATTGTTGCATTTATTTTGTGTGAGATGCTTTGGTGTGTCTCGGCTCAGTACGCAAAACCCTACATGATAATGTATAAGTCGAGTTACTGGTGCACGGGAAATTATTATAACTTGTATTATTTAAAAATGTAATTCATTATATTTTCAAAATGTGAAATTATAATGTAGTTAGTAATTGTTATTTCCTACTATGGTCAGTTGTTACTGTACTAGTTATAACAAGCATGTGTCTCTAGTACCAAAATAACATGCTATGGTTGTGTTATGGCTTCTTGAAACCTAAACGCCTCACTACCACATTCAGACTATTAAAAAAAACTAGTTATCGTACACACGTATCTCTTACATATTACAAAACTTGTTATGACTTAGAGCATCTCCAACAACAAGCCTCCACAAACCGCTATATCAACGCCACATCATATTCCAAACTTTTCTTAAAAACATAATATTTTTACACAGCAACAAACCCCCACAAACCTTATTAAATAATATTATAATAATACAATATACATATACATGCCAATATATATATATATATATATATATATATGTGTGTGTGTGTGTTTATGAGAGTAGGGCCCCACCTTTTATCCCCTATGTGGTTTGGATGAAGTTTGTGTATGCAAACTTTGTAACAAACTTTTAGTCCACAACAATAAAGTTTGCATCTTCTCAAGTTTGTAGATGACACATGTATTCAAGCCTAGGAATTTGATCCTTGTTATAGATGCTCTTATACGACTCGACAACACATTACAAGAACCTATCGTTAGTATAACCACACGTGTTTAACAACAAGATATGTTATGACCAAATATTCCTCTTTGTAACAAAAATCAACGCAATAGAACATCTTTTATATTTCTTGTAAACAATATATAGGACAATAAACCAACACTATGGAAAAGATACTTCAATAATGCATGCATGAACTAAGCAGATACATTGGACTTCAACTTCATAGCCTCCCTATCAACAGCTTTCTTTAATTTATGAGAAAGGCATAAATGGAAGTGATGCAGTTTCGGAAGCATTCAATGGCTCAAGACGATCATGATAATCAAAGACGATAAAATCGAACCAAAGGCTCAAAGAACAATGTTCTTATAATTCAAAACTTAATCAAAAGCTAATGAAAACATTTACAATCAATCCTATTTATACTAGACAGGAAAAGATAAACATAGAAACTAGATAAACATAAAATAATAAAAGATAATAAAAAATCAGAATTTAATATTTCCCCTAAAGTCAATAATATCATTATCATTACGAAAAGACAATTCCTTAAATAATTCCCCTAAAGTCAAACCAGTATCTTCAAATTGAATGTGTAAATCTGGAGATCCCGACCTGCGTGATTCAAGTTGCAATTTTCCCATAATCCGAGGCTTATTTGTTGATGACTCCACAAACGGTTCAACCCCTCCGTACAAGGAACAACCACTTTTAGCCATCGTCTTGCCACCCATGTCCACCATGTCACCACTTTTAGCCATCGTCTTGCCACCCATGTCCACCATGTCACCACCTGCAACACTTTTTCCAGCCACTAAAAACTCACTGAAAACACCGGCGGAAACCTTGTCATGTTCATACATAGACTCGGTTTCTATGGGTAACCCACTAAGAACATGTTTCACAAATAAACATTCATCTTCATCGAACACGGGGTTGTCTTCCGACACACTTTCTCGATAAATTGGTTCAAAAAACCGAGGTGGGTGACTGCCAAACGGCTGCTGCTCTCCGTCGCCACCTTCGTCCCAAACGATGGTGCTCGACTCGGTTTCCGCCTCGCGCATCTCCTGTTGTAACTCGAGATCACGGACTCGTTTACAGAGCCGTTCAATCTCTTCCAGATCGCGGACTCGTTTGATCTTCTTAAGATCTCGTGGGTCGGAACAGACTTCCTTGCAGCCCCGGTCGGCGACTCAGCGAGTAGGACATCGATCTTCTCCACGAGCACATGAATAGAAACTCCTCCTTTCGTTGCCTCTGTCGGCGAATCTACGAGCGAGAAAGTATTCATCTTCATGTCGAGCCATTTGAGAACCAAAAGCTTTGATACCAACTGATGCAGTTTTGGAAGCATTCAATGGCTCAAGACGCTCATGATAATCAAAGTCGATAAAATCGAACCAAAGGTTCAAAGAACAATGTTCTTATAATTCAAAACTTAATCAAAAGCTAATGAAAACGTTTACAATCAATCCTATATATACTAGACAGGAAAAAATAAACATGGAAACTAGATAAACATAAAATAATAAAAGATAATAAAAAATTAGAATTTAAATTAGGAGATGCTCCTGCATCAGGAAGCTAAAATACATAAATAGAAGCCCAACGAAGAAATGGTTACTAAAAGACATAAATGGAAGCCAAACTACATAAACGGGAACGAAACAAAGAAAAGGTAGTCTTTGTGCCTTTTAAACTCCATTTGTGCAATTTAGGCTCTTTTTGTGCCTTTTAAGCTCCTTTTTGCGTTTTGGGTTCCTTTAGTGCCTTTTAGGCTTCGTTTGTACATTTTGGGCTTTCTTGGAGCATTTTGGGCTCTTTTGTGCCTTTTGGGCTTCTTTGAGCATTTTGGGCTCTGTTTATGCTCTTTTGGGATCCCTTTGTGCCCGCTAGGCTCCCTTTATACCTTTTGGGCCTCTTTGTGTCTTTTGAGAATCATTTGTGTCTTTTGAGCTATGTTTATACCTTTTGGGCTGCGAGTTATGTCACTATGTGTTATAGGTGGCTTGATTTTTTGTGGTTTGCTTTGCAACTCGTGTCTTGCTTGTTACACTACGCATATATTGGTGTACCAGTTATAACAAGCATGCGTCTCTAGTACCAAAATAACCTGCTATGGCTATTTATGGCTTCATGAAACCTAAACAAGTCACTCACATTTTTCATGGTCCATTCATATTTTAGTAAGCATGTATCCCTAACATCAAAACAACTTATGATGATCTACTGTGGTTTCGTGCAAACTAGACATCTCGGTAACACATTACAAGAAGTAGCCATTAGTGTACCAGCAGATGATCTCCTCGCGCCCACGCTCGCAGAGACCTGTTGCGGTGTGCGTCATCTAGGTGGCCACACCGGTACCCCTCCTCGTGCCCTTCCTCGCCTACATCACAATAGATAATCTTACACATCTAAAAATGTATCACTTTAAGGGGTCTAAAAAGAATGAAAAAATGATTCTAAAAGTATCTAGTAACATTGGCTTCGTGCAGACCTATTTGACTCGATATTTGGAATCTAGCACAAACATAAAGAACATAATTTACTAAAATTTTAATTTAGCTTGAACTCTTAAAAAAATATAATTAAAAACTAGCATCATAACCAGAATAGTCTCAAATTAGCGCAAGTTCTTACACTAGTTAACTAGCTTGGGCTCGAACTGAGCTCAACATTTTTGTAAATATTTCTTTACTCTTTTTTTATCTTCATGATAATTATTATTCTATCTAGATTTTTGTAAATTATGTTGGTATTTATAAAAATTAATACATTTTAATTTTTAACAGTTATATATTTTTATTTTACCTTTGTAAAGCTACTTTGAGTTTATATCCAAATTTTAATACATTTTAATTTTTATCAATTATTTTTATTTTACCTTTGTAAAGATAAATTGAGTTTATATCCAAATTTTAATACATATTAATTTTTATCAGTTATTTTTATTTTACCTTTGCAAAGCTACATTGAGTTTTTATCCAGATTTTAATGCCCAAACTCACCAACCAAACACTAATTGAGGTAGCTAGGAAACATTTAAGTATTTAACGTGATGGAAGAAATATTAATAAAACAGAGAACCATGCTTGATGTTAAGAGCATCACGTGATGAATTACAGAAGATAAGTTTACACAACAATAAGGAGTTGAATTTTAAAAATCCAATGCGTTGACTTGCTATTTCCATTATTGTATAATGCGTGACAAAGAGCTTTTACACCACTATATGTGTGTGCTTGTGTTCTAAGAGCATCTCCAGTTTGGTAAACTGTTGTTCATGTTTCAAACCGTCACCTCAGCATGACACATCAGATTTCAAACTAACATTCAAAAACCTTTTTTTATCTTCCAGTGGGCATTATCCGTCCTTGTTTCAAACCGCCAGCTCACCATCCAACTCATCATCTACTATTTCCTTTAATTTAATTTATATCAGTTATATATTTTATAATTTGTTATTTTTATATTCTATATACATTAAATAACTTAAAATATAAAAAAAACAAAAATCAATAAAGAAAAGACAATTACTAGATATAAACACGGCTCAAAAATAATTTTAAAACATACTACAGTTTTAGAAAAAAACACCAAAAATCTTAAATATATATAATGAAACCTTTAAACGCTCTCTGTTTGTTATCTCACCTAATATTTGATATGAAATCATATAAAATATCGTTATATTAAAAATTAATATCCGATTCTTTTGAAAATACATAGTTTATAATGATATGAACAAAATTTTATAGTAAAAAAAATAAGCGGGTTATAGGTCTCACCAAACCTATATAGCTTTTAAACCGGATTATAACATCTCATTTATTTGTGAAACCTGTTTCATCATAAAACTCTAAGTATATTATTAATTTTCTTATAATAAATAAAATTAAAATTTAAAAAAAATCTAAATAGTATAATTGAATTACGTAAAAAACCTCCGTAATACAAGGATAAAAGCTAGTGAAAAATATAAAACTTACAACCCTTGTTATAGTAGATTAGGTTAAAAAATAAATAATTTAATAACTTCTATATCTCCATTATTAATGTGAATTATTATTGGGCCCCATGTGAAAGCTTCAAACGTCGCTCCGTATTTCCGATGCGTTCCAATACTGACAACCATCTCCAATGGTGAATTTTAAGTGTTTGAAATATGATACAACTCCATGTGGGATTCAATACAACCCATTGGAGATGCTCTAATAAAAAGAATATTGTATTCTTGTGTAGTAAGAGCGGACAAGTAAAGATCGAATCAATGATCAAAGAAAATCAATGGTTTAAATAAGTTGCATGATAACGAATTTTTTATACTTTAAAATGCGCGCATTTCACATTGGTAAAGGTATTTTTTCTAGTAGCGAGAATAATATTGAGGGCATACCACTATTAATTAAGCATGTGCACTATGTTAGGAGAAAAACATTGGAGTAATTAAAAAAGGTGATTAAAAAAAAATGCAGTTTTTCTTTATTTCATTACGCTTTACTAGCCTATACCACTTTTAACTAATTTATCCAATTATTTTGTAAAAAAAAAGAAGTTAAACTAGGGTTCTCTCAACTCAACATACACGACGGTTTAGTTTTGGCAAAACTCTAGTCCTAGAAACGAATAGCCAACCGTCTAACCTAATTCGTCAACCTCAATTAGTGGTGGAATCGAACACAAATAACCAATTAAATTATTGAGTTGAGCTGAAAAAGTACTTTAATCGACTACATAACATTTTCTAAAATGTGGAATTCATCACAAGTGTGTTCAATTTTTTTTCACAACATTTTAGCATAAACTTTTCTAATAACATTGATACTGGTACCAATATTATCGTAATTTATAACAACATTTTTTCTTATAGTTTTTGATCAATTAAAACATGTACTAATTATATCCTTTTGTGCTTATCACAATTTTAATTTTTAGCCTTTATGTATAGCGAGTGCTGATATCATAACAAACCACCAACCGACTTCATGACGTATCGTGTGAGAATCCAAATAGTTATATTTTCTTATATATAATTTTAATAATTGAAATTTAATAAAAAAAACAAGATAGGCACATAAAGTAAGATATGAATGGATTTATTATAATATCAAACAGTCAAAAGCGTTGAAAGCTTGCCCATCACCTCACCAAACAACCAAACTAAAATAAAATTTTATCCTTGAAAAACTCTTGTATAAATACACAGAAGTAGCCTCCTTCATTCTTCACCCTTCTTCCATATATTTCTTCTATAGAAACAAGTCAACATGGTTTCAAAGAGATTCCTTCTTGTTGCCCTTGCATTTGCAACTGTTCTCCTAGTTATTTCTGAAATAGCTTCTGCTAAGGAATTGGCCTCCAACCATGAGAGTGAGTTAATTATCTATATAACAAAAAGTAACATATATATAGTTTTTGATTGGATATATGCATAGGTTTGGTTATTTTCCTAATTTTATTTTATGTTTTATATATTCTTTAATTTTAATTTCACCTTTTATTTATAATTTTATATACTATAGTCTAATATAAGTAATCGTACCGTAACAAACATAGTTGTGTTCAGAATAATGTATCTCTTATGTCATAATTAACTATACCAATTATAGGTACCTAAACGGTAATGAATCAAACCGAAACAATACTGACCAAACATTGGTACCAATACCTATATAATTGGAACCGGTGTTAGAATCCATTTTTATGGTTTTCAATCAATGTAACATATTTTGTTTCTTCTCAAATAAAATAAGTTTTATAAAATTTCGAATATATTTCACGACTCCCTTATGTTTATCTACTTTTTGTACGTGTGCATGCATAATAATAATTACATGCATTCTTGAAATGATGTAGGTGAGGTAGAAGATGCCAAGTATCATCATGATGATCATGGATACTACAATGGTGGACGTGGCGGGTACTACAACGGTGGTGGACGTGGTGGATACAACAACGGTGGCGGCTACCACAACGGTGGCGGCTACCACAACGGTGGTAGTTACAGCGGCCGTGGATGCAGGCATGGTTGTTGTGGTCGTTACTACAATGGAGGGTGCAACTGCTGCCGCACTCTTGCAGAGGCAAATGCATACAAACAAGCTCATGAGACACAAACTCACAACTAATTATCTAAGTGTCTTGAACGAGTATTGCATCATCATGTTGTTACTTAATTATGTACTTTTTCAACATAGATATGTGCATTTAAAACGTTAGTGTTTAAATGTCACATATGATATAATAAGTCTATCACCATGTACTCGTTAACCTTTCTACTTTGAATAAAAGAAAACTTTTGACACACCATGTAGTTTACCTTCTTGCTTATTTTGTATATCTTTTATAGGGAAAATAACCAAAATGGCTATTTTGACACACCGAATTATCTTAATAGCCAATCTAACTAAAAAATAAAAATTCCCAAAATAGTCATTTTATTTTGTTGGCCGACCGTTTTATTCTATAGTACCAACAAATTACAAAAACAACCACCAATTTCTTAAAAGCATGCTGATTGAGCTACATTTTTGGCCGACAAAGCTATCATCGTGGCCGATTGAACTATATTTTCATCCCACAAATCTAACATACTCGTAAAATAATTTCCGAGACAAAAAAAGTTTTCAAAGAAGGTTGGTTGATCGACTGTGGTGTTTAATCTACTATTGTTTTTTTTATATTCGGTCGGTTTTTTAAAAAGTTGTTGGGGCCGATCGAATAGAAGTACACGTGTTAGATGGTGGGTGGTTAACGCAAAAGCGGTCAGCTGTCAGTCAAATATAGGTCGGGTGAGAGTTTTTTTGTCGGATCTAACAAATAGAAAATGACTAGTTTGAGAATAATTGAGTTGGATTGGCTAGTAAGGGAATTTATTGGGTAAAGATGGTCATTTTGATATTTTCTCTCTTTGAAAACTTTTATTGTTGTACGAAGAATGGTTAATTGTCTTGCATAGGTTATGCAATAATGGATCGTTGTGCACTTTCTTTTATGTGATTTGTTCAAAACAATAACAAATATTAAACTTGAAAAATTACAAAACAATATTGTTAACCAATTGCATATTGTAGCGAGTCTTTTCAACCAGTTTCTTTGATTTAATGGAGCATCTAGTAATACATTTGAGGCATGAAGCTATTTTGGAAGGTCTCGTCCAATGTCAATTAATGCATCTTTTCGAGAGTAGCCTTGATTTCTAACTAATTTTGCTAACTGCATATAGAACTAGTGGGGAAGTTAACGTACAAACTAAAAAAACGTGTTAATTGTGCAATCAATTAGTGTAATCATCATATTTTTTTTTTGAAAATTGACTTTCATTAAAAACAAACACAACCAACGACTCTCCCCAAGACGGAGAAAGACGCCGAAATCCAAAAACCAAAAACAACAATCACGTTACATCAAATAAACACCATCTTTTCCAATCCACTACCCCTATCTTAGATCTATTTTTGTACCAAAGAAAACCCAAAGATTTTATATCCGCAACCATTTCTACCACCTTAGTGTTCTTGCCCGAAAAAATCTTTTCATTCCTAGCCCGCCAAATCCTCCAACAAGTAATGATGACAATGCCATGAATAATCAATCTCTTGTTCCCCGTCGCACCACAAACCTTATGCACTTCCACCAAATCATTGACATGGAAAACAAAAGATCTAGGGATGTTGCACCATGAACCAATCGCATTCCAAACGGCCATAGAAATGAAACACCCGGTTTACAAGTGCTCGAGCGATTCCTCATTACTCTCACATAAAGCGCAACTATGATCATCACAATGCAAATGACGTCTAGCTAAAGCCTCCTTGGTTGGAAGACCATCCAGAACGGCCCTCCACATAAAAATATTACATTTTTTCGGAACCCAATCGCTCCATTGAAAACCGAAACTCCCAGCATCCACAACGGATCGCACCATCCATCTTTTAATCGACGAAACCTCGAACTCTTTGCAGCTACCAACCGCCCAAGACCATGAATCTTCACGGTCAACCATCACCACCCCTTGAAGGAGATCTTCCAACTCTTGCTTCTCGATCACCTCCTGTTGGGAGCAAGGAGCTCTAAGCCAATCCCACACAATGCGACGAGAGGATCCAGTGACCACCAACCGATCTGCTAACAAGACATTTTTATGATTTTCTACCGCATATAAGGACGGATACTTGTCCATAATCGGCGCCGAACCCAACCACAAATCCATCCAAAACCGAACTTGGCGACCATTCCCAACTGTGGCCCGGATCACTCTATTAAAACCCACACCATCAACCTTAAATTTGTTCCAAAACATAACACAATTCTTCCAAACCCCAGAAACCCCATTATTAACCGGAGCAAGCCCCCAACAGCGCGAGGACCCGTGAATAGACAACACTACTCTTCTCCACATCGCGTGATGATCATTAAGAATTCTCCCAAGCCATTTAGTAATCAGCGCTTGATTATTAACCTCTAAACGAGCGATACCTAAACCCCCTTCTTTTATAGGTTTGGTGACTACCTCCCAAGCCACCCATGACATCTTCCTCACTTCATCCGAACCACCCCATAAGAACCTTCTCATCAAAGCTTCTAAATCATTGGTAACCTTCTTTGGTGCCTTAAAAAGCGAAAAATAATAAGTGGGAAGACTATCCAGCACCGATTTAATAAGGGTTAACCGACCGGCAATAGATAACGAATTAACTTTCCATTTAGA
This sequence comes from Bidens hawaiensis, assembly GCF_021521415.1. Lineage (NCBI taxonomy): Eukaryota > Viridiplantae > Streptophyta > Magnoliopsida > Asterales > Asteraceae > Bidens > Bidens hawaiensis. The sequence continues at coordinate 378,363 of NW_027492372.1, read as the reverse complement.
AAGCCTCTTCTTGAACTTGGACACAACCGGTTCCCAATTAACCACCCTATTCATGTTAGCGCCAACCATAATCCCTAGATAAGAAAACGGGATTCTACCCGGCTTACAACCCATGAAACCAGCTTGGATATCGATCTCACCATCTTCTACACCTACTCCAAATAACACTGATTTATGGAGATTAATCTTTAGCCCCGAACACAAGTAAAATATGCGAAGAATACGTTTCAAGTTATCAAAGTTAAAAGAAGACCACTCTCCCATAATCATAGCATCATCCGCATAAAAAAGATGGGATAAAGTAGGACCTTCATTAGGAAGAGTAATACCATGAAACGCACCTATATCACAGGCTTGTTTCAACATACCTGAAAAAGCCTCCATAAGAATAATAAAAAGAAAAGGCGATAGCGGGTCACCTTGACGAATGCCTTTATGACACCCAAATTCGAATGTAGGAGATCCATTAACAAGAACAGATGATCTGGTCGCCAACAAAATACCACTAATCCAATCGCACCAGACCGAAGGAAAACCCATCTGAGAAAGAACCGACAACAAGAACTCCCAATTCACATTATCATAGGCTTTATCGAAGTCAATCTTGAACATAAAAATTCTTCTCTCCCTCTTCTTAGTCCAAGCAATAACCTCATTAGCCACCAAAGGGCCATCAAGAATATATCTCCCGGATAAGAAAGCCGACTGATGCTCTGAGACAATCTTATTCATAACCGTTTTGAGTCGATTCACTAACACCTTCGACACAGTCTTTAAAATACAACCAATGAGACTTATCGGTCTAAAATCCCCCAAAGATGACGGATTGTTTACCTTAGGAATTAAGGTGATAAAAGACGAACCAACCCCCGAGCAAAAACTTTTAACACTATGAAAATGATCAAGAATATCCGCAAAATCCTTCTCGAACAACTCCCAAAAAAACCGAATGAACCTAAAATTAAAACCATCCGGCCCAGGAGCTTTGTCATCACCGCATTCAAAAACCGCCTTCTTGATCTCATGCACGGAAAAATCACTTATCAAAAAATCCGCCTCCACCGAAGACAAGACCGAAAACCCATACCCAATCAACCGAGGCCGATGTGTAATAGATTCTTTAAACTTCCCAGCAAAGAAACGCAAAACTTCCTTTTTAATGAGAACCGGGTTTGTTTCCCACGCCCCATTCACTTCCAAACCCGGAAAATAATTTGAAGCTTTACGTTTATTAATAAAACCGTGAAAAAATCGAGAATTTTCGTCTCCATGAATCGCCCAATTACACCGAGCCTTTTGCTTCAAATCCCGGTAATAATGATTATCCAACTCGCCTAGCCGTCTTTTAATTTCGCTTAAAGACCATGTCTCTTCTTCCAACAAATCCCGAACCTCCATGGTTTGGTCCAAATCACGCAACTCTTGCTCCAATAAAACCCTTTCCTCCTTTTCTTTGGCTTTACAATCGATCGCCCATCTAGAGATAGCAACACGCAAAGCTTTAAATTTATACAACAATCTCGCGTCCGGAGAACCATGAAACGAGCCATCAACAAGCGTCTTCTTAACCAACGTCCCAAAATCCTCTCTACCAAGCCAAGAATTGAAAAACCTAAACGGTTTGGGACCATAGTTCTTGGAAGAACCAATTTTCAAAACCAACGGACTATAATCCGGATTATTCCTTTCGAGAGCAATATACTCCGCACACGGCCATTCCATAAAGAAATCCCAATTAACGAAGATTCTGTCAATACGGCTTAATTTATTTCCTGCAACAAAAGTAAAACGCCTCCCTTTCAAGGAGTACTCGTGAAGATTCGAATCATCAATGAAATCGTTAAACTCATTGGCCTCACCCACAATAAACAAAGAATTCCGCCTATCCTCGGCACACCGAACCGAGTTAAAATCTCCTGCCACAATCCACCTCCCATTACCCTCCCCGATCAAATCACGAATTTCCCCCCAAAGTGCTCGTTTAGTAACTAGATTTTGAGGAGAATAAACATTGAGAATATGAAACAAGCTACTCTTTCCTTTCACAGTGCCCGAAACTAAAAGCCAATTATTATTCTTGACCACCCTTTCCATACGAAAGACTTGGGAATCCCAGATCGATAATAACCCACCCGACCTTCCAGACGAAGGAACCCAATCAAATGAATACTCACCATAACCCCAAAACCGTCCCACATCCACAGAATCCAAGGAAACAAATTGCGACTCTTGTAAAACAATAAAACTAACCTCATGAAGGACTCGAAGACCTCGAATCCAATCGGCTTTGCTAGAACTCCCTAACCCACGAATGTTCAGAGAAAAAACATTCATTGAACACCTTCTTGATAGCCTTCGGAAACAAGAACCTCTTTAACATTAGAAACAAAATCTTGCAAATTCTCAACACCTAACGCCTTACTCAACTCAATGGTCTTCTCCAACTCCACCTCAATCGGACCTTGGTGTTGCACCGGATCAATACCTCTACCAATCATCGAGGGCTCCGCAGTCTCTCCCTCGATGTCTCGAACCACCTCCGTATTAGTAGACATCCCTTTGTTAAGATCCGGTGTTAAGAACATTCCTTCAACACCTGTCTCGATACCCCTAGTAACATCCGAAGGCACGTGCATAATACCGATAAACCTATCAAGATCAAACATATCTTTATCCTCCCTTGGTCTCTTCTTAGGACGCTCCCTAGAACCACTACCCCCACTCCGATTAGAAAATAAAGACTTCCGTCTGAACTTCTTATGTCCCTTGCCTTTCAACACAGAAACATTTGTACTATCAACGTTACCATTGTCGACCACCTCCTCATTAGAATGATCATAAGAGTTCGAACACTCACCGACCATCACGTTAGAATTATCGTTCACACAACCATCCAAACCATTAACAACATGTTCCCTGACAGAAAACTCATTAGCTTGAGAACATTCGCCCTCTTCACGATGCACATTATGAAACTCATCCTGCACAATATTATCATCACACTTATCCTCCTCCGGTAAAACGGAACCAACATCCTCTTCATACTCTACTACACATTCCGGTATCCATTCCCCAACATCTTCATCCACCCACACTTTAAAAATTTTTCCCCTCCAATTAATGTCCACCCGATCCACAATCCGTTTGCACTCTTTACTCAACACACCGATGAGAGTATACGATAAGTTGTTCTCTTCACCTGATAATGAAGCCGATTGAACCACCTTGCCAAATCTGCTTCCAATCAAATCGCATACCTCGTCTAACACCAACTGAGCCGGAACCCCATGAACTTGGAGCCAGGAGATCCGACCCTCCTCCACACTAGTTCTATCAGACTAAGGTTCTAAAAACTCAAACCAGTCTGACCATTTGCCTTTGTCATTCAGGAAGGCATCCCTATCCCCACTAACGTAGAATACCAACACCACTGAAAGCCCTCCCAGATACTTAATATCTAATGATCTCCAACCATGCTTCCGAACCAACTTTTTCAAAGAAGTTAACGTGTGAAGATTCACCACCCTCCCCGTAAGAGCACATCCCTTCCAATGAGAAAACCGTTCCACCGAATCATCCACCTTAATCTCATCTACTTTGTTCCGATTTAACAAAGAATCAACAAAAGAACGCCCATTACCAACTGATTCATAAGGAACCCCATTCCTATCGGATCCTTCGGAACTAGGGTTTGCTTGACCACTAGGTTTTGCATGGCTATTAACAGGAACCGAAGCCGTCTTCCTCCTATTACCAGAATCGGGTCTATCTAGATTCTCACCATCCACAAACCGAGCAATCGCAATAAACAACTTATACGAACCGATCCATACATCTGATAACTCATCTCCCAACTGTTTGACATCTTTCACCTCGGAAAACGATACGAAAGCAAACCTCTTGCCCCATTTATCCAGCTTCCTAGCTATATAGGAACCTTCGTAACGACCAAAGCTACCCATAACATCTTTTAATTCTTGCGAAGAACACTTTGGGGGAAGATTTGAGACAAAAAACTTCGATAAAACCTTGTTATTACCTTGAGCCTGATGATCATTCCGTTTCCCTTTCCGATTACGTGTTTGTTCCCATTCTTCTGAATCCATGCCGCCGTGGATCGCCCGAGATTTTTGGAGATTAATATTTCGATCAGATCGTTTGACAAGCTGCTTAGTCTGTGCTACATCTTCCAAGCGCCTAAAAAATAAGAAATCATGAGACTTGCAGCCGGAGATGGAGGGTCAGGGCCGGAGGTGCTGGGTGGCTGCCGGAGGTGGAGGTGGACGGGCAGCGGTCGGAGGTGGCGGTGGGGGGGGGGGGGGAGGGGGGTGACGAGAAGGGTGGGTTGAAGAGAGGGGGCTAGGGTTTTAGTACTCTGGTCTAGGTGATGGAGGTGACGGGTGACGGATGACGAAGGTGCTGGGTGACGGAGGTGCTGGGTGGGTTGACGGGTGACGGAGGTGCTGGGTGGCGGGTGACGGGTGACGGTTGACGGAGATGCTGGATGGCTGGTCTAGGTGGAGGTGGACGGGCGGCGGTCGGAGGAGGCGGTGAGGGGGAAGGGGGTGACGGGATTTAGGGTTTTTCAACAGGGTCCGGGTTTTCTTTATAGATACATGTGTAATCATCATATATACAAGTTTGTAATTATATAATTACATCGTAGTGTAATTATAGTATGTTGTAATTACATTACACTATAATTGTACTATGTTATATACATTACATTACTTGATTCGTGCTATTAACACATTTAGAACTAGATAACTTATAATGGATAAGCGTGTTGGAGGTAACTCGTTGGTGAGTGGCTTTCAATAATGCCAACTAAATTTAAAGTCTTTTCCAATTCTATAACTTCAACCTTTTTCTTGTCAGGTTTGGTCATATACTCCCCCGTTGCGACTTATATGGTTGTATATGTAAATAGCAAAACATCTTATTGATAAAAAAAAAGAAGAAGAAGAAATATCATAATACATACACATGTACACATATATAGTTACGCATGTGTATCTATAATAATATATATAAACGAAAACTTAAAAATTCTATGTGTCGCGATGTGGTCGCTCCCTCTCCTTTTCTGGAAGCCACCAGATTGCTTGATATTTAAATGGAGGCGTCTCATGCATTTAACACGAATTCACGGGTATGGATCTTACCAAACCCAGATATTCCTTAAACGGGTTATAACATCCCATTAAATTAAAAATCAATCTCACCAAATTATTGATGTGAAAATCCTATAAAATAGGGATATACTATAAATTATTATATGTTTTTTTAAAAGATATTATTTATAATTAAGAAACAATTTTATAGCAAAAAAATAAGCGGGTCTTAGATCTCACCAAACCCAGATAACTTTTACACCGGGTTATAACATCTTAGTTATTTGTGAAACCTTTTATCATCAAACTCTAAGTATATTATTAATTTTCTTACAACAAAATAAAATTAAACTTTTAAGTAGTATATAAATATCATAAAAGAATAATGTAAAACAGCCCCCGTAATACGGGGGACACAAACTAGTGTTATATATATTAACAAAGAGATTAGTATAGATCATAAGTAAAATCACATTTTTATTACTTTATTTTATTTTGTTTTCTAATATTAGTCTTCCGCAAATTCCTCAGCGTACGCCTAACAGGCTAACACCAATAGGATCTATAAATACATAGATGAAAGAAAAACTGACCTCGCCACATAATTATGCATATGTCTAGAATCGTGTGTGGTTTCAAGTTGTCTTTATTACTTATCTTTTTAGAAACTAAATACAATTAATATTGGTACGTAAAATTGACCTTCTTGTCAAATGACATGAGAGTAATTATTAAGGATTAACATGTTAAGATCTTGAGTTAGAAACATGACTTAAAGAGGTTTTTCCACACTACTAGGTTTTCTCCTTGATGATGTTCGTGGATGAACTAGACATGAAGCGTCAAAATCAGTATAAACGGTTGACATATCGTTCGTCTCATTAAGAATCGTATAGTATTTGGGTAGTTATAAATGCAAAAGATATATAGATACGTAGACCACAATAGGATAAGAATGGCTTTAATGTTTTATTATTTAGAAATGTCAAAGGCAATGAAAGCTTGGCCCCATCTCCTCACCAGCCAACCAAATTGCAATAAAATTGCACCAATGCAAATTTTTGTATAAATACACAAGTGTAGTTCTTCATTCTTCATCCTTCATCCTTCTTCTATCTTCCATATACTTCGTTTCACATAAACAAGTCAAACATGGCTTCAAAGAAATTCCTTCTTGCCGCCCTTGCTTTTGCAACTGTTCTCCTTGTTATATCTGAAATCGCCGCAGCTAAGGAAGTGGCCTCCAACGAGAGTGAGTAAATCGTTGTTTCGCATATTTATGTAATATAGGCTGAGATCCGGTGCAAATGAAATTAATATACTAAACATATAAATAAATAGAGTAATTATTTTTACTCTATAGATTTAAACTAAAGTAATTACACAACAAAAAATAAAATGTATTTCAAACACCGTAGAATGCGAAATAATATGTTTTCAGATGTTAGCATAATTATTCTAGTTATTTATACGTTTCTAATTATCATAAAAACGGTTTATTTGATCTTAAAACTATTAAATATTATATATAACATGCGTTAGATTTAAACTATTAAATATAATTAGAGTAATTATTTTTACTCTACATATGTGAACTAGAGTAATCACACTTTCAAAAATAAAGTGTATTTTAAAACAGTAGAATACGTAATAATATGGTTTCTGATGTTAGCATAATTATTCTAGTTATTTATATGTTTCTAATTATCTTAAAAACGGTTTATTTGATCTTAGCACTATTAAATATTATATATAACATGCATTAGTATTAATAACATATGATCATGCATGATGATGCATGCAATCAATGATGCAGGTGAGGTAAAAGATGCAAAGTATGATCATGATGACCGCGGGTACTACAATGGTGGACGAGGCGGCTACTACAACGGTGGTGGACGTGGAGGCTACAACAACGGTGGTGGACGTGGAGGCTACAACAACGGTGGTGGCCGTGGGGGGTACAACAACGGTGGTGGACGTGGTGGATACAACAACGGTGGAGGCCATGGAGGAGGATATTGTAGGTATGGTTGTTGTGGCGGACGAGGTTACTACAATGGTGGATGTAGGTGTTGCAACACTCTTGCAGAGGCAACTGCGTATAAACAAGCTCATGCGGCACAAACTCACAATTGATCTAAGCATCTTGATGGAGCCATAATTCGTCATGTTAGTTGTTACGTACGTACCGCTTTCGACATATATATACGTGCAATATAATGTCTTAGTAAAATGAATCTTGTACTTAAACGAATACGTTAAATAAATAAAAGTTGATGTGTGTGTTCTCGCTTTTGTATTCATTTTAGTGTATTTACAATTACAAACATTATCATCATCAATATCTCACCAATAGTAAAGCTATAGTAGAGTCTGATAAGAGTAAGATATAGGCAGCCTTATAACCTCTATCATTTAGAAATAGAGAGGCTGTTTCTGGTGAGACCCCCGGTTCGATAGTAGTTTTGCATCAAGCCTTTGACATAAGGCACATAACACTCAACCATCGGGACACCGCCGATTGGTGCGTGTACCTTTGTCTTTCGGTTATCAATGTCATCACATGATGTGTGATTAACCTTCCACCATTTTTAACGCTATTTCATGAGAATAGTAGAATAACATCAAAATTAATGCAATTTCACTTTTGCCCACCCGTGGGTTCACACATATTTACAAATACAAACGAATACAATATATTGCTAATCTGTGGATGGTAGAAAGGATTGCTAGACTAGCTTATAGAGCTGATTCGAGAAGGTTAGTCTTCCAAACAATCATACAAGTAAATGATTCACAAAAAAATATTGGTACTCAATTCATAATCTCCTTCTATAGTTCTATAGGCTACAACGCAAAACAACTAAAAAACCCACTATGACACTAACCCACTACTAATGAGCGTGGCTACATGGCATGAATTTTGGTCCTCTACATCATGTGGAACCCGTATATGGATGGTGCAAGAAATAACCAACATAACTTCCTTAATATTAGATATATAGCTAGTGGCCTTTAGTTCTTTTGATGTTTGCATCGTTATGTTACTATGTTGGTATTGTTACTCCAATACATAGTCCGATATTATTCATGACAGACGTAGTTTCCAAGATTCGTTGGATAATATATCTGTACGTTTTACAAGAGTTACTTATTATTGTTCTGGGTCCACCTACACTCCGGTGTGGCAATATCAATGCCAAATATTTAGCTGTCAAATATGTATTTCATTAGTGTATGAAACACCATATTATTCATATGCATTTCATCAAACTTATGGTTATAGCTATTAGTTTCTTCGTGTTCAATATGTACCTACTAATATTTAACTTGCCGATAGTATTTGACAAAAGGTAATTTTTGACTTTCACTTTAATGTCGAATGATTCTTCATGTTTTAAGTCACATGAATAGCTAAAACAGCCTATCCATACCTTCAAGTAAGGACAAGTCAAATGTTATGGTAAAGTCAAATGTACAGATTTAAGTTCATCAAAATCGAGTGTTGCTTTGGTTCTGGTGTACACAGTTACACACCATGTGTTCGATTCGATGAAATGTTGTTTGTGTTAATGGTGTCATGATGTCTAATCTCCCCCACATGTGCACCGAACCATATGCGTGGCAATTGACCCCCACCCATTTCAAACTCGGCATGTGCGTAAATTCAAACTTATAATACAAAGCAAGGTTGAATTAGAAGCAAAATAGTGACATCTGATCTAGCAGATATTATGTACAAGAAGACTTTAAAGATGGAAACAAAACACCGGCACCGGACCAGGTGAATGCCTATAGATATTAACTGAATTATATTTGTGTTTCAGTTTTCATATTCATGTATCATAATTCAATGCAAATGTGACCCGGAAAAAAAGGAACGTTTCGATGTTTAACAATTAACAGTCTTAGATCCAAGCTTCATGTTGTTGTGCTTGTTTAGATTAAAAGAGTTTATTTAAGCTTAGTTAATGGTGGTTGTTGGTTCTTTTCTATATTTCTGTTATGTTAATTAATTGTGATTTAGACATGGCTCACTTACGTATTGGAGGCGGTCTATTTTTTTTTTTTTTTTGGATTAGATTATTGAGCATATTACACACAATTGTATTTTTATACTTAATTATTAAATGCATAGGAATTTTTTTTATTGTCATCATTTACGTTGTTTATAAACATCAGACACCTTATGTGACACGTTTGGTTTCACGCCCGCTTGCAAATTTCATGAGAAATCATCCATATGTAACAAATTTCGTACATCAATAGTAACAAAAATAATAAGTTGTATATTTTTTTTGGTAACAATATATGAGAACTTATCATACTTTTATCATTACAATTTCTCTTTCCTTCATTTACAACCACTTTCAAAATATAATAAAAAATTAAAGAGAATGAACAGTAACTTTTCAAACATACAAAAAAAATTACTGTATTTCTCTCTCCTCCACTTATAACACCTTAAATCACTCTATATATTAAAAAAATTCCACTCACATATTTTATTGAATTGAATATAAATGCCGTAAGAAGTGATACAAACCCTGTGAGAGCAACATTCAAAATAAAGAAACATAAAAAAATTAATTAATTAGTCATGGCTCCATTGTCATGTGTTTTTGCTAAACATATAATATTCTAGATCCCTTAACACAATGTGTTGTGGACCTTCTGCTATTTTTTTTTCTAGTAAATTAACTAATTGTAGATGCTTTGATATCAGATTACTGGACATAAAAATTTTCTGGTTGGTTTATTTATATAGGTCAGGTAAGGTTAATCACTTAATATAGATACAATACAATAACTAAAATAAAAACGCCTGCATTAAAAAACAAACAGAAGATAATTCACATGCGTTTGCCATTGGTGCAACCAAACTAGTGAGCTGGTGACCTCTTTTTTCCTACCGTTAAAACATTTTTTTAACTGCCAATAAACACTTTAAATGGGCTACTGGCTAAATTCACCACATCGGTATTCACTCGTCTTTCGATCCTGGAAAATCCCCCACCTAAGGCCAACGCCCGTGAACACTCGCATGAAGGCACGACATTGCGGTGAGATAAAACCCATTCAGTTCAAGTTTCCAATTTAGTGAAAACCACCTACTCACCTAGTCTTCCATCATCACCCTGATGTCTTTGATGGTACATGGCTTAACATTTGCTTGAATCTAGCACTTAACGTATACAGCATAGCTTATGGCTAGAGGGTGGAGGCTGTGATGACTAATGGAGAGTGTGGGCTATAGAGTAAATGAAGAAAACCATAATTATGTTTTGAATAAAAAAATTTAGAAAACACACAAGAAGGGAGAATAAAACCCGGGTATCTTTAATGATAAAGCAGAGACTTAACCATTAGCACCTTTGGTCATTTTATATGTACGTTCACAGCGTATTTTATATGTTGATTCACTCTGGATTTTTTTATATGGACGTTATACTAAAAATTGGAAACTTAATGAATTCTTGTGAACTAGGCAAACCCATAGTGGAACCGCCCGTGCCAACCACCTCATCATTTTTTTGGTTGTTAAACCTGTGACATCTGCCCAATCCGACCCGACCCAGGTACCCGTTTTCGAATCCGATTCTTTTTATGATTTAAAATTTGTTTATTAATCTTTGTAAATTTAACATTAAATAAATTATATATATATATATATATATTTTTATATTACTTACTAATAATAATTTTCCTTCCCGCCGTCCCGCCTCTTTCTCTTTCTTGTCGCCGTCCCGCCTCTTTTCTCTCTTGTCGCCGTCCCGCCTCTTTTCTCTTTCTTGTCGCCGTCCCGCCTCTTTCTCTCTCTTGTCGCCGTCCCGCCTCTTTTCTCTCTTTTTGTCGCCGTCCCGTCCCTTTGCTTAACCCTTAAGTCTGGAAACCCCCTTTTTTCTCTTCTCTTTGTTTGTCCTTTGGTTCTTCCCGCCTAAGGTTGTCTGCGCAGCTCCACGCGCCAGACTCCTTACAAGGAAGCCTGCGTGAAGACCAGTTGTTCCTGCGATACGCGAGGCGAGCTGTTCTCGCAGCGCGCTAAGAATTGTAGTTCTTCTCGCAGCGCGCTAAGAACGGTAGTTCTTCCCGCGACGCGCTAAGAATTGTAGTTCTTCTCGCAGCGCGCTAAGAATGGTAGTTCTTCCCGCGGCGCGCTAAGGATTTAGTTCTTCCCACGGCGCGCTAAGGATTGTCCTCTGTCTGCCTTCGCCCTCGCGCGTGCGCTCGAATCTTCTCGCGCTAGACCTTAAGTCTTTTCTTCTGTTTAGGTCAGCCTGTATTCTTTTAAGATATCTTATCTTTTGTTGAGCTCTTTAGGTCAGTTCCGACATCTGTCCGAAAAGCCACTTTCGGCGCAGCATGCGCACCAATCCTATTGGTTGACAGAAAAAGTGACTGACATAATCTTTTGAAATCTGCTTTTCCCATGCCTTGACCAGTACCTTTATCTGACTCCTCCCATGCTTTATTCTGTAACCTGTCAGCCCTTTTTCCTGTTCCCCGGCTGCCATATCTTTTGATATCTTTTGCTTTTGGCTTCTTGTGCTTTTTAATATCTTTTGCTTGATTTGATAAGATCTTTTTCCTCTTTTTAAGGGACTGTGTTCCCTAGGGTTTCCCTATATATAATACTATTTTCTTGTTATTTAACACTACACACACAAACACTCAAACTCTCCTCTGCTCTCTTCTCCTTGCCCTCTGCCGTTGTTCCTCAGCCGCCTCCTCTCTCTGCCTTCGTCTTTTCCCTTGTCCTGCCCAGATTTCCGGTAATATATAATATATAATAATTTGTTAAAGATGCATATTACTATGCTAACATATATTCAAGGCATAAAACAAATCATTAAACCAATAACCTCTTATTTATAGGTTAACTTGTGCTTGTTTAAAAGTTGATTCTTGCATTATCTTTCAACACACCTTTTTCAGGTGAGTAATCTCGTACCTAATCCCTTTTTTATTTTTAATGTTTTGGGATGTTCATGTGTTCGTACAAACTTGAGTCTTAAACTTGTTTATAAACTTTTGTCGCGCAAAACCCCATGTGTTATGGACGTAGACTTGGCTGTTTATTTGTATGTGTGGATCATTAACCGTCTTGTCGGCCTATTCCGCAGTTTTCATGGATCCATTAGATGAACACGGGAGAACTATCGTTTATGATTTCTCTTTTGTTTACACTTGCACAGTTTTCTTGTTTTTGTGCTCAATTGGGAGCACGGATTGAACTATGAGCTATGATCTAAGGCTTGATCACAATCTGATTACACCCTTGTTGAACACCAGTTATACACATGATGCGCGCAGATATTGTTATCTATTTATATCTATTAAACTTGATTTCTCACCGACACGCAAGTGTTGACGTTTTATTTTAACACATGTTCAGGTTTGCTGTAGCAGCTTTTGGGAATCTCTTGGACGCGTAGGATGTTTTCTTTTGTTTGGACCTAGATTAAAATGTAACAAGACGTATTATGTTATTTGAATATTTTAAGTTATGATATGATTTATGTTACTTTATGTCATGTTCTGCGCGTGCGCAAGGAAATGTATTTATTAAATATTGACACCCAAATAGTGTCGCGAGTAATGAAACAATACGTGGCGCCCCGATGTATAATCCGCCATCGGTCGGGGTGTTACAAAACCAATTTCATTAAGGCGCCAAACAGAAATTTTCCTACTGGCGCCACGCGATAAGAAATGTGAGAGCTCAAAGTGTAGTTCCAACAAAAAGTTCCAACCAATCAAATGAACTAAAAATTCACATATTTACATATAAAAAAGGATTAAATAATAATAGCGGTTGGTTAAACCTCTTCACTACACATGTTTAATAAGTTAGTTACTGCTCCACTGTCTATATGATAGTGACGCGACATCATTTTTTTTCGCTAACAAACCATGGCCCACGATATAGTCTAATAATCGGTTTGTGTTGTGTTTATTTTTGCTGAACGATCGACCGATCGTTTGATGACATGTATTTATGTTAATAGGACTACACCAATTTATTATATGAATGTCTGACCAAATCAATTTGGCTGTATGTACATATGTCAAAAACATCTCACGGGTTGGTACATAAAATTAATTAGTAGTAAATACATTTTTGACTTATATCTCCACATTAAATACCGTTCATACTCGATTCTTTACATAAAAAAGCAAATATATCTAACTTGAATTGCGTGACAGAATTATTTTATATTTAATAACATTATCCTCGCTTCTACTTGTGCACAATTACATTTTCTTTTTTTCAATTTTTCACTGTTTAAAGAAAAGTTTATATATTAGTTTACTAATATTGTTTTACACAGCAGATTTAATAAATATTGTATTGCATTTTTAAGGTGTACAAAAAATATATATGTCTGGGTTTGACGTAGTTCACTATAAATCACATGTTTTTCAACGACTAATGTGTCGGTAGTTTTCAAATCCATGAAGGTTATGAAACCAAAGGGGCTTGGACTATGTTATGATAATCGATTGTTAGACTGTGTGTTGTGAAATAATTAGCAAGAACTAGTTATCGCGTCACGTCACTATCATACAGGGTCCGTAACAATAACTTGTCACCCGTTAATTTAAGTTTTGTGGGTTAACTTAGTTAAATAATTTTTAAATTTAAAGAAAAGGTAATAAAATGTAAATAAATGTGTGTGTTTCCACATGATTTTGAGTTTGAAGTGGACCTCACTCATCAAGAAGAGATAGCGCCGCCATAGGAATGACGTGGGGAGGTTATCCACAGGAATGGTGCATGAAAATGTTGTCAAATATATATATATTTTCGAAAATATTCACTTAACTAAATTTTTTTAAACGACTAATTTTATTGATCACTGTAACACTATTCATGAGCTAGAACAGGTACAACACACCCATTACAATTTACATTCATAACCAAGAAAATAGTGTACTGAAAAACACGTACACCAATTCCTGCATTCAAAGTTTCCAAACTCCACTAGATTTTCCCGTTTTTTCACCCAAAGAAAACTATTTCTTTAATTGATTATTGAAGAGGTAGGTTCCAACAGAGCCCAGTTGGACCCGCAAGACTCACCTTGAAGAGGGACGTCTGCGCAGAAACCAACTGGATCTGCAGGACCAACCATGCTCAGAGACGTGACGTCCTTACGCGCAGTACGCAAGCTGGTCCCGCAGGAAATGCCTCCCGATGGTGAAGGACTCCGCCTGTCCCCGCAGCCTCGGATACAAGCCATCAGGGAAGGCCACCCGCGCAGCAAGGCTACACGCACAAGGCACTTAGCTCTCAATCACTGTGTCACCTGAGGGAATGAGCAAAGCCGGGAACAATCTCGCACAAGGGCGGGAGGGGGAATACTCCCGCCCAAATAAGCCAGTCCGTACGATACGGGAAGATCTTCTGTACTGTACCTGACGAGGTATGGGAAAAAGATCTGACTAAAGATACGACAGCTTATTGACACAGTATGGCGAGCAGCATGCTCCTGTACTGTGTCACTATTAGCCGCTGCCTACTCACCAACTACTGCCATACCACGTGCGTAGCCGGCAGTTGGTGGAAAAGGAATAGTACACAGCAGGCCTGGTCACTATCAGCCGCTGCCTACCCACCAACAACCACCAGGGCACGTGCGTAGGCCACTGTTGGTGGAACAGGAACACTGTTGCAGCCGGCCACACCTCCTTGGAAACCTACCTTCGGCTATAAATACCACAAATGGTATGATCATCTCATCTTATCATATCTGAACATATTATCATCATATTATACCTGATATCTGCTCTAGCAATCTCTTAATATACACTTATATTTAAAGAGCAATCTAGTCTGATTCTCACGCCGGAGGGTGGTCACAAGGAGGAACCCCCCCTTCTCAGTGACAAGCTCACGGTGTCTGTTTTGCAGGTTATCAGAAGAACCATCTTCTCAGGGTCTAACCCCTCGTGGGAAACATCTATCTAACCCCCAGGTTACTCGTAATCTGCCCAGGGTTCGGTTAGTGTTTCTTCAATTATGTAAACTATGTGTTAGTTATTTTCAAATTTACAACTGCAAATGTATTAATTAAGCTACAGATGTAGAAATAAATAGACCGTAGACGTATAAATGTAAATAATGCTAGTTGTTGATAATTTTAAAGTCATCGATACACATAATTGTGGACTTGTTTTGATAAGTACACTTATACATATTTACTTAATTGTTTTACTTAACTCACTGGGTTTATAACAGCTTATTTGTATCTTTTTAAACATGTGTGAGGTACATGATTGGTGTAACGTTGGATTATAGTTTATTAGTTTATTTGAGCTCACTAAAGATCAAGGTTGCAAAAATCGTTAGGCGGACCGTAGGCGATCGACTGGGGAGTTAGGAGTACACGGCCTTAGTCGGAGAGTACTCGGGGATGGCTCACCAAGAACTCGGCCTAGGTGGGGATTACTCGTTGAGTACACGACACCTAGGCCTGATTTTTACAACCATGCTCAAGATTCAAGAATAGAAGATCCTTACTAGATAAAAATTTATTTGCCTTATTGCCTAATTGGAAATGTTTTGGACTTGTATTCCCTTTAAAAGTTACATGAAAATTTTATTACAACAATAGCTAAAGGTCATATGCAACTTCTCCGGTAGTAGCAAGCAAGCTCAGTTGTAACTTGTAAGTCACCACTAAAAGATGACACTGGAAACTAACCTGGTCTATGGTAATTATGCTCGGTGGAAACTATTACATAGTAGCAGACTTCCCAGTTCCCATTGATATAGTTAATAATTGCACTTTGATGCACTCTTTCACAAAAGTTTCAATGTTACATTCCAAAAAATAAGGTGGTCTACTGTTATATAAAGCAAGTCATTTAGTTTCTTTAATAATCACAAATCATTTTACATAAAAGAACATTTGTTCATTGTGGAGACTTTCTCTCTTATCGGTTATTGATTTCGTATACCATTAACTAGTTTAATCTGACTGTGATTAAATACACAATTAAGATAGATTTTCAAGTTAAATCAAAATACGGAACCTAAAAAGATTAACGTATTTTGTCATATAAATCCTTTAAACTTGTTCGTGACATGACACAATTCGAAAAATTAGAAAATTCGAAGGGCAAAATTTTGCAGGGCGAGTCACATTTTCTCTTAAGCACCCTAAAGGTGGCATAGGCCGCATAGCACGCCTATGCCCGAACTAATGGACAGATTGTCCATAGGAGTACTCCGGGATATAAGCCAGGGCAATAAAAGTGGAGCATACGACGATGTAGCTCACCATTTCCGGTTAATAAGATGTCAAAGCGTCTTTATCTCTATAAAAATTCTAATAAACCCTAGGAGCCTCTTTTCTGACTGGGAAGTTGAGCTTGAGCTTTCAGACGAGATGCCTTAGTCAAGAAGTATGCTCCTTTCACTCTCCCTCTCCCGCCATGGAACATGCCCGGGTCTACCACAAATGGGGCTTTTAAGTAAATTCCAAAATAAGGTAATATAGAGAAAGGTTAACATAGGAGATAAAGTCGTGAAAAAGATTCTTTCCGGACGTGAGAGATCTTGGCTACACCGTGCTCACACTCTCAGGCTACATCTATGAAGAAAGGGAAAGCACTTTCGAGTTCCATTGTGAAAGACATAATTTTTTATGAAGAATTCATCATGATATATCTGATCCATGCATAATATCATGAACATGATACAAATACATTGCTAACATCAAGAAATGGAATAATCGAGAATCCCGAGTAACAGGCCAGACCGCTAAAGGGAATGAAATTTTGAACATATAAGGAGAAGGTACATGCGGAAGAACGACGACTACATTTGTTGTGGACACATCCTATATGGTATGTCTGATTCCCTCTTTGATATCAGTCAAGATGTTCAATTCCCGAAAGAACTATGAGATTCCCCTTGAATCAACAAATATTTTTACGGAAAAGTACATCTTTGCATAACCTTTTTCTGTCCTGTCTAATTATTGATTTTGAATACCTGCGAAATACTTAATCTAAGGCTATTTGTTATGGATGGTTTAATGTTATGGTGATGTGGCCTCCACTTAATGCTGGCTACACCGCGCGAGCGGTGTTATGTAGGAGGTAGAAATACATTAAAGGCGCAATGACGGTTACATAGTGGCTCCACCCACTAACAAAATCAAAGTTTTTTTATTGGTTCTTTCTTCTTTATTTCTTCCACCATCATAAGTTCATAACTAGCTAGTTAAATTTAGTGAGTTAGTTAAAGCTCAGGTGAGCTAGTTAAAGCCCACTGCTTATGTGATGGTGACGTGACGCTTTAACGTCCTCACTAGTTAAACCAAAACACTTAGCCTAAAAGTGATTAAATACGTGATTATGAGATTTATCAAAATCGGATTAAAATAAGATATGGACTAGGGTCTATTGTTTTTAACACTTATTCCTATACAACTTTCTCGAATTTATTTATGTAAAGGTAAATGTTTTACTTGTAAGTATATCATGGCAATTAAAATCATCTAATTAACCAATATATAACACAATTCAAGTGGGATACAAATTTAGGTTTGCAAAATGTCAAAGAAAATGAAATGTACCCTGACCCATATTCTCACCAGCCAACAACGAAGGGACCACAACAATAATATTAGTTTCCAACCTCATGCATCAAATCCTTCTATAAATACAAACCTCCAACACACTAGTTTCCTCATCTCTTCAAATCTAATTAAAATGGCTTCAAAAACATTCCTTCTTCTTGCCTTGGCTTTTGCAGTCGTTCTTCTCATTACCTCAGAAGTAGTCTCAGCCTCCAACAGTAAGTATAAACTTAATTAACTCCAAACATGTTTTGGGCATGTTCACACACTTAAAGTTTGTAGAACTCTTACGTATGGACGACAAATGTGACGTGACATGAACAAATTAATCGAATAAGCCTTTCATGATGCAACGTTTAGAGAAATTAATTAGCATCTCAAAGTGTTCAATCTATAATACTGTTATACATGCGTATTTATATTGTGAAATTATATAGTACTATCATATAAGGTTTTTTTTCTAATATGTAAAGTTGGTTTTCTCGCATCTCTCTCTTCTATTATATATTTTGTCACGTACATGTATGGTGAAGTATAAAAGTTTATTTCCAATCTCTTTGCTATTAAATAAAGTGATTAATTATATTTAATTTAATAAAAATATGACTACACCATAAGCATATTCTATAACTTATTTTATAAAACGTTTTTGAAAAATATATAATACGTTAGTCAAAATAAATATTTTTGAAAATCATTTAGTTAATCTGTGTAATACACATGTTTCTAACCTAATTATAAATACTATGTAATGATGCAGGTGAGATTGACGGGCGCGGAGGATACAATGAGGGCGGACGTGGAGGATACAATGGTGGACGTGGAGGGTACAATGAGGGTGGACGTGGAGGATACAATGGTGGTGGACGTGGAGGATACAACGGTGGTAGTGGACGTGGAGGGTACAACGGTGGTGGTGGTGGACGTGGAGGGTACAACGAGGGTGGACGTGGAGGATACAATGGTGGTGGTGGTGGACATGGAGGGTACAATGAGGGCGGACGTGGAGGATACAATGCCGGCGGACGTGGAGGACACAAGGGTGGTGGAGGAGGACATGGAAACAAAGAAACTCAAAACTGATGACGTATAAGTGGAGAATAAAATGAAACATATGTAATAATATCAGTCATTAGAAGATGTTTCATCATGCTATAATGTATGTTATTTATGTAATAATAATTGGCATGATTTCTTTGATAAGAAACATCCAATTAATATGTGGGAAATAAAATTGGACTTTCGGATGATCAAATTATGTACAATAATATAATATGGTTATGTATACCTGCATGCATGCTTTGTTATTGACTCATTGTAGGCCAATGATCGGTATGTGAAATTAATCATGCTTGCACAAGGCCAGTCGTGGGCCAACGAAACTAGACGAGAGCTTTAAGCCCACATTTAATTAAGCCCTTAAAATTAAAAATAAAAAAAAAAGTTATATAGATATATTATAATGGGCTAAGTAAATTAAAAATTATGTATTGGTATGATGATACACTTGATTGTTGCTAACTTGTAATAATCATTATTTATTATTTTATTTTAATGAAAGGGTCATAAAATCTTTTAAATTAGGCATTTAAAATCAATGAGTCATCTTACAGAACGAAACTAATACAATACTTATGTAATTGGATAAATAAATACCCATTAACCTACTTAATTAAAAAAATTACAGATATTATTCAAACTATAACTTTGAAATATGTTGAGGATAAATCTAAATTTACACAATATACAATAGTTAACAACTTATTAATTACATATTATTTAATAAGGAAAAAAGATATCCAAGTTTTCTAATTGTTTGAAGCAAGTCATTAAAACATTTTTATAGCAAAAATCAATGCACTTTCAATTTAGGTTTGAATTTGTAAAAGTTTTTATATTATAAAAACTTTTATAACTTTTAAAATTAAATGGCCTAATATTATAAAATAAATATTAAACTCCCTTGCCCCTCTAGTGCCCCTTTTGCGCTACACTCATAGCAACGCTCCTCACCATTGCTACCCACGTAGCCTGGCTAAGCATTCATTTAACATCACTACAACCCATAGTCTTATTTGTTAACTTATTCAGTTTAACAATTAATGAAAAATTTAGAGTACCACATGGATTTTAGATTTAAAACATCATCTTTAAAAGATAAACAAACCGCAAAGTGCTCTTTACTATTCATGATTTATTAGTTTTACTACTTTGTACAATTTGAAGTTCAAACTTCTTTATAGGTAAGTATATTTATTTAATGGGTGATATTATATTGACGTGTTGATATCATATACAACACTGAATGTGGCGGAGGTTATACGACATGGTTGTTGGAGTTGATAGTCTAGATGACAAGTGTCTTGACTTGGTAAACTGAAGATCACATTTGTTGACTCTGGTGTCACAATAAATTCTTTTGTATTTAGTGCTTGACTTTGTGCTCAAACCGGTAAAATGTATTCTATTTCTTTTTAATATTATAGTGTTTATGTGAAGTGTTTTATATTAAAATCAATGTTACATTTGGTTTTTATTTACAAAATTACAGTTTACTAGTTGTGGGTCAAAATCTCTCTAAGGATCCTAAGTCCCGTTATCCTGCTAGAAGGGATCCTAGACAGGTTCGGTATCCTGAACCCTTTATTTAATTCACTAATGAACATATTTTGCAGGTAATTGTTGGTGAGTTAATTAATATTAAGAGCTCTTTATATGTAAAAGTCAAACATCTGGAAAGAGTCATGTAACTGCTAAGAGTGATGATCACATTAAAGACGCAACATTAAACAGGCGGGATCCTCGACGTCGGTTACATTTGTGGAGCATATTTCAAATGAATCACCATGTAAATCACTTTCGGTAGCTAGTAGGTCAAGACTAGATCAACAAGTGCGCGGAAATAAAGCTGTCTAAGTCCAACGACTCTTTTGAAGACTTAGTTAATGACATTGAATGTAAAGATAAATCGACTACTATATTATGAGGCATTAGAAGCAATGAATTAGAAGCATTCGTAGTTTTCAGGTAGTTTGTCATCGCCTTTTCTCCTCATCACTAGCTTGCTTCCAAGAGGTGGAAGAGAAGATCTATCAAGTTGGAGAGCATATGAGATTTATCCATCGCAACATTGCATCTATCGACTAAACAAAGTAACTTTCAAAATGGATTAAGAAGGAATGTGAATAGGTATTTCAGAGTAAACTGCGGTTTTCGTCCCTGTGGTTTGTCCAAATTTGCAATTTTAGTCCAATAGTTTCAAATTTGTAATTTCCGTCCCTGTGGTTTCATTGCACTTGCAATTAAACCCGATCCCATTAACCTCGTTAAGTCTGGTCCTTAAACCCATCAACGTGCCCCTCATGTAAGGGCATGTTTGTCCTTTTTCTCCCCAAATAAACCCAGCCCTAATTCGCAAGCCCTCTTCACGGGAGGGTTGGGGTGTATTTGGGGGAAAAAGGACAAAACTACCCCTTAAGTGAGGGGCACACTGATGAGTTTAATGACCAGACTTAACGGCTTTTGTGTGGTTGGGTTTAATTGCAAGTGAAATGAAACCACATAGACGAAATTTGGAAATTTGAAACTATTGGACTAAAATTGCAGATTTGCAAAAACACATGGACGAAAACTGCAGTTTACTCGTATTTCAGTTTTTGGACTAAATAAATAGGCAAGGAAGCCTAGGCCTTGACTGAAAGGTCCTACCCGACTCATACTTAGGACATACTTAGCTCTTGCAATCTAAAATAAAGAAATTTTAGAAGAGAGCAATCTTATATCACAAAGTAACTTCACAAAACACAAGAAGGGAGAATCGAACCCATGTATCTTCAATTATAAAGCAAAGTCTTAACCACTAGAGTCTTTGCCCTATTTATATATACGTTCAATCTATATTTTATATGTGGATTCACTACAGTTTATTTTTATGGAAGTTCTACTAAAAAATCAAAAACTCGGTGGGTTTTCATAAACCGAGTGAAACCATAGTGGATCCGCCCCTTGGCAGTCACCTCATCATCTTTTTGGTTGTTAAACCAATTTCATCAAGGCGCTAAACAAAAACTTTCCCTACTAGCGCCAATGCGATAACGATGGTGAGAGCTCAATGTGTGGGTCCAACAAAAAAATCCAACAAATTAAATGAACTAATTCATATATTTATATAAAAGTAATAATAATAATTGTTGTTTAAAGCCCCTTCAGTACATATGTTTAACGAGTTAATTAATTACTGTAGTGCTTATATATAGTGATATAACATCAATTTTTCTTTTTAAAATCCATCATTCACAACTAATCTGTTAGTGTAATCTTGCGTAAGTGCGGGGACCTAGTTGTCGCACTTACAAACCTAAAGGGTTTTTGAGTTAGCTGGGCATTTGAATTTCGATGCCATTCGGGGTCTCTCGAAACTCGCGGATGGAGTGCCAAGAATCGAACACCCGATGCAAATTTGTGATGCATGTATGTTAGGCAAACAAACAAGATCGAATATCCCGAAAGAATCTAATTATTGTGCAAAGGTACCGCTCGAGCTCGTTTATGCCGATGTTTGTGGCGTGATTACTCCCGAGACACACGGTGGAAACCGATATTTTTGCTTGTTGTTGACGACTACACCCGCTATATGTGGGTTTTCACGATAAAGACGAAAGACCAAGTTGCGGGCGTACTCATAGATTTCGTGAAAAAGGTGGAAAACGAAACAGGCAAGAAACTCAAAACCATACGCACCGACAATGGGGGTGAGTTTACATCCCATGTGTTGGAAGATTACTTTTCAAGTATAGGTGTGGCACATCAGTTTACGGCCCCGTACAGCCCACATCAAAACGGGGTGGTTGAAAGAAGAAATCGAACCATACTTGGTACGACTCGAAGTTTGTTAAAGGCGATGTCACTACCACAAGATCTATGGGGAGAAGCGGTTCATCACTCGGTTTATTTACTAAACCGGTCACCAAAAAAATCGTTGGAGTATTCGACTCCGTACGAGCGTTTTAAAGGAAGAAAACTGAACCTTTCACACGTTAAAGTGTTCGGATGCACGGGGTATGTAAAAGTCCTTGGTACCGGTCAAAAGAAATTAGACGACCGAAGCATTGTGATGATTCACTTAGGCACTCAACTTGGACCAAAAGCCTACTGTATGTTTGATCTGATCAAAAAGCGAGTACACGTTACGCGGGATGTCAAGTTTGACGAGTGTAAAAGGTACGTGTGGGCTGATCTTGACAAACAAGAGGGCGAAAAGGGTCTGGAATGGACCGAGTTTATTGTTAGGTGCGATATTGAACCCGAATCAGAGCAGGTGGCGACCGGGTTTGACACCGGGTCCGTAGATCGACATGATACCGGTGAGTTGGTTCGTATCAGAAACGAAAGTGATTCATCAAGTTCAGAAGGTGGCAACTCACCTGTAAGCCCGACCAGGCCGAACACTAGCCTAAACGAAGAACCGTTACAAGTTATCTAACCGCGTCGAACTACTCGAAAGACGGTTTTTCCTAAGAAATTTAGCGACTTTCTGGTTGAAGGTATACCGACACCCGCCGAGCAAGACCCGACAACCGACGAGGTAAATCTTCTATTATTATTCGATGATGAGCCGGTTAATTTTCGAGAAGCGAATAATGAAAAACATTGGAGAAAACCAATGGAAGCGGATATCGAGTCGATTGAAAGAAACAAGACATGGCGTTTAGTCGAAGCACCACCCAAAGTAAAACCGATAGGTTTAAAGTGGGTCTATAAAATCAAAAGAGATGAAGTCAGGAAAATAACCAAGTACAAGGCCCGACTCGTAGCTAAGGGGTATGTTCAGAAATATGGGATCGATTTCGAAGAGGTGTTCGCGCCAGTAGCGAGAATCGAAACCGTTCGACTTTTACTCGCTTTAGCAGCAAACGGAGGTTGGGAAGTACATCACTTGGATGTAAAATCCGCGTTTCTTCATGATGATTTGAAAGAAGAGGTGTACGTATTTCAACCGGATGGGTTCATTAAGAAAGGTCAAGAAAGAAAAGTGTACAAGTTGGCTAAAGCGTTATACGGTCTACGCCAAGCTCCAAGGGCGTGGAATACTAAACTAGACGGGTCGTTAAAGGAACTCGGTTTCACTCGATGTAAACAAGAACAAGCGGTTTACAAAAGGTGTTCTGGTCAAAGGCTACTACTCGTTGGAGTTTACGTTGATGATTTGATAGTCACGGGTACAAGTGTGCAAGAAATTGCAAATTTCAAAAGACAAATGGAGTCAAGGTTCGAGATGAGTGACCTCGGGTTGTTGCATTACTATCTCGGGATTGAAGTGAAGCAAAGTGATCGTGGGATAACGTTAAAGCAAAGCGGTTATGCAACGATGATCCTAAAAGAAGAAAGTCTTTGGGAGTGCAACTCGACTCAATTTCCTATGGAACCGGGCTTAAAGTTGTCAAAGGAAGATGAAAATCCGAAGGTAGATCCGACTGGTTATAGAAAGATAATCGGAAGCTTGCGGTATTTAACTCATACGAGACCCGATTTGAGTTACTCAGTTGGTTATGCAAGTTGGTTTATGCAATCACCAACTCAAGCTCATGCTCAAGCGGTTAAATATATTCTCTGATATCTAAGAGGTTCACTAGACTTTGGTATTACTTACTCAAGAGGCGGAAACAGTATGTTGCACGGGTATAGTGATAGTAGTCATGCGGTGGATATGGATGATGGTCGGAGCACCTCAGGTTTGATTTTCTACTATGGTACATCACCAATATCATGGGTTTCTCAGAAACAAGGAACGGTGGCGTTATCATCATGTGAGGCTGAATTTATGGCAGCTACATCGGCTGCATGTCAAGCCTTAAGGCTTCGGGGTTTGTTGTCAGAGATGACCGGAGAAAAGGAGGAGATCGTGACATTGAAGGTGGATAATTCATCGGCTATTGCGTTAATGAAGAACCCTGTTTTTCACGGGAGAAGCAAGCACATCAACACACGGTACCATTTCATTCGGGAGTGCATCGAGAGAGAACAAATCAAGGTGGAGCATGTCAGTGGAGATTTACAAAGAGCAGACATCCTTACAAAAGCGTTGCCACGGTTGAAGTTTAATGAGATGCGAAGCTTCATCGGTGTCACAAGATTAGGGGGGTGATTGTTAGTGTAATCTTGCGTAAGTGCGGGGACCTAGTTGTCACACTTACAAACCTAGGGGTTATTGAGTTAGTTTTCCTTCTATTCTTGTCTAACAAGTAATTGTATGGTTATAAATAGGGGTTATTTGTAATCAAGTAATCACACCAACTTATCAATCAATACAATAAAGGTTTAGACTTGAAATCTTATTGTCTTCATAATCTAATAATAGGTTTGTGCTGTGTTTTTTTTGGTGTAGGATCCCCCGATTGTTTGCCGACATGAATATGTTAATAATACTACACCATTTATTATATGTTAAATATATTATCATCAATATGACAAATCAACTTTGGCTGTATGTACATATGTCAAAATCATCTCACGGGTTGGTACATAAAATTAGTTAACTTAGTAAATACCGTTTTGACTTAAATCCTACATTAAATCTTGTTCATACTCCTTTACATAAAAACAAATTAATATCATTACTATGATCATCATACTCAGTATATCCCACTAATAGTAAAGCTATGGTAAGATTTAAAGAAGTTAAGATGTAGACAGTCTTACCTCTACCATTTAGGAATAGAGAGACTGCTTCCGGTGAGACCCCCAGCTTGATGGTAGTTTTGCATCACGCCTTTGACATAAGGCACATAACACTCAACCATCAGGACACCGCCGATTGGAGCATGTACCCTTGTCAATTGACTATCAACGCCACCACATGATGTCTGATTAACCTTCCGCCACTTTTAACGTTATTTTCACGAGATTAGTAAAATAACGTCAAAATTAGTGCAATTTTACTTTTGCCCACCCGAAGGTTCACACATATATACATTATATGCGCGCACCGCAAGCAGGACGATAGAAACAACAAATTAATATATTTAACTTTAATTGCGTGACATAATTATTTTATATTTAATAACATTATCCTCGCTCCTACGTACTTGTGTACAATTACATTTCTTTTTTCAAATTTTCAATGTTATGAACGAAAAGTTTGTATATTTTTTACTAACATTTTTTTACACAACAGATGAAATAAATATTGTATTGCACTTTTGAGGTGTACACAAATTATACGTCTAGGTTTGATGTAGTTCACTATAAGTCACATGTTTTTCAACGACAAACAAATGTGTCGATAGTTTTGAAATTCGTGAAGGTTATGAACCCAAAGGGTCTTGGACTACGTGCTATGATAGTTAATTGTTATAGAGAAAATGTTTTCACGTAAACTATGTTTTTTCAAACAGATAATTTTATTGATTACTTTAGCACTAGTAATGAGCTAGAATCGGTACGACCATTACAATCACACCCAAGATAATAATGAACTTAAAAAGATTTGAAAACGTTCACTAATTCCCCCATTCCAACTCCATCAGATTTTTCCGGTTTTTCATACAAAGAACACTATTTCTTTTCTTGATCAAATAGACTATGTGTTTTATTTTTAAATTCACAATTAACTGTAAATGTATTAATTAGGCTACAATTTTAGAAATAGATAGTCGTATAAGTGTAAATTACCAAGTTGGTTGTTGATAATTTAAAAGTCATCAATACACACTAGTATTCTTACCCGTGCGTTGCGACGAGACAAGTTAAATGCATTAGATGCATTATCAACAAAAACCAAGTTCAAATTCGACCCAAATCCAGACTCTTTACATCATCAACAAAATGGGAAAAAAGTGTTATCGTCTAGAAAATCTGAAACTTTATATAGAAAATGAAAGCGTACCAAACATACACTCCAATTCAAAATTTACCTCATAAAAAATTTTGACATGACACAAAACGAACCGAATAAAATTATCAACCCGCCTACATTTGCACTTTGTGACCACAAACACTTTCAACCAAAATGCTTGTTTCGTTTAAGAACTTAAACCCGAAATCAAATGTGGTCTTTTCTAATTCTCACCAAACATGCAACCATAAGTTTGATACATTCATATCAGCAAATCAAAACTAAACTGCAAGTTTGACTCAAGGGTAAGCCAAACAGTGAATATGCACTTTTAAATCGGATATAAGTACTCAAATTTTCCAAACTACCCTTAGTTGTAAAGCTGACTCATTACAAATTTGATGTATAGTTGAGTTCCATTCACTAAAAACTCATAATTCTAAACGATAACTAGATTATTGAAGTTCCCTAAATACCCCTGGTCAAACAACGAATGACTTATGGCTTTTAATTTAGTGATTACTTATTGCTAAAAGGTACTTGAAATAGAGAATCAAACACAATTGTGTTTGTCTAATCCATTAAAGTTAGTTCTTAAAAGTACCTTGAATAGAGAAAATGTCAAGGAGATGGAATTAACCTAAAGCTTTGAGCGATTTTTTACATGTAAATCTTGATTATGTATGAGCAACTTTGTCATCGCACACATATCCCTGATAACATAAGAAAATTATACAAAATACACGTTAAACGCCATTTGTAAGTTGAAAATGAATAAAAATGAAGAGCGTTGGGAAAGCTCATCCCTTCTTGCAGCTTGTCTTTCTATTTCTATGATTTGTTTATGAAAAAGTAAATATGAGAAAATACCCGAACCTTTTTTTATCCAAATATAAAAATACATTCCTCATTGTTGCTCTTATGTGCACCAAACTACTCTCTTTTTGCAAACTCAAAGTTGTATATGACTGAAACCAAATAAAAAATCCATACACCTCACAATTTGAAAATATAGAACATGATCAAAATAATGTTGTTAATCATATTATTAAACTTCTTTTGGTGTGTTACCATGGCCTTCATAGGTTACTTCAACCAATAATTTAATACGAAAATGTTACAAAGCGTTCATGTTGTCATGGAAATGAAAGAATTGTAAACGTTAAAAAATACACAAACTGTCCATGCAGTTAAAGTTAGTAAATTTTAGTTTACTTATTTCATTTTTATATATGGGTTGGTAAGTTTAAAAGTATTTTATAAAAAATACTAAAAAGGTTGAACATATGAGCTCTAAATGAGTATGTATAATTCAGCAAACATAGCATCAACATCAATACACAAAACCTAAAGTTGATTAATGATTAAAAATTAGAATTTGGTCTAATTTGTTGCATATCTGTCCATGACTGGATTCAATAATTCTAACTTCCATAGATATGTTTCATACTGATTTCAAAGTTATATCATTTGGTCTCGAATGCAAAACACATACATCATGTTATAAAAGGTTCAAAAGAATTAATCAAATCAATGTTTGAAAGCCAATTCAGCTAACATTAACATCTACAGTTATATTTATCAATTTTTGAAACTTTAAACTACTGTAACCAAAAATAAGCAAACATATGAAATAAATATCGTACCAATTAGACGACGGGCACCACCATGTCAACGCTGCCTAGGTTCCTAAATGGAATCCCGCAACAGTAAATCTTTCCACCTGAGTACTCAACCATCACAGCTAGCAACGATGACGAAGCAAAATTACCAAACAATCCGACCGGTTCCACCACCACGCCAATGACGCCTAGGGTAGTAAATACACCCACCGAACGACTAAACCACCACACCACCGCTACTTAGGGTTTGCCACCGGCCCACGTACAAACAGTATATTCAATTTTTAAAATGCATAAAGTGTTACCCAATTTTTAACGTAGCATAAAAACCTTTCTAGATTCATCTGATTTCTTCCCTAATTTCCTACTCGAAACATCTATATTCTAAAGTGAATTTTGTTATAGACATGGGAAGTTCATGGCATGATATAAAAATCCCAGTCTTTCTACCAGAAGACAAAGAATCCAAGAAACATGATCCACCTTAAAATTGTAATGCCTGGATTAAAAAAAAAAGAAAGTGGGACTTGAAATATAATACTCCCTCCATCCTATTAGAAGTGTCATGGTTTGAAAAACACAAAGTTTTAGGTGGATTGAATGATTACTTTTTTTTCTTATTAAATGATAATAATGCCCTTGGAAAATGGATCAATCAATATTGCTTATTAATGTTAGTTGTGTGTGTTTAAGGGTAAATTTGAAAATTTGCTAATAAATTTTAAAAGTGAACATTTGTGATTAGACAAACAAAAAATGAAATATTGACACTATTAATGAGACAGATGGAGTAATATTTAATTACAATAATATATTCAGACTTGGCTAATAGCAACATAATACAACTTTATTATTTTTTTTGCTGGCTAATAACAAATTTAAATGACTATTTTATGCCAAAGCATACATGACTTGGTTAGAATAATTAAACCTAATAACACTCATCCCATAACATTACAGTAATACGAGTATTGAGAACCTCACCACATAATCATACGGGGTCTAAGATATGAAAATTTATTATAAAAATACTTCTACTATTTCATCATAAAAATATATAAACTGAACAAACCTGAGTCCAATATTTGCAGTTTTCTAGTATTTTACAAAATATGCTTTCGTGGAGCCCGTTGGTAATACCTGTTTATGGTTTGTGTAATGTTAGTAGGTTTTACCCAAATTGTATTGTAGAGCATACATTTACTTTTGGTAGGTGCTTGTTTATGTTCGTGAAATGTTAGGTTAGAATATTAACAAATTAACATTACAACGTTCATTTTCTTATTGAACGAACATGAAGAAAATCTGGTCGTTTAAGCGTTTGTGTTCTTTCTTTTGTTTGGCTCGCTTAATATGAAAAAAATAAATAAATATTAATAAAAGAAACCTCCACGACTCCGTCACCGGTGACCACCTCCGTTCGCCGCTTTCACTGTTCCGTCTACAATGGATTGTTCAAAATTCCCTTGTTTGTTTGTATTTGAACCCGATGTTGTT
Source organism: Bidens hawaiensis (assembly GCF_021521415.1). Classification (NCBI taxonomy): domain Eukaryota; kingdom Viridiplantae; phylum Streptophyta; class Magnoliopsida; order Asterales; family Asteraceae; genus Bidens; species Bidens hawaiensis. The sequence continues at coordinate 348,701 of NW_027492372.1, read as the reverse complement.
TGCTTGGATTGTATTTGCTTGTTTGTTATTTGCTTGGATTGAAAATCTTGATGTTATTTTCTTGTTAGGTTGTTGGAACAAAAAAGATTGTGTGTGGTTTCTTTCTCACTTTTGTTTTTTTTATTTCAAGATTTTCTTTCGGATCGATATCCGAATCACTATCCGATCGGATATCTGAAAGTTAGGATTTGGATAATGAAATCTACTTTCGGATATCCGGTTTTGAACACCCATAGTTTTAATAGTATAGTAAAATTTTAAGAAAGTGATAATTGTTTTATTGAGGTAATTAGTATTAAATAATAATAAATGCATTAACTGTTACATCATTTAACATAAAAGTTTATTACATTGAAGGAATGATAATTAAAAAATTAGTTAATTAGGTGGAATATGTATAAATAGAAATCAATTAGTTGGCATCCCATGTGGATGACATAGTTAAAGGTCATGTGGAAACATGTGTTGCTTTAATATAGTAGTTAGATAGGTAGAAGGTAGGGATGGCAATGAAACCCGAACCCGATGGGAAAACCCGAAACCCGACTTAAATGGGACGGGTAATACCCGAACCATTAGGGTTTGGGATTGGTTTTGAAATTTTTCGCGGGTTTGGGACGGGTTTAGGATTTCTAATATACCCGACTACCCAACCCGATTACCCGATAATATAAACCCATTTACCCGATTATATACCCGATGTACCCGATATAGCTTATTATATTATATATATACTATATTCCAAATATATTATTTGTTAAAACTTGTTTATGTCAATTATGGTAATCATCTTTATAATGGATTATTTATATTTTGTCAAAACCCGGTACAAACCTAGCGGGTTTTGAGCCGGGTATACCCAACGGGTATTTATATCAAAACCCGATAAGAGACCCGAAACCCGATGGGAAAACCCGAAACCCGACGGGTAATTACCCGATTAAAACCCGACGGGTTTGGGACGGAATTTCATAACCGGGTATGGGTTTGGGAATACCTAAACCCGACCCAAACCCGACCTATTGCCATCCCTAGTAGAAGGTAGATGTTATAATATAAGTTGTGTGTTATAAAAACTATTTTATTGAAATTATAAAACATACAAGTACATAACATAAAAAATGCTACAAATATGAATATACAATGAGATGTCACGATTATAAATTTTATTAAAACATTTGTTTTATCAAAAGGAACAATAAGATCCAAACCTCGTGACTTAAACCACCATTTCAATACAATTAAACATCTATACATCCAGTCCAACCCAAACATTCATAAATAATTTCCCAAAATCCAAAAAAACTAATATATATATATATATAAAAAACAAAGTCTCATATATAAAAAATAACAATGAAAACATTCATTGCCTTTATTACTCAATAAATGGTGATTATAACCATTTATTTTGAAACTTTCTCCAACTTAGGAGTAAATGTTTAAAATTTAAATGTTTATTGCGTGAATAATTTATTCATAGAAATTTTATTGTCTAACATCCTATGTAGATAACTTAGTTAAAAGACATGTGAAAACATAGTTTGCTTTAATAGTATATATGTAGAAGGTAGATGTTGTTACACAAGTATAACATCATAAGTTGTAGTTATAGATTGCTTTAATAAGTTGTAGTTATAGAAACTATTTTTATTAAAATTATAAACATATAAGTACACAACATAAGAATCCTACAACTATGTATATAACAATAAGATGTCACAATTATAATTTTTATTAAAACATTTAATAAAGCAACAATAAAATCTAAACCTCGTGATTTAAACCACCATTTCAATACAAACATTTATAAATAATTTCCCAAAATCCAAAAAAATAATAAAGTCTTAAAATTTAAAAAAATTAATAATGAAAACAATTAATTGCATTTATTACTCAATTAATCAATAAATGGTGATTATAACCATTTATTTTGAAAACTTCTCTATCTTAGAAGTTAATGCACATGTGAAAATATATTTTTGTTTTAATAGTAAATGTAGATCGGTCCCTACTTATACGTTTTATTATTATTTACTTATTAATAGTTCAATCTCAAACCGACATATCGTCGCGTAAAGACAGTACATGATCTAACTACAGTTAGGTCTAGAAACTAACGCTAATAAATTGAGTTCAGATCAATTATAATTAGATATGATTGTGTTTACAGAGTTGCAGAATCAGAATCACAAGTGAATTTCAATTGTTCTATAAGTTAAATTACTGAGAACCACTAGTAGAAAAACAAGCTTTAGATGCAGTGGAAATGAGCTTTAGACGCGGTTTTTAACCGCGTCAAAAAATAGGGCCTCAAAAGCTATACTTACTTTTAGACGCGGTTTTAGAAACCGCGTCAAATGCTTCAAAAACTGCATCAAATGCTCCACTCTAATTTCCAAAGAATCATTTTTAGCCACCCTTTTAAACCGCATCAAATACCTCCTAAACAACGGCAAATAAACAACTCAACTTTCTAACAAAATATTTTTAGCCATCCGCAAACCGCGTCAAATGAGCATTTATAAATTACTATTATGGCGCCAAATCCAGAATTTAACCTCCCAAATCTATTTAAACCGCTCAATTTTAACAATCAAATTGATCCACCAAAATAACACAATTAACCAAAATGCATTAAATCCAAAATTTACAATATAAACTTCAAAATATAACTAGACCAAAATGCATTAAATCCATAAGTTTACAATAGAGACCGTCAATCTATTACACAAATTATAAATCTAAACTACAAATACTTCTAATCAAGTATACCAAACTTCGTAAGAAAACCCCGGCATCAAGCTCTAAAGTAAGTTGTCGATCTCTGTTTCGGTAATAAACGTCATGTCGTGCACCATCTTAAAAAGAAATAAAATATATTAAGTTAGCGTTTAAGAAAATCAAACAATTATAAAATATAAAAAGAAATACTTACAAGGTTCGAAAATTTATTTTGATAAGTATACACAAAATCAAACATATATTTGAGCACTATGAAACCACATTCCCAATTGGATGGTTGTTGTTGACACTACAATAAATAACAGTTAATTATTTAAAACACATAAATAAATCAAGTAATAAATATAAATCATACCGACACCATTGTCCATGTAAAACTGACTTCCCTAAGAGCAGACCGAATTACTTCTGAAAGAAGATATTTAGATTAATCCTTTTTTCCCGCTATCATTAGAGAATCTAAAATATATACTCGTGCCTTTTTGGGAATAATAACGAATAGAGACCAATAATTCCTACAAATAAAAAAGCTTACAAAATAATTATTTACTAAGAAAATAAGAAAAAACTAATTAAAAAAAGCCATATAACATTTTGATAAACAAATATATTTTTATATCTATAAGCTTTAAACTATATGACTTGTATAATACCTCGATATATAAATACACAATATGTGAGCCACCCAGACCGAAGCCATCAAAAGTCGGTCTTGCGCGCACACTTTGTATCTTCTGGCTCACGTTCACCTCTAGGGTCTTGTCCACCCTTTTCCAACAATCTTTAAAATACCCTCCTTGAACTTGTGTTTTCCCTATAAACTCAACATCAAATATTACATGAATTAATATATACAAATACTTATAAAAAACTTATATTCATATAACGTCAATACCTATACAGTATGAAACCGCCTGTGCTATGAAACCGCCTGTGTTCGGCCCCATTGCTCAGTTCCAAGAGTTTCAATTAATGGATCAGATTGCCCATTACCTTAGTTCCATCACGTTTCATATTATTCTCAACAACAATCTATATATAAAAGTAAGCATATGTAAAATATAAATGTTCAAGCATTCGACAGATTTAATATATAGAAATAAATATATATTTTTACTTACCATTTTCTGACTGTTGCATCCTATTGACCGATGTCATCTTTGTCAGTTTCTGAATCCATATTCCTTCTTGTCGCGACCCACAACTGACAACGAATGTCTCCCATTTCAACAAGTTATGGACAACTTTTCACTAGTGAAAGACAACTAGTCCTTATTCCATCAATAAAGTGATAGAACCTTGCCTGACTTGAATAATTAAACCAACCCGGACGCTTTTATGTCTGGTCCTATGAAATTGGAGTATCTTAAAATAGTGAACCCACTGAAAAAATTCCTCCACTAACAGGACTAGAAACATATGAAAGCAAAGTATAATTACTTCATATCTATTTAAACAAAATCCAAATTGTATATATATATAGATAAAAGTTGGATGTCGGTGCCATAAAGGTTTATTTTGGAATTAGCTATTTTGGCTTTTATCTAAGTATTTTGATGAGTAAACCAATTCTGTCTTGTGGTCTGATGGTTACTTTAGTAGTTGGTAAGGCTTTGTTATTGTGTTTATATGACAGGAATGCATGTTCGAACCCAACTTCTAACAAGATGTTAGATTTTTGCTATTTTTTCTTTCTTTGGTATGTTGGAGATCAGAATTCAATTTTTAAAATCTCGCTTTTTGTTTCTTTTATTTTCATATTATTTATTACTATTATTATTTTCTTTTAATATGTCCATTTTATGAAACTATTATATGAGTTTATAGCGAACCTGTTCAATACCGATCGAATTCGCGTCAACTTGTCGCCACAATGCCCGGTTTTTCTGGTCAAATAAACGTTGTGTTAAATGTTATTTTTGGTATCATAAGCTATACGGGTGCCGTTACTGTAATGAGTATTTACTAATTTATTTTTAGGGTTTATTGTCGATACCATAGTGAACGTAACCAATTCCGATCAAATTCGTGTCGTTTTGATCATAAGTTGTACGCGTGTCAATATTGTATTGGAAGTTTACAGATTTATCCTTTTGATTTAGTGTCGATGTTGTAATGAACTTAAAGATTTAACGAATACCAAACGAATTCGCGTTGCTGCACCGCCGCAACGCGGCCGGTATATACCTAGTTGAATATAAAAGCCAAAAGTGTACCTACACGCTTGATAAAAAAAAGTTATTTATAAATCAACAACAGAGAAATCGTTTCTGAATCGATAAAAAGAAAAACCTCGTCAACAATTTTGAACAAAATTGGAAAACAAAGTAATAATCAGAATGAGCAAAGCAAAAATTGGTACTTTTTTGTAACAGAAAATAATACCAGATGGATGTCCTTCAAAATTGCTACAAAATATAGCTCTAAATGTGATGATTTGGTTGGGGTTTTGTAGGGCTCAAAACAGATCAAGGAAACTGCTTGAATGATAGGGTTTTGGAATTTGGAGTGATAATGTTCAGTGCCACTTTAATTATTCTTTTTTGAAACTTACCGCTTTGTATTTCACGTAGTATTTATTTTATTTTTAGTGCCTTTCCTTTGTTTTCTAAATACAAGGTAAACATACGATGAATACGTCATCAAACAGGGTATATCTTTTATTAATATTAATATCATATTTAATATAGCATAAAGTTTTCAATTTTTAAAATCATTAAACCTCTATCCATAATTATGAATTTTAAACACGAATATCTCAAGGAAGTTTAAATTAGAAAATACGTTAATAGAAACTCGGGTAATTGAGAGTGAGCATAAGTCGGGTAAGATTTGTGAGACCCTAACCGATGAAACACAGTTATTTACAATAAGACCGGTTTTCAAATCCTGAGAATAACACTAAACGGTCTGGCTTGGGCATCACAGGTCTAACATGTTTGCTCACCCCTACATGTAATACAAGATCCATAAAATGCTTATTTGAATAACAATAAAACAAAGTTAGATAAAATTATTAAAGTACAAAGCACGTGAAGAGCACTAAGGAACAATGGAGAGAAAACGACTAGTAAAAAAACCAATGTCGTTAGATAACGGTTATGGAAACCGTGTCCTTGAGTTTATATAGTTAGATAATGCATGTCAAATACCAAAAACGGGTTCGTGTCTTGTAACATTTTTTAGAATTCTCAAATAATTATTTTATAAGAAAAAGAATATGTATATTATTATTATTGTTGTTATTGCTGCTGCTATTATACCAACAATATAAATATCATGTATAAATGTCACCGAAACGTAATGATTACATCGAAACAGTAGGTAAGCTGTCAGCAAGCTGTGGCACTACCCTTTTTTGAATCCCCCCCCCACCACCTAATCGCATGGGGTGGTGTGGTAGCCCAATATCGCCAAAAAAAACCCCAATGTCGCCCACTACACACAGATTTAGGTTGATGGTTATTTTATAGTAGTTAATTCAATTCAGACCCGTTTCGTGTATTCTCATGATTCGAGAATCATTCCTATTGTAAATAACCATTTCTAATCGCTGACATTCCTATGACTCGGGAATCGACCTTATTGTAAGTAACCAGGTCTGAAAACTTTGGTCTATTTACGTGTGAATCGATTGTTTACTGCCCTTTACATTTTTTTCTAACTGTCCACCACCTCTTTATTTCACTTGGTATTTCTATTATCTACTTATTTTATAAAACATATCTTTCTACCAGATGAAGCATCAAATTTTAAGATTTCATTTTTATTGAATTTAGAATGTATAATTCAAAATTTATGTATCTGAAAACATTAAAAGTCTATCCATAATTTTGAATTTTGAAGACGAAAATATAAGTATACAATTTGTTAAACCTTTTAAATTTTTCTTAGTTCCGTCAATTTTATAGTTTTATTTGTTTATTTGGGTATGATTGATATGGGGTATTGGAATGGACGAGATAAAGTAATGGATGAAGGAATGGAATGGACAAAGCAATGGAATGGATCATTACAATTTCATTGTCTTGTTTGTTACCATATAGAAAACTATGAATGGAATGAATAATTAATTAATGTTAGGTAGGCAAAAAAAAAGAAGGAATAAAATAAAATTAGCGGTAAGCGCTGGTAGATGTAGTGGGTGGTGGTGGTGGGCGATGGTGGCGGTGATAGTGGTGAGAGTGGGAGGCGGTCAGTGATGGTGGTTGGCGGTGGTTAGTGACGGTGGTTGGCGGTGGCAGGTGGTGTGGTGACGGCGGCGGTTAGCGGTAATGGCGGGGCGGTGGTGGGTCATAGCGATGTTGGTAGTGGTGGGTGGTGGAGGCGGCGTTGGTGGTGGGTGGCGGTGGTGATCGGTGGTGGATGTTTAATAAATTTAGGGTTTTAGTTATTAGACAATGTAAAACCTTAAACAAAGCAATTTAATAAGTTGTATGCATTTTTGAATACAAGGACGGCTGTGTGGGTGTGGATATGGTTAGTAAATTTAAGGTTTTAATTACTATATAATGTATTTTTTGTTAATTAAAAATGAGAGTTTTAGACGCGGTTTTTGTAAAACCGTGGCTATTATTAATTAAAAAGAAGAGCTTTAGGCGCGGTTCGTATAAAAACCGTGGATAAAAAAAGGCTCAATATTATTTGACGCGGTTATATAGCTTTAGACACGGTTTTTTTACACAACAGATTTTTCTGAATATTAAGAAACCTTTTTAGACGCGGTTTTGGTGGTAAACCGCGTCAAAAAAGAACTATCAACCGCGTCTAATGCTCCTTTTTGTACTAGTGAAAATATCTAATGTTATTAGTGTACTGTTAAAATGAGTAGTCCGCCAGTTGTTATTAATAGACGTTTTTCTAATAATAAATCACACTCTATGTTCTAATATAGACAACTGAACACCTAATATAAATCCGGAGTAAGGAATGTTCCGCCATGTTCAAACTTTTTCTACGTGTGTTGCCATTTACTAGTTAAAAAACAAAGTTAGGTGGAATTTCTCATAGTTAATCATCCCTTAACGGGATTATGCAAAGCAAAGTTAGCGTGACAAGCATACCCACATTGGATATATAGAATGTTTACCTCAATCAGAATCAGATTCTTCCCGTTATCATAGATTCTCTCCTAAATACGAGTATATGTTATATTAACATAAATACGTACACCGCTTTACTAGATTTTCCAATACTTTAAACAAGTACAATGTTAAAAGGATTTTCGAGTTCGAAGTAAATTAAAATCAACTAGATGTTGGTAGTACTATTTAGTTTTCATGTTCACTTGGTAAACCCAAATTGATATGATAACTCATATAATATCTTGTTTTATTATTAAATAATTAAATATATGAAAAGAGAGAGAATTGTAGGGGTTAAAATGAAACTTTTGATGTTTAACCTAGTTTCTTTGCTATATAAAGAGGACGCATCCTCTTGTTATCTTTGTCCATCTCCAAATCATTATATCGCCGCTGTGCCGCAAGTGCCTCTTTAATCTGTTTACTAAGATCAATCGATGAGATATCTGATTCATGTAAGCAACTTTCATCTTTAATCCGTTTTTATATAGTTTTCTTCGAATTTGATAATTGTAATTGTTGTTGTGTTAATTCTGACCATCTTAATTGTTTGTGTTTTGAAGGTTGTTGACAGTCTGTGAGGATATTGAATATAACATGTTGATTGTCCATAGAACTGACTGCAGATTCAGATCCATAACCAGGTACATTCATTTGTTGTTGTAAAATTAATCAAGTAATTGTTGTTAAACTTATTTTTAAGATGATTTATTGATGAATTCATATTTTAATGAAATGTAGGTTTCTTGACCGCACACTTGGGTCGGGTCTGCATGGATGGGTTGGCAAGCTGCTGGGATGAAGATGGGCCTGCCTCACCTACGCGGGTCATACCGGTAGCGTAGCGTGCAGGTTTCTTGATCACTCGCTTGGGTCGGGTCTTGACGGATGGGTTGGCAAGCTGCTGGGACGACGATGGGCCTGCCTCACCTGCAAGGGTCATGTTTCTTTATCACTCGCTTGGGTCGGGTCTGCATGGATGGGTTGGCAAGATAAAAGACCTAATTGTAGGATAGAACACTAGCTACGTATTGTAACAGATTGTTAATTGTTAATCAATTTCTTACTGACTTATTAGTTGTTGATTGGTTGTATCTCATCTCAGAAATTAAATATGTAGTTTGGTTTTATGATGTTTTTACACAAAGCAATGAAGTGTTTTTTTGTTTGGATCTGATAAGTCTATTATAACTCAACTTCTATATTTTTTTTATTTTTCTTTGAACAGCAATTTCTAAAATTTTATTTCATTTGAGTATAAGATTTAAGTAAAGCTTAGTTTTGTTGATTCATGTAACATAAAGCTCACCTTTTGAAAAAGAAAAATGTAACATAAAGCTTGAAATTCAAATGGACACTTGTCAAAGCATTTTTTTCTGGTAGTACTTAACAAATATCCATCATTCATTCAAAAATTATAAAAAGTGCATTGCTTATGTGTTTGTATCTTTTACGATTTGCTTTAGGCCTCTAAAAGTGTTGGGCCGGTATGGGCAAGCTGCTGACGACGATGGGTTGGCAAGCTGCTGGGACAGAAATGTTTTGGGCATGTTCACACACCTAAAGTTTGTAGAACCTTTACAGAAGGACAGAAATGTGACATGAAAATTTAATTGAATATGCCTTACATACTGTAACGTTTAGAGAAATTAATTAACATCTCAAAGTGTTCAATTTAGAATACGATTATGTATGCTTATTTATAGCTTGAAATTATATAGCAATAATGTCATATGCGGTTTTTTCTTACATTTAGAGATTTATGAATTTTTTAACAAGTTTTGATTTTCATATTATGTAATATGCAATTTATTATACCGTATAATATATATTTAAATTTGTTGAACATTGTTTTTTTATTTGACATTATGTTATATATGCATATTTATAGTGTGAAATTATATAATAATGTCATATGCGGTTTTTTCTAATATGTAAAGTTGGTTTTTTCGCATCGCTCTCCTATTCAATATTTTGTCATTTTCTTCATCTCTTTGCTATTAAATAAGAGTGATTAATTTTATTTAAATAATATGACTACGCAATAAGCATATTCTCTAACTTTTTTTATAAAACTTTTCTGAAAAATATATAATACGTTAGTCAAACTAAATATATTTTCAAAACCATTTACAATGAGGGCGGACGTGGAGGATACAATGGCGGTGGACGTGGAGGGTACAACGAGGGCCGACGTGGAGGATACAAAGACGGTGGATGTGGAGGATACAACCAGCGGGGAAGGGTGGACATATGCATCGATGCGGCCGGACTCAGTATGTGTAAAATATCTCATAAGCGAGAGGGGGCCGGACTCAAAATTTCGGCGTAGATTTACACTATGTATAAAAAATGCACTACTGAACAAAAAAACGGAAGGGGTCGGGCCGCTCTAGGACCCAACAAAGCTACTGCAATGGATACTACGGTGGTGGTGGACGTGGATGGTACAAGGAGGGCGGACGCAGTGGCGGAGCCACATAGACGTTACCGGGTTCGGCCGAACCCAGTCCATTTTCGGTTTTATATATAACTTATAGGTACGATTTAACGAACGAACCCATTCTTTTTCGGCGAACGAACCCAGTGTCACGAAATCTCCAAAAACATTTCATCGTTCGCAAGTGAAAATAAACAAAAACTTGAATTTCAAAGAGAGACAACGATGTCATTTTCTTCAGCTAGTCTATCGTTATTTTTGTGACATTTTGAGTATATGTCATTTAATTTTAGGGCAAGGGCACCAATGGAAAAGAAGATGATTTAAGGAGCCTTGTCATTTCTGCGTGCTCACAAAAAAGATGTCCAGACAAATATTGTTTTTGTTATAATAATATGTGTAGCGTCATATTTGTTTAATGGTCATCATCATTCTTCCACATTTATTTTTATTTTTTTGAACGAATTAAATATTAGTAAAAAAACTCATTTATCTAGCAAGAAGCTTGAAATGGGGGAACATACAGCATCAAACTTCAATTTATTTTAGAATGTAAACTTACACAAACTCGACTAATCAAGTTTCTCGTCGCCCCTTTTTTATCCATGAGGATGTACTTCTTTTGATCTCCTCTATCTTCGTTTTAAAAAAGTACTCGAACTAATCAGATGGGTAGTGATTATATAAATACTACTTGCATTTTCTATATTGAAATTAGTTGTTTCTTATAGTCGCGACCGTCAGGGGCGGACCCACATAGTGTGGATCGGGGTCCCGGGACACCAATGTTTTTTAAAAATTTATTAGAAGCGGCATATTAAATTTTTTGAGGACCCCATAAGATTTAATACTTGGAACCCATACTATTAATGTTGATGTGGTCTGGTGGAAAGTCCCTTGTTTTATCTTTGAAAGGTCATGGGTTCAAGTCTTACAAGGCTCAGTTTTTGGTTTTTTGTGTTAATTTTTAGTGTTAATCAATCATTTGATTGCTAATGTTGCAATGATAACTTTGGAAACATTCAAACACCTCTAAAATACATATCAGTGTTTTCAACTTTATGCATGGTTTTCTTTAGAAACATTCAAACACTTTAAAATATCAGTTTTATTTTTCACTAGTTTAAGTTAATGGTTTTCAACACATGCTTATGAAAGGGTGGATCTAGGTTCTATCTCAAAAATGTTTAAGAAAGGGAAAACAAAGTGTTTATGTGTCAACCCGACCCATTTTGACCCGTTCAGGTAGTGATGATTGAAAAGAAAGTTTTATTATGATATTGTTTTTTATTATGTTCTTCGCCTCGACCCGACCTGAACAACGACCGTCCCGAAAAATTTGAACACCGAAAATATGGGACCCCATTGGCAAAAAATCCTGGGTCCGCCACTGGCGACCGTAGATGTTATGATTCTTTTTAAATACATGAAAACGCGTATGGAGAAATTATAATACATAAGCCGTTTTATTTAATATAACTTTATATTTTATTTTAATGTTGATGATATACCTTTGTTATGGTTGTGATATTTTGTTTTATTAATTTGGCTGAATGATGAACCTGACCCGACCCATCCGAACCCGAAAACTTTGACGCCGGAAAAAATCGAACACCAAAAAAATTCGAACTCATAAGAAAAAAAACCTGGCTCCGCCACTGGGCGGGCGTGGAGGAAATAACAGTGATGGAGATGGAGGGCATGGCAAAGGTGGTGGTGGTGGTGGTGGACGTGGAGGGTACAACGAGGGTGGACGTGGAGGACACAATGGCAGCAGACGTGGAGGACACAAGGGTGATGGTGGTGGAGGATACGGAAACAAAGAAACTCAAAACTGATGATGTAGTAGTGAAGAACATGATGAACATGTGTAATTAATATATGAGTCATTAGAAGATGTTTCATCATGCTATCATGTATGTTATGCATGTAATAATAATTGGCATGATTTCTTTGACAAGAAACATCCAATTAATATGTGGGAAATATGAGTGGACTTTCGAACGATCAAATTATTAATAATATAATATGGTTACATATAACTGCATGCATGTTTTGTTATTGACTCATTGTAGGTCAAGGATCGGTATGTGAAATTAATCATGCATGCAAAAGGTTGGACGTGGGCCAACGAAACAAGTTTAAGCTTTAAGCTCATATTTAATTAAGCTCTTTAAATTAAAAATAGAAAAAATGTTATATAGATATATTATAATAGGCTTAGTAAATTAAAAATTATGTATTGTTATGATGAGACACTTGATTGTTGCTAACCTTGTAATAATCATTAATTTATTAATTTTGTTTTTGTTCAAATGAAAGGGTCATAAAATCTTTTAATTTATTTCAATTTTGCCTTTAATCCTCGGTTTTGGGTCTGCCCGTTAGGTGTTCGATAAAATGTCTCAATGAGTTAATCGGTTTTTTTTGGTTTACGGAGGGGAGAGCAACTGGCGGTTGCTCTCCTTTCTCCTCTTAGTTCGGGTTTTTACTCCCAAAACTCAGCTCGAGTTTGTTTGTTGGTCTTTTTGTCGTGAGGGGTCATGACAAGGGCTCGGATTGTCAAAGGAGCCCCATCGGGGGAGGTGGGCACGGGAGGTGGACATGGTTGTCGATTCGACATCATTTCTCGTGGTGGATTAATTGATGAGGGTGCTATGTCTAAGACCCTAGAAAATAGCGTGGGTTCGGTGGGTGTTTGGCCATGTCCTTTTAGGGGGTTCCATTGTTGTCCGGATGGACGGGCGGGGTCAAGGGGGATCTCTCGGTTAATGGCGCATATCAAACGACTTCATTTGTCGTCGGATGAGCGGAAAGGGACCCTACGGGACGCCATTTCCACGGATTGTGATTTATTTATTTCGGTTGGGGAGGATTTTAAGGCCTCGGACCAGTGGCTATGTGGGGTGTGTATGCGTCCAAATGCTCTTAAACGGACGTGTCATCATGCTGATGGAGTCACCAAGTACAACGAGGGTGTGGGAGCTGTGGAGGAGTTTATTGTGGGGATTGATAAATCACATGTTACAAGGGATGTTGCTCCCTTGGGAGGGATAGTGGTGGATGAGGTTCTCCTTGACCGCGTCTTCTCTCTTCCTATCACAACTGTTAAGAGCATCCCTCATAGTTGTCGTATGGCATTTGCTCAAGCGTTAACTGCGGCTCTGGGTAAGGTGGTTGCTATGCCAAACTCTGTTGAGGCATGGGTGAAACTTTTCTTGTTACCGCGGTGCACGCTGCGTGTTTTCAGACCTTCTAAACGTCAGGAGCACAGGTCTGGTAATAGAAAGTCTTTGCAATATCAGAGTATTCAACAAGCACTAGCAAGTTGGGGTGCTAAGGATGGTTTTGATGCGCTTATTTTATCCCTTTTTGTCACACCTATAGGGGTGAACTTGAGTCATGGGGAGCCTCTCGCTAAGCACGATGATGTTGCGGTATGCGCCAATGTGAAACAATGTTTACGAAGTGGCGGATGGGCATTTTACTGCCGCCATTAAAGTATTATGCTCTTCAGGGGTTGCACATTTCGGCAATGACACTTTGAAAGCGTTAGTGGCTAAGCATCCCAATTTGCCCCCGTCGGTTATGCCTGCTTCATTGCTTTCTGAGCCTCCTCTTGTTGTTGATGAAGATTGTGTGCTTGGATGCATTAAATCCTTCCCTAAAGGGACGTCATGCGGACGAGATGGATTAAGGGCACAACATATTTTGGATGCATTTTGTGGAGAGGGGTCGCCGATCGCTGTTGGGTTACTAAATGCTACTACTGCGATGGTTAATTTATGTTTGGGGGGGGGGGGAGATGCCCAAGGGTTTTGGCAGAGTTCATTGCGTCGGCTCCTCTCACACCGTTGCTCAAACCGGACAATGGGATTAGACCCATTCCCGTAGGTTCCATTTGGAGAAGATTGATCTCTAAGGTGGCTATGAGGGGTGTTGGGAAAGACATTACTAAATACCTGTGCGACTTTCAGTTTGGGGTGGGAGTCCCTAGTGGTGCAGAGGGCGTTCTTCATAGCGCGAACATGTTTTTAAGTAAGTTCCATTCTGATGGGTCATTGGCTATGCTTACTATTGATTTTTGTAATGCCTTCAACTTGGTGGATAGGACTGCCCTTCTGAATGAGGTTCGGGCCTGATGTCCATCTATTTCCTTATGGGTGAACTTTTTATATGGGCAACCGGCCAGGCTATATGTTGGGGATGACCACATTTGGTCCACCACTGGGGTTCAGCAGGGGGACCCTTTGGGACCTCTTCTTTTCGCCTTAGTTCTGCACCCACTTATTCATCTAGTCCAGAGTTCCTGTAAGCTTCTCTTTCATGCTTGGTACCTAGATGACGGTACAATTATTGGGGACTCTATAGAGGTTGCCAAAGCTTTAGATATTATCAGGTCGGAGGGTCCCCGCCTGGGCCTTGAACTTAATATTAAGAAAACCGAAGTATTTTGGCCGTCGTGCAATGGGTAACACCCCGACCGATGGCGGATTATACATCGGGGCGCTACGAATTGTTTCATTACTCGTGACACTATTTGGGTGTCAATATTTAATAAATACATTTCATTGCGCATGCGCATAACACGATCATAAAGTAACATAAATCACATATCATAACTCATAATATTCAAATACATAATTTTGTCTTGTTATATTTTAAACTAGATCCAAAGTAAAAGAAAACATCCTACGTGTCCTCGAGTTCCAAAAGCAGCTACAGCAGACCTGAACATGTGTTAAAATAAAACGTCAACACTTGCGTGTCGGTGAGAAATCAAGTTTAATAGATATAAATAGATAATAACAAAGTACTGCGCGCAACATGTGTATAACTGGTGTTCAACATAGTGTGTAAACAGATTGTGATCAAGCCTAAATAGATCATAGCTCATAGTTCATAGCGTGCTCCAAATCGAGCAAAAACAAATAATCATTCGTGTATGTGCAAACAAACCAAGAAAAATGTAAACAATAGGTCTCCCGTGTTCATCTAATGGATCCATGAAAACTTCGGAATAGGCCGATCAAAGCGGTTAATGATCCACACATACAAATATACAACACTAGTAAACGTCCATAACACATGGGTTTTGCGCACATAATTTCATAAACAAGTTTAAGACTCAAGTTGTACGAACACATGAACATCCCAAAACGTTAAAAATAAAAGGGGATTAGGTACGAGATTACTCACCTGTAAAAGGTGCGTTGAAAGATAATGCAAGAACCAACTTTTAAACAAGCAAAAGTTAACCTATAAATAAGAGGTTATTGGTTTAACGATTGGTTTTTATGTCTTGAATATATGCAAGTCACTTAAACAAATTATCTAAAAAAATTATATATTATATATTTACCGAGATTTCTGGGCAGAAAAGAAGAGAAACCGGATTGCAAAGAGGGGAGTGGAGGCGTTGCTGAGGATCTTCGGCTGAGAGTAAGGGAGAAAGATTTTGGGGAGTGTTTAAGTGTAGTGAGTTGTGTTTAATTATCCAAGAAATTAGTTTTATTTATAGGAAAACCCTAGGGAACACATCCCTTGAATTGGGGAAAAAGAGATCTTATCAAATCAAAGCAAAAGATATCAAAAGCAAAAGATATCTCAAGCAAAAGATATGGTGGCAGCTGCAGGGGATGGGGAAGGCTGACAGGTTACTGTTCAAGACCTGGAAAAGAAGATTTTAAAAGATTATGTCAGTTACTTTTTCTGACAACCAAGAGGGTTGGTAAGCAAGCTGCGCCGAAAGTGACTTTTCGGACAGATGTCAGATCTGGCCTACTGTGCCCATACCTTGGCAGGTATAGCACAGAAGATAAGATATTTCAAAAGCATACAGGCTGGCTTAAACTGGAGAAAAGACTTAAGTGTCTAGCGCGAGAAGGCTTGAGTGCGCGAGGGCGAAGGCAGACACAACAATCCTTAGCGCGCCGCGGGAAGAACAACAATCCTTAGCGCGCCGCGGGAAGAACTACAATCCTTAGCGCGCCGCGGGAAGAACTACAATCCTTAGCGCGCCGCGGGAACAGTTCGTCTCGCGTATCGCAGGAACAGCTGGTCTTCACGCAGGCTTCCTTGTAAGGAGTCTGGCGCGTGGAGCTGCGCAGACATCCTTAGGCGGGAAGAACCAAAGGACAAGCAAAGAGTTAAGAGAAAAAAAGGGGTTCAAGGCTTAAGGGTTAAGCAGAGGGGCGGGACAGCGACAAGAGAGAAAGAGGGGCGGGACGGCGACAAGAGAGAAAAAGGGGCGGGACGGCGACAAGAGAGAAAAAGGGGCGGGATGGCGGAAAGGAATTATTATTATTAGTAATATATATATACAGATTATAATCAAATTTTAAATCTTAAAATCGGATCCGAAAACGGGTACCTGGGTCGGGTCGGATTTGGGCAGTTGCCACAGTCTCCCCTACTTTAAGAAATTTCGTCCCGAAATTTATCTCGAAGTAGGATGCGCAGAGAAAAGGTGCGGGTATTTGATCTTCATTTGATCTTCCCTTTCCCAAGTGAACTTGGCTCCGCGCTTGGACTGCCAGCGAACTTTAACAATAGGGATGCGACTGCGCTTGGTTTGCTTCACCTCGCGATCCATAATCTCAACAGGCTTCTCTACGAAATGCATAGACTCATCAACTTGAACTTCATCAAGTGGTATGTGGAGGTTCTCGTCAGCTAAACATTTCTTGAGATTGGATAGATGGAACGTTGGATGCACATTGCTGAGCGCGGGCGGCAGGTCCAGCTTGTAAGCAACTTTTCCCACTCTCGCGAGAATCTTGAACGGACCAACATAACGAGGTGCAAGCTTACCTTTCTTCCCAAAGCGGACAACACCCTTCCAGGGCGACACTTTGAGGAGAACAAGATCACCAACTAGAAATTCGAGAGGCTTCCGCCTGCGATCTGCGTAACTCTTCTGTCGGCTTCTGGCAGTCAGCAGATGATCACGGATCTTGGCGATTTTATCGGTTGTCTCTTGAACTAGTTCGGGTCCTGTGATTTGAACTTCACCCACTTCGTTCCAACAAATCGGTGAGCGGCACTTTCGACCGTAAAGTGCTTCAAATGGGGCCATACCGATGCTAGAATGATAGCTGTTATTATAAGAGAACTCGATCAGAGGTAGGTGTGAATCCCAATTACCTCCAAAATCAAGAACACAAGATCGAAGCATATCCTCAAGGGTTTGGATGGTTCGCTCAGACTGTCCGTCAGTCTGAGGATGATATGCAGTACTCATGTCCAAACGAGTTCCTAACGCAGATTGGAGAGATTTCCAAAAGCGAGATATAAAACGGCCATCGCGATCGGATATGATGCTCAAGGGAGTACCATGACGGCAGACAATTTCCTTGACATAAAGATGCGCAAGTTGTTCAACACGGTAGGTTTCACGAATGGGCAGAAAGTGGGCAGACTTGGTCAATCGATCCACTATTACCCAAATGCTATCATGTTTGCTTGCGGTCGAGGGTAACTTGGTGATAAAGTCCATTGCTATACTTTCCCATTTCCACGTAGGAATTTCTGGTTGTTCGAGCAAACCAGATGGGCGTTGATGTTCAGCTTTTACCTTAGAACAAGTTAGGCATTTAGCCACGAACACAGCAATGTCCTTTTTCATACCGGGCCACCAAAAAGTAAGGCGCAAATCTTTGTACATCTTGTCAGCGCCAGGGTGAATGGAATACCGAGTTTTGTGCGCTTCACTCAGTATGACAGTGCGAAGAATCTCATCATTGGGAATCAAGATGCGATTGAGATAACAGAGAGTTCCATTCAGGTTAGGGACTAGATGCGCTTCCGCACCACACGCTAACTCGGCGCGTAGGTTGCCTTTGCTGATCGATGCGCGCTGCGCGTCGCAAATGCGCGATTCAAGATTGCTTTGGATCGGCGCGAAGTGAAGCTGCGTGCGCGGCAAAATACAGTTGAGTTGACTAGGTTTGCGGCTGAGCGCATCGGCTACCACATTAGCCTTTCCAGGGTGATATCGGATCTCACAATCGTAATCGCTGATGAGTTCGTTCCATCGGCGTTGTCTCATGTTAAGTTCATTTTGATCAAAAATGTGCTGAAGGCTTTTATGGTCGGTGTAAATGATGCACTTAGTACAATAGAGATAGTGTCTCCAGATTTTTAAGGCAAATACAACTGCACCAAGTTCGAGGTCGTGAGTCGTATAATTCTTTTCATGAATTTTGAGTTGCCTTGACGCGTAGGCGATAACCTTGCCTCGTTGCATAAGTACACAACCGAGACCTTGGTTGGAGGCATCACAATAAACGACAAGGTCGTCAGTACCCTCTGGTAACGTTAGAACAGGAGCTTCGCACAACTTTCGCTTGAGCGTTTGAAAGGCTTCTTCTTGCTTCGAGCCCCAAATATACGGTTTGCCTTTGTGCGTTAATGCTGTTAAAGGCAAGGCGATTTTTGAGAAGTTCGAAATGAATCGCCGGTAGTAACCAGCTAAGCCCAAAAAGGAACGGATTTCGGTAGGAGTGGTCGGTGTAATCCAGTGCTTGATTGCTTCAATTTTGGATGGGTCGACATGAATACCCATCTTGTTTACAACATGACCAAGAAACTGTACTTCGTCCGACCAAAACTCACACTTGGAGAGTTTGGCATAGAGTTGTTCGGTTCGAAGCTTTTGCAACACCAACAGAAGATGTTGTTCATGCTCGGCCTTGGTTTTGGAATATACCAGAACGTCATCGATAAACACGATTACGAATTGGTCCAAGAAAGGCCTACACATCCGATTCATTAGATCCACGAATACAGCGGGTGCGTTGGTTAAACCGAAGGGCATGACCAAGAATTCAAAATGACCGTAGCGGGTTCGAAAGGCAGTTTTAGGAATATCTTCTTCGCGGATACGCAACTGGTGATAGCCAGAACGGAGATCGATTTTGGAGAAACAAGAGGCACCTTGGAGTTGGTCAAAGAGGTCGTCAATACGCGGTAAGGGGTACCGGTTCTTAATGGTGAGCTTGTTCAGCTCGCGGTAATCGATACACATGCGAAACGAACCGTCTTTCTTTTTAACGAACAAAACCGGAGCACCCCACGGCGAAGAGCTAGAGCGGATGAATCCTTTATCGGTCAACTCTTGAAGTTTACTTGCTAATTCTTGCATTTCAGCGGGTGCAAGTCGATAAGGAGATTTGGCTACGGGGGATGCACCAGGAACAAGATCAACACGAAACTCGACTTCCCGAGCGGGAGGTAAACCAGAAAGATCTTCGGGAAAGACTTCAGGGAAGTCACGCACGATGGGGATTTCATGAAGTTTCTTCTTTCCTTCATCGGGTTTGACCACATGAGCTAAGAACGCGACACATTTCTTTCGTAAAAGTCTTCGGGCTTCAGTGCATGACATAAGTTTAAGACCGTTAGATGGTTTCTCGCCGTAGATATGAAGATCTTGACCATTTTCCCAAGGAATGCGAATAAATTTCTTGGCGCAGATTACTTCGGCGCGATTTTGCGAGAGCCAGTCCATACCAATAATAACATCAAAACTTCCAAGAGGCATGGGAATGAGGTCGATTAGAAAATCGTGTTCATTAAGGTTAAGCGTGCAATCTTTGATCACGGAGTTTAATATAATTGTTTCACCGTTAGCCATTTCAACTGTAAAGTTTTCGTTTAAGTTTATTCGCGGTCGCGCAAGTTTTTGTTCAAATGCGCGAGAAATAAAACTCCTATCGGCGCCAGTATCAAAAAGTATAGATGCATATTGTCCGTTAAGTAAAAATGTACCATTAACCACGTCATTATTCGCTTGCGCTTGGTGCGCAGTTATATTAAAAGCTCGTCCGCGCGCCACTTGGTTTGAAATTTGGTTAACCGGATTAGCTTGCGTAATTTGTACTTGCAGTCTCGGGCACGCGTTCCGGAAATGACTGGGGTCACCGCAGTTATAGCACGACCTGGGTCGTGGATTATGGTATGTTGATTGTGGGTTTTGCGGGTAGGTTGGTGGTGTTTGCGCGATTGGGTTGGCGGGAAGGACTCTGCAGTACTCATCAGTGTGACCAATACGGCCACATCGGTTGCATTGTCGACACGGGGTTTGAGTTGGGTGATGAAGTTTACAGGTTGGGCAAAAGGGTTGGTTTCCTGTGTAAGGTTTCTTAGTTGACGGGGCAGGGAGCGCAGAATTGGTTAAGGCATAGTTATGGACTACAGGGGGTGTTGGGTAGGTTGACAGTGGGTTAGGAGCGTGTACTGGAGGTTGGTAGGCGGGTTGCTGGACAATGAGCGGGTTGGTAAGCGCGTAGGCTTGATGATTGGGTTTGCGCATGCGTTTGAGGTTGTTACGGTTTGAGGGTTCTGGCTTGGTTTCTGTTGGTTCTGGGACAGTCTTGGTGAGTTTGGTCTTCTCGGCTCCCCGCAGGAACAGGGTTCCTGCCCTGACATGGTTGTCGCTGAGCACAGCGGCCAACTCGATGGCGTCAGAGAGGGTTACTGGGTTCCTGGCCCATACAGAATCTTGAATTTCCATGGGGAGACCCCCAAGAAACTTTTCGATGGCGCGGCGGGAAGGGGTAACTAGGTGCGGGACAAGCAAACTTAGTTCGTGAAAGCGCGTAGCGTACTCACGCGCTTAGCCAATGTACTGTTTCAAGTTCCAAAATTCCTCCTCAAGGCGCTTTACTTCGTTTGGAGGGCAGAATTCTCGAGTCAAAAGATCCTTGAATTCCTCCCAGAGCATGCTAGAAGCAGCCTCTGCGCCACGCGCGCGAGCTACTCCGTTCCACCATGTAAGCGCCCTTGATTCCAGGACACTTGAGGCGTATAAGGTTCGTCGGTCTGGAGGGCAATGGGTATGGAGGAAGGTGTTCTCAATTTTCTCGAGCCATTGGAGCATTACGGTGGCTCCTTCGAGCCCTGTGAATTTCGGAGGGTTACCCGCATTAAAGGACTTAATATTGTATCCAGAGGGGTTGGTATTATTTTGATTTAAGGCTTGGGCTATTGCGGTGGCCATTTCCTGGGAACGACGCTGCATACGTCTGCGCGAGGCTTCTCTCCTCTGATGACGGCGAGCTGATAGCGGAGGCATTCTATAAAAGTTTTAGTTTTTGTTAATATCTTGGTATGGGAAATCGTTTTAGTGCAAGGTATATCATTGTAAAGCTTGTTTCGCGGAGTTAAATGCTATCAAATTTTGAAGTAAAATATGAGTTTAAATGCAAACTTAATACAGGTAATGAATTCGAATTGAAAATCGACAATTCATGTATCACCATGACTTTTCAAATCTTCAATTTAAAATATACGAGTAAATGAGCATTGAAGGTTGACAATTCATGTATCACCATGACTTTTCAAATCTTCAATTTAAAATATACGAGTAAACGAGCATTGAAGGTTGACAATTCATGTATCACCATGACTTTTCAAATCTTCAATTTTAGAACATAAAGTTAATGGGGATTGAAAATCAACTATTCATGTATCACCATGACTTTTCGGATTTTCAATGTTAAGTCCCAACAACAGACGAATATGTAAGTAAAGAAACGAATTGAAATTTAACAATAAAAATCGAAAGATCGCGAATGAAACATGAAATCATGTGCTGCGTATGCGCAAGCATATTTTTATAAATATCGAGTAATTAACAATTAGCGTGCAATCATGAGATTTTTCTCATGCGCGAGAAGGGACTCTTAGGTATTTTAGGTCGTTACGTCTAACCACCTAATCCTAAAGTCACGGAGCTCTGATACCAATCAGTAACACCCCGACCGATGGCGGATTATACATCGGGGCGCTACGAATTGTTTCATTACTCGTGACACTATTTGGGTGTCAATATTTAATAAATACATTTCATTGCGCATGCGCATAACACGATCATAAAGTAACATAAATCACATATCATAACTCATAATATTCAAATACATAAATTTGTCTTGTTATATTTTAAACTAGGTCCAAAGTAAAAGAAAACATCCTACGTGTACTCGAGTTCCAAAAGCAGCTACAGCAGACCTGAACATGTGTTAAAATAAAACGTCAACACTTGCGTGTCGGTGAGAAATCAAGTTTAATAGATATAAATAGATAATAACAAAGTACTGCGCGCAACATGTGTATAACTGGTGTTCAACATAGTGTGTAAACAGATTGTGATCAAGCCTAAATAGATCATAGCTCATAGTTCATAGCGTGCTCCAAATCGAGCAAAAACAAATAATCATTCGTGTATGTGCAAACAAACCAAGAAAAATGTAAACAATAGGTCTCCCGTGTTCATCTAATGGATCAATGAAAACTTCGGAATAGGCCGATCAAAGCGGTTAATGATCCACACATACAAATATACAACACTAGTAAACGTCCATAACACATGGGTTTTGCGCACATAATTTCATAAACAAGTTTAAGACTCAAGTTGTACGAACACATGAACATCCCAAAACGTTAAAAATAAAAGGGGATTAGGTACGAGATTACTCACCTGTAAAAGGTGCGTTGAAAGATAATGCAAGAACCAACTTTTAAACAAGCAAAAGTTAACCTATAAATAAGAGGTTATTGGTTTAACGATTTGTTTTTATGTCTTGAATATATGCAAGTCACTTAAACAAATTATCTAAAAAAATTATATATTATATATTTACCGAGATTTCTGGGCAGAAAAGAAGAGAAACCGGATTGCAAAGAGGGGAGTGGAGGCGTTGCTGAGGATCTTCGGCTGAGAGTAAGGGATAAAGATTTTGGGGAGTGTTTAAGTGTAGTGAGTTGTGTTTAATTATCCAAGAAATTAGTTTTATTTATAGGAAAACCCTAGGGAACACATCCCTTGAATTGGGGAAAAAGAGATCTTATCAACTTTTGACACACTTCTTTTTTTGTGATCCAATTACTCTAATTATCACGATTTCCTATTTTCTGTTATGTTATATGGCAAAACTTAAAAGGACTTTTTAGCATGTGAATATGTGATACTCCTTCCTCATGCATCACAAGAAGGTAAAACTTTGCCAAGTTAAAACCTATATATGACCTCAACCCATATAACTTTGGGTTGGCTCGCGGGTAGATTTTCACCAAGCCAAAACCTGAGGAACTCAACCCGAATAACTTGAAAAAAATTAACCCTAATGACCTCTATCGTGGGGGATTCACACCATGTAGTTTACCTTCTTGCTTATTTTGTATATCTTTTATAGGGAAAATAACCAAAATGGCTATTTTGACACACCGAATTATCTTAATAGCCAATCTAACTAAAAAATAAAAATTCCCAAAATAGTCATTTTATTTTGTTGGCCGACCTTTTTATTCTATAGTACCAACAAATTACAATAACAACCACCAATTTCTTAAAAGCATGCTGATTGAGCTACATTTTTGGCCGACAAAGCTATCATCGTGGCCGATTGAACTATATTTTCATCCCACAAATCTAACATACTCGTAAAATAATTTCCGAGACAAAAAAAAGTTTTCAAAGAAGGTTGGTTGATCGACTGTGGTGTTTAATCTACTATTGTTTTTTTTATATTCGGTCGGTTTTTTAAAAAGTTGTTGGGGCCGATCGAATAGAAGTACACGTGTTAGATGGTGGGTGGTTAACGCAAAAGCGGTCAGCTGTCAGTCAAATATAGGTCGGGTGAGAGTTTTTTTGTCGGATCTAACAAATAGAAAATGACTAGTTTGAGAATAATTGAGTTGGATTGGCTAGTAAGGGAATTTATTGGGTAAAGATGGTCATTTTGATATTTTCTCTCTTTGAAAACTCTTATTGTTGTACGAAGAATGGTTAATTGTCTTGCATAGGTTATGCAATAATGGATCGTTGTGCACTTTCTTTTATGTGATTTGTTCAAAACAATAACAAATATTAAACTTGAAAAATTACAAAACAATATTGTTAACCAATTGCATATTGTAGCGAGTCTTTTCAACCAGTTTCTTTGATTTAATGGAGCATCTAGTAATACATTTGAGGCATGAAGCTATTTTGGAAGGTCTCGTCCAATGTCAATTAATGCATCTTTTCGAGAGTAGCCTTGATTTCTAACTAATTTTGCTAACTGCATATAGAACTAGTGGGGAAGTTAACGTACAAACTAAAAAAACGTGTTAATTGTGCAATCAATTAGTGTAATCATCATATATACAAGTTTGTAATTATATAATTACATCGTAGTGTAATTATAGTATGTTGTAATTACATTACACTATAATTGTACTATGTTATATACATTACATTACTTGATTCGTGCTATTAACACATTTAGAACTAGATAACTCATAATGGATAAGCGTGTTGGAGGTAACTCGTTGGTGAGTGGCTTTCAATAATGCCAACTAAATTTAAAGTCTTTTCCCATTCTACAACTTCAACCTTTTTCTTGTCAGGTTTGGTCATATACTCCCCCGTTGCGACTTATATGGTTGTATATGTAAATAGCAAAACATCTTATTGATAAAAAAAGAAGAAGAAATATCATAATACATACACATGTACACATATATAGTTACGCATGTGTATCTATTATAATATATATAAACGAAAACTTAAAAATTCTATGTGTCGCGATGTGGTCGCTCCCTCTCCTTTTTTGGAAGCCACCAGATTGCTTGATATTTAAATGGAGGCGTCTCATGCATTTAACACGAATTCACGGGTATGGATCTTACCAAACCCAGATATTCCTTAAACGGGTTATAACATCCCATTAAATTAAAAATCAATCTCACCAAATTATTGATGTGAAAATCCTATAAAATAGGGATATACTATAAATTATTATATGTTTTTTTAAAAGATATTATTTATAATTAAGAAACAATTTTATAGTAAAAAAATAAGCGGGTCTTAGATCTCACCAAACCTAGATAACTTTTACACCGGGTTATAACATCTTAGTTATTTGTGAAACCTTTTATCATCAAACTCTAAGTATATTATTAATTTTCTTACAACAAAATAAAATTAAACTTTTAAATAGTATATAAATATCATAAAAGAATAATGTAAAACAGTCCCCGTAATACGGGGGACACAAACTAGTGTTATATATATTAACAAAGAGATTAGTATAGATCATAAGTAAAATCACATTTTTATTACTTTATTTTATTTTGTTTTCTAATATTAGTCTTCCGCAAATTCCTCAGCGTACGCCTAACAGGCTAACACCAATAGGATCTATAAATACATAGATGAAAGAAAAACTGACCTCGCCACATAATTATGCATATGTCTAGAATCGTGTGTGGTTTCAAGTTGTCTTTATTACTTATCTTTTTAGAAACTAAATACAATTAATATTGGTACGTAAAATTGACCTTCTTGTCAAATGACATGAGAGTAATTATTAAGGATTGACATGTTAAGATCTTGAGTTAGAAACATGACTTAAAGAGGTTTTTCCACACTACTAGGTTTTCTCCTTGATGATGTTCGTGGATGAACTAGACATGAAGCGTCAAAATCAGTATAAACGGTTGACATATCGTTCGTCTCATTAAGAATCGTATAGTATTTGGGTAGTTATAAATGCAAAAGATATATAGATACGTAGACCACAATAGGATAAGAATGGCTTTAATGCTTTATTATTTAGAAATGTCAAAGGCAATAAAAGCTTGGCCCCATCTCCTCACCAGCCAACCAAATTGCAATAAAATTGCACCAATGCAAATTTTTGTATAAATACACAAGTGTAGTTCTTCATTCTTCATCCTTCTTCTATCTTCCATATACTTCGTTTCACATAAACAAGTCAAACATGGCTTCAAAGAAATTCCTTCTTGCCGCCCTTGCTTTTGCAACTGTTCTCCTTGTTATATCTGAAATCGCCGCAGCTAAGGAAGTGGCCTCCAACGAGAGTGAGTAAATCGTTGTTTCGCATATTTATGTAATATAGGCTGAGATCTGGTGCAAATGAAATTAATATACTAAACATATAAATAAATAGAGTAATTATTTTTACTCTATAGATTTAAACTAAAGTAATTACACAACAAAAAATAAAATGTATTTCAAACACCGTAGAATGCGAAATAATATGTTTTCAGATGTTAGCATAATTATTCTAGTTATTTATACGTTTCTAATTATCATAAAAACGGTTTATTTGATCTTAAAACTATTAAATATTATATATAACATGCATTAGATTTAAACTATTAAATATAATTAGAGTAATTATTTTTACTCTACAGATGTGAACTAGAGTAATCACACTTTCAAAAATAAAGTGTATTTTAAAACAGTAGAATACGTAATAATATGGTTTCTGATGTTAGCATAATTATTCTAGTTATTTATATGTTTCTAATTATCTTAAAAACGGTTTATTTGATCTTAGCACTATTAAATATTATATATAACATGCATTAGTATTAATAACATATGATCATGCATGATGATGCATGCAATCAATGATGCAGGTGAGGTAAAAGATGCAAAGTATGATCATGATGACCGCGGGTACTACAATGGTGGACGAGGCGGCTACTACAACGGTGGTGGACGTGGAGGCTACAACAACGGTGGTGGACGTGGAGGCTACAACAACGGTGGTGGCCGTGGGGGGTACAACAACGGTGGTGGACGTGGTGGATACAACAACGGTGGAGGCCATGGAGGAGGATATTGTAGGTATGGTTGTTGTGGCGGACGAGGTTACTACAATGGTGGATGTAGGTGTTGCAACACTCTTGCAGAGGCAACTGCGTATAAACAAGCTCATGCGGCACAAACTCACAATTGATCTAAGCATCTTGATGGAGCCATAATTCGTCATGTTAGTTGTTACGTACGTACCGCTTTCGACATATATATACGTGCAATATAATGTCTTAGTAAAATGAATCTTGTACTTAAACGAATACGTTAAATAAATAAAAGTTGATGTGTGTGTTCTCGCTTTTGTATTCATTTTAGTGTATTTACAATTACAAACATTATCATCATCAATATCTCACCAATAGTAAAGCTATAGTAGAGTCTGATAAGGGTAAGATATAGGCAGCCTTATAACCTCTATCATTTAGAAATAGAGAGGCTGTTTCTGGTGAGACCCCCGGTTCGATAGTAGTTTTGCATCAAGCCTTGGACATAAGGCACATAACACTCAACCATCGGGACACCGCCGATTGGTGCATGTACCTTTGTCTTTCGGTTATCAATGTCATCACATGATGTGTGATTAACCTTCCACCATTTTTAACGCTATTTCATGAGAATAGTAGAATAACATCAAAATTAATGCAATTTCACTTTTGCCCACCCGTGGGTTAACACATATTTACAAATACAAACGAATACAATATATTGCTAATCTGTGGATGGTAGAAAGGATTGCTAGACTAGCTTATAGAGCTGATTCGAGAAGGTTAGTCTTCCAAACAATCATACAAGTAAATGATTCACAAAAAAATATTGGTACTCAATTCATAATCTCCTTCTATAGTTCTATAGGCTACAACGCAAAACAACTAAAAAAACCACTATGACACTAACCCACTACTAATGAGCGTGGCTACATGGCATGAATTTTGGTCCTCTACATCATGTGGAACCCGTATATGGATGGTGCAAGAAATAACCAACATAACTTCCTTAATATTAGATATATAGCTAGTGGCCTTTAGTTCTTTTGATGTTTGCATCGTTATGTTACTATGTTGGTATTGTTACTCCAATACATAGTCCGATATTATTCATGACAGACGTCGTTGCCAAGATTCGTTGGATAATATATCTGTACGTTTTACAAGAGTTACTTATTATTGTTCTGGGTCCACCTACACTCCGGTGTGGCAATATCAATGCCAAATATTTAGCTGTCAAATATGTATTTCATTAGTGTATGAAACACCATATTATTCATATGCATTTCATCAAACTTATGGTTATAGCTATTAGTTTCTTCGTGTTCAATATGTACCTACTAATATTTAACTTGCCGATAGTATTTGACAGAAGGTAATTTTTGACTTTCACTTTAATGTCGAATGATTCTTCATGTTTTAAGTCACATGAATAGCTAAAACAGCCTATCCAAACCTTCAAGTAAGGACAAGTCAAATGTTATGGTAAAGTCAAATGTACAGATTTAAGTTCATCAAAATCGAGTGTTGCTTTGGTTCTGGTGTACACAGTTACACACCATGTGTTCGATTCGATGAAATGTTGTTTGTGTTAATGGTGTCATGATGTCTAATCTCCCCCACATGTGCACCGAACCATATGCGTGGCAATTGACCCCCACCCATTTCAAACTCGGCATGTGCGTAAATTCAAACTTATAATACAAAGCAAGGTTGAATTAGAAGCAAAATAGTGACATCTGATCTAGCAGATATTATGTACAAGAAGACTTTAAAGATGGAAACGGACCAGGTGAATGCCTATAGATATTAACTGAATTATATTTGCATTTCAGTTTTCATATTCATGTATCATAATTCAATGCAAATGTGACCCGGAAAAAAAGGAACGTTTCGATGTTTAACAATTAACAGTCTTAGATCCAAGCTTCATGTTGTTGTGCTTGTTTAGATTAAAAGAGTTTATTTAAGCTTAGTTAATGGTGGTTGTTGGTTCTTTTCTATATTTCTGTTATGTTAATTAATTGTGATTTAGACATTGCTCACTTACGTATTGGAGGCGGTCTATTTTTTTTTTTTTTTTTGGATTAGATTATTGAGCATATTACACACAATTGTATTTTTATACTTAATTATTAAATGCATAGGAATTTTTTTTATTGTCATCATTTACGTTGTTTATAAACATCAGACACCTTATGTGACACGTTTGGTTTCACGCCCGCTTGCAAATTTCATGAGAAATCATCCATATGTAACAAATTTCGTACATCAATAGTAACAAAAATAATAAGTTGTATATTTTTTTTTGGTAACAATATATGAGAACTTATCATACTTTTAGCATTACCATTTCTCTTTCCTTTATTTACAACCACTTTCAAAATATAATAAAAAATTAAAGAGAATGAACAGTAACTTTTCAAACATAAAAAAAAATTACTGTATTTCTCTCTCCTTCACTTATAACACCTTAAATCACTCTATATATTAAAAAAATTCCACTCACATATTTTATTGAATTGAATATAAATGCCGTAAGAAGTGATACAAACCCTGTGAGAGCAACATTCAAAATAAAGAAACATAAAAAAATTAATTAATTAGTCATGGCTCCATTGTCATGTGTTTTTGCTAAACATATAATATTCTAGATCCCTTAACACAATGTGTTGTGGACCTTCTGCTATTTTTTTTTCTAGTAAATTAACTAATTGTAGATGCTTTGATATCAGATTACTGGACATAAAAATTTTCTGGTTGGTTTATTTATATAGGTCAGGTAAGGTTAATCACTTAATATAGATACAATACAATAACTAAAATAAAAACGCCTGCATTAAAAAACAAACAGAAGATAATTCACATGCGTTTGCCATTGGTGCAACCAAACAAGTGAGCTGGTGACCTCTTTTTTCCTACCGTTAAAACATTTTTTTAACTGCCAATAAACACTTTAAATGGGCTACTGGCTAAATTCACCACATCGGTATTCACTCGTCTTTCGATCCTGGAAAATCCCCCACCTAAGGCCAACGCCCGTGAACACTCGCATGAAGGCACGACATTGCGGTGAGATAAAACCCATTCAGTTCAAGTATCCAATTTAGTGAAAACCACCTACTCACCTAATCTTCCATCATCACCCTGATGTCTTTGATGGTACATGGCTTAACATTTGCTTGAATCTAGCACTTAACGTATACAGCATAGCTTATGGCTAGAGGGTGGAGGCTGTGATGACTAATGGAGAGTGTGGGCTATAGAGTAAAATGAAGAAAACCATAATTATGTTTTGAATAAAAAAAATTAGAAAACACACAAGAAGGGAGAATAAAACCCGGGTATCTTTAATGATAAAGCAGAGACTTAACCATTTGCACCTTTGGTCATTTTATATGTACGTTCACAGCGTATTTTATATGTTGATTCACTCTGGATTTTTTTATATGGACGTTATACTAAAAATTGGAAACTTAATGAATTCTTGTGAACTAGGCAAACCCATAGTGGAACCGCCCGTGCCAACCACCTCATCATTTTTTTGGTTGTTAAACCAATTTCATTAAGGCGCCAAACAGAAATTTTCCTACTGGCGCCACGCGATAAGAAATGTGAGAGCTCAAAGTGTAGTTCCAACAAAAAGTTCCAACCAATCAAATGAACTAATTCACATATTTACATATAAAAAGGATTAAATAATAATAGCGGTTGGTTAAACCTCTTCACTACACATGTTTAATAAGTTAGTTACTGCTCCACTGTCTATATGATAGTGACGCGACATCATTTTTTTCCCTAACAAACCACGGCCCACGATATATAGTCTAATAATCGGTTTGTGTTGTGTTTATTTTTGCTGAACGATCGACCGATCGTTTGATGACATGTATTTATGTTAATAGGACTACACCAATTTATTATATGAATGTCTGACCAAATCAATTTGGCTGTATGTACATATGTCAAAAACATCTCACGGGTTGGTACATAAAATTAATTAGTAGTAAATACATTTTTGACTTATATCTCCACATTAAATACCGTTCATACTTGATTCTTTACATAAAAAAGCAAATATATCTAACTTGAATTGCGTGACAGAATTATTTTATATTTAATAACATTATCCTCGCTTCTACTTGTGCACAATTACATTTTCTTTTTTTCAATTTTTCACTGTTTAAAGAAAAGTTTATATATTAGTTTACTAATATTGTTTTACACAGCAGATTTAATAAATATTGTATTGCATTTTTAAGGTGTACAAAAAATATATATGTCTGGGTTTGACGTAGTTCACTATAAATCACATGTTTTTAAACTACTAATGTGTCGGTAGTTTTCAAATCCATGAAGGTTATGAAACCAAAGGGGCTTGGACTATGTTATGATAATCGATTGTTAGACTGTGTGTTGTGAAATAATTAGCAAGAACTAGTTATCGCGTCACGTCACTGTCATACAGGGACCGTAACAATAACTTGTCACCCGTTAATTTAAGTTTTGTGGGTTAACTTAGTTAAATAATATTTAAATTTAAAGAAAAGGTAATAAAATGTAAATAAATGTGTGTGTTTCCACATGATTTTGAGTTTGGAGTGGACCTCACTCATCAAGAAGAGATAGCGCCGCCACAGGAATGACGCGGGGAGGTTATCCACAGGAATGGTGCATGAAAATGTTGTCAAATATATATATTTTTTCGAAAATATTCACTTAACTAAATTTTTTTAAACGACTAATTTTATTGATCACTGTAACACTATTCATGAGCTAGAACAGGTACAACACACCCATTACAATTTACATTCATAACCAAGAAAATAGTGTACTAAAAAACACGTACACCAATTCCTGCATTCAAAGTTTCCAAACTCCACTAGATTTTCCCGTTTTTTCACCCAAACAAAACTATTTCTTTAATTGATTATGTAAACTATGTGTTAGTTATTTTCAAATTTACAACTGCAAATGTATTAATTAAGCTACAGATGTAGAAATAAATAGACCGTAGACGTATAAATGTAAATAATGCTAGTTGTTGATAATTTTAAAGTCATCGATACACATAATTGTGGACTTGTTTTGATAAGTACACTTATACATATGAAGAGGTAGGTCCCAGCAGAGCCCAGTTGGACCCGCAAGACTCAACTTGAAGAGGGACGTCTGCGCAGAAACCAACTAGATCCGCAGGACCAACCATGCTCAGAGACGTGACGTCCTTACGCGCAGTACGCAAGCTGTTCCCGCAAGAAATGCCTCCCAATGGTGAAGGACTCCGCCTGTTCCCGCAGCTTCGGATACAAGCCATCAGGGAAGGCCACCCGCGCAGCAAGGCTACACGCACAAGGCACTTAGCTCTCAATCACTCAGTGTCACCTGAGGGAATGAGCAAAGCCGGGACAATCCCGCACAAGGGCGGGAGGGGGAATACTCCCGCCCAAATAAGCCAGTCCGTACGATACGGGAAGATCTTCTGTACTGTACCTGACGAGGTATGGGCAAAAGATCTGACTAAAGATACAACAGCTTATTGACAACGGTATGGCGAGCAGCATGCTCCTGTACTGTATGTCACTATTAGCCGCTGCTTATTCACCAACTACTGCCATACCACGTGCATAGCCGGCAGTTGGTGGAAAAGGAATAGTACACAGCAGGCCTGGTCACTATCAGCCGCTGCCTACCCACCAACTACCAGCAGGGCACGTGCGTAGGCCACAGTTGGTAGAGCAGGAATACTATTCAGCAGGCCACACCTCCTTGGAAACCTACCTTCGTCTATAAATACCACAAATGGTATGACCATCTGAGGATATCTTATCATATCTACACATTATCATCATATTATACCTGATATCTGCTCTAGCAATCTCTTAATATACTTTTATATTTAAAGAGCAATCTAGTCTGATTCTCACGCCGGAGGGTGGTCACAAGGAGGAATCCCCCCTTCTCAGTGACAAGCTCACGGTGTCTGTTTTGCAGGTTATCAGAAGAACCATCCTTTCTGGGTCTAACCCCTCGTGGGAAACATCTATCTAACCCCCAGGTTACTTGTAATCTACCCCGGGGTCCGGTTAGTGTTTCTTCATTGGCGCCATCCGTGCATAAAGCTAGAACTTCATTTTTCTCCAGTTTTTTCAAACTTCTGGAACGATGGTTAAAGAAACTCCGGTAACCACAATCCCAGCTACTGAGGGGAATACCGGCTACACAGTTTTTACAAACACTACCCCGGTTACCCAAGCCGGGGCAAGTGAAGTAAATTTTACGAACACTACCCCAGCTGGGGCAAGTCAGTAAATAATCGCTCACTGAGATTCACCGATACCAAATTTGAGAAACGAACAAGACTCCCCCGCCAAACTCTCGATGAAGTTAAGGCATGGGCGGAGGCACGTCAAAAGGAATTCCAAGCTGAGTTGGACGAACGCTTGCGTTCCGTCCAACAGGCCGACGAATTCGAAGAATACTCGGACGATGACTCGGAGGAATCCGACTCCGACGCGAACCCTCGCCATAGGGCGAAAGGGAAGCGTAAGGAAACGGACTCCCAACCGACAAGGCATTTTGGACAAGCCTTCAAACCAAAAAACACAGGTGGAAGTCCACGTGACTTCTCCAAAACATTCAGACCAAACGTTGCAAATGCGGGAACGTCCAAATTTGCAAGGGACATTGCAGAAGCAATTGCCCCAAAAAGTGCCAAACAAATGTCCAGCATAGGCACATATGATGATATATCTGACCCAGACGATCATTTGAACAGGTTCATAGCGGGGGCAACCGTCAGTAGTTGGACGGAACCTACGTGGTGTTACATGTTCCAAATGACGCTTGTTGGGGCTGCTAGAGCGTGGTTCGATCGTCTACCGGTCAACCACATCTACGACTGGGCAGACTTCCAACAGAAGTTTAGCCAACACTTCAGCCAGCAAAGAAAGTATACCGAGGAGTAATGGACAATCCTCAAATGCATTCGAGAGGAAGATGAATCTTTGCTAGACTTCATCACTCGCTTCAACTCGAAGAAGCTAAGTCTGGGTAACATTAGCGAAGATCTTGTTCGCGCTGCTTTTATTCAGGGCGCGAACGACCCAGAGCTCATCCGCACCTTAACGGGTAAAGATGGCATGCCATCCACATGGGATGCCATCATGACAGCAGCTAAACGCTTTGCGGAAACGGAGAAGCAACTGGGTAGAGATCTCCCACAGAGCACAAACCTCTACACCCAGAAAACAAGGGAAGACAACGTCCTTACCGCCCGATTAAACAAAAAGCGAAAGCTAGGCATTTGGCAGTCAAGGGTAAACTTTGACACCTCATCCGGCTTGCAACATCGGTTAGGCGGAAGGGATAACGTACGGTCGAACCAGAACTCCAGATGGACGCCGCTCACCAAAAGCGTCACCGAGATATTCGCCACTGAGGAGCTCCCATGGCCAAAGCCTCCAATAATCCGACATCGTCACAATGCTGATCGGAGCAAATACTGTGACTTTCACAGAACAAAAGGCCACAACACCGAAGAATGCATAGACGTAAAGGACATGGTCGAAGCATTTGTCAGAGATGGGACGCTCGCGCACCTCGTGGCGCAATAAACGCTGAGCAGGCTGATGCGTGTAGAACCTCAGCTGGGGAAAACACGAATAAAAATTCCAGCTTCAATGTGGAGACTACATGCTGCGTAAAGAACGAGATCCCGAACCAGGTGCGTATCGGCTCGATGGCACTCCCATCCCAACAACATGGAAGGGAGCTCAATTATACAGTTTGCATGTAAATCAATTCCAAATTTGTAAAGAAAAGGCCAAGAGCCACTTCTAATGGAAATGATTCTCCTTAAAACATCGACGCTGATGATTTTACATTTATACTTTTATGAACTATCAACACGGATATGCCGGTTTCCACCGCATAATTACGTGAAAAGTTGTTGCATGGGGAAGGCGGCAAAACCCGCATAAACCCAAAAAACGGCAAACCTTCACGCAGGTCAGTTGAAGGGGAAAAGTTCAGTCATCCCACTAAATGAAAGTGCCGGTCTATCCGCATGAATCATGATAGAGGAAACTGAACACTAACCTATTA
The DNA here is from genome assembly GCF_021521415.1 of Bidens hawaiensis. NCBI lineage: Eukaryota > Viridiplantae > Streptophyta > Magnoliopsida > Asterales > Asteraceae > Bidens > Bidens hawaiensis. The sequence goes on along the minus strand of NW_027492372.1, from coordinate 313,730 downwards.
ACAACCGCGCGTCGAACGGTTAATTTATTTAACACTAATATGCCGGTTTTCACCGCATAATTAAGTGGAAAGTCGTTGCGTGGGGAAGGCGGCAAAACACGCATAAACCCAAAAAACGACAAACCTTCACGCAGGTCAGTTGAAGTGGAAAAGTTCAGTTATCCCATCAAATGAAAGTGCCGGTCTATCCGCATGAATCAGGAGAGGAAACTGAACACTAACCTATTAACAACCGCGCGTCGAACGGTTATTCAAAACAGAGTTTCTAACAAAAGGATGAGGAAAACCTACACGCAGGTTAGATGTACGTAAAGTTTAACCATCCTACTAAGTGCAAGTGACGGTTCTACCCGCACAATCACGAAAGAGGAAGCAAAACTTCAACCTATTATCTACCACGTTCAAAGGTTAACTTATCCTAAACACTTAGAAATTTCAAAAAAGGATGAGGAAAACCTACACGCAGGTTAGATGTACGTAAAGTTTAGCCATCCTACCAAGTGCAAGTGACGGTCCTACCCGCACAATCACGAAAGAGGAAGCAAAACTTCAACCTATTATCTACCACGTTCAAAGGTTAGCTTATTCTAGACACTTGGAAAATTGCTAATTTAAACTAAAGTATGCAAGTCATATAACGTTTATAAAGCAAGGAATCCAAAGAAAATAGCGGTCTTACCCGCACAAAGATTTATATTTCACAATGACTCATTACAAGAATGGCCGGGTAACTACCCGCCTAAAAGAAAATAAATCTATACAAGCTAAATCTATCCTAGCAGTGGGAAGGGATCTTCAGGATCAGGCTTCAGGGCACTTCCACTTGGACCAGCACCATCAGAAGAGCGTGGCAGTTCAAGGAAAGCTTTAAGGATAGCTAGCCCATCATCAGCAGCAGCAACTTCGTTTACCTTCTCCACCACCGGATGCGGGAAGGCGGCATATTGATTTACTGCTTGGTCGTATACAGCTTCAGTATCTACATCGAATAAAGGGAAGTTGGAAGGCGGGATGCCTTTCTCAACGAACCCTAGACCAAGCAGGAAGCCGGCCTTTTCCCCATCCTCGTGAGAAGCGTTGAGGGCTGCGCTCATAGCATCGTCATAAGACGTCTCGGTGAAGACTCGATGCACAACCTACAAAGAAAAATACAAGTATCAGAACCTTTTCTATCTACAAAGAAAAGCGTGAAGACATGAAAACATACCTGAGACAACGCTTCTCGAAGAAGCCATTCCTTGGCAACCAGAGCTTCTTGGAGGGCAGCTTGAGCTTCGTTACGGGCACGTTCGGCTTCACTCTTGTTGAGGTTGGCAAGCAACACTTCTTTAGCCGCAGCCTCTTCGACGCCCTTTAGCTTCCGCTCAGTATGGTCAAGCACCCCCCTCTGGTCCAAGATCTCCTGGAGCTTTTTGGCGTCTTCCATCGCCAAGGCATCATGAGCCTGCTGGAGAGCCTCTAATTTGGCTTTAAGCTCTTCATTCTCCACGCGTAGAGGCTCAGCAACAGCTTCAGCCTTGGTGGCCCTCTCGGTTGCGTTCCTTGCAGTTTCCTTAGCCAGCCGAAGCTGTTCATTAACAGCTTGGGCAGCCTTGGAACGGGCCTCGAGTCGAGCCTGAACTTCAACCTCGAGGGCCTTGAAGGCCTTCTCCTTTTCCGCAGCCACTGTGGAAAGCCTTTGGTTCTCCTCCCGGACAGCCCGCGCCTGAGCCACTTCTTTAAGGCGAGCTGCTTTTAACTTGTCGTTTTCACGACAAAGCAGCTCGACGCGCGGCTGCATCCGGGCCAGGAGAACCCGAAGCTCATTGGTTAGCCTACCCTCCTGGTAGCTAGCCATGGCTTCCCCCAACGCACCACTGGGAGCAGCGTGACGAGCCCATTCCACGCACTCCACAGGGGTGCGAAGGGTTGTTCCTCGGCGAATGTTCCATCGTGGAACATACACTTCATTGGAATCCGACAGTGCAAAAAACATAAAGCAGTTAGGAAAAGATGATAAAAAAATATGAAAGGGGTCAAAAGAACCCTACGCACCTGTAGGGTCAATAACAGACCGATAGCCGCCGAACCCATCACCTGAACCCAAGGGAAATCCATCCAAGAGGTCAGGCAGATGGGAAGGTGGCAGAGATTGGCGAGAAGCCCCATGCGTACCTGATGGATCGGCCGTCGTTGCCGATGACGGGGGCATGGTAGCAGCCGTCGCGGTCGCCGCCGCGGAATCCGCAGCAATAGTAACCGCCGGCTCGGTGAAAGATGCTGTAAAAATCGCACTCACAGCCGGCGGTGACGTCATCTCAGCTGGAACAGTCGGCTCAAAGGAGTGAGCAACTGAACCAGCGGAAGCAGGCGCAGGCGCCTGGGTCGACGCCTCAGGTAGGCTGACCAAGCCTACCGTCATTGGTGGAGAGGTACTCCTCTGCGCTCCACCCTGGAATGCGTCAACATCCACGCCTGCGTAAAGAAGATAAGTGTTAAATGATATTAAGCTATGAAGTTAAAAGACAAGAAGTTTGTACTTACGGGTTTTCTTGAGCCTAAAGGTACGGAGAGGCGGGGACGAACCCGATGGAGCCGGCCTCTTTGCGCCGGTTACCGTCGTCTTCTTGGGCTCTCCGGAGGTGACAGTCGCGGCCTCCGGAGCGGTGGTCTTATCGCCACCGGGATTCCCCGCCACCTCTTCGCTCTCGGTCTCCGAATCAGACCGAGGCGCCGGATCGGCAGTGGAGGCCACCTTCTCCTTTCCCTTCCCGCCGGCAGCCTTCTTCTTCCGCACCAACGGAGGACCATCTGCGGATTCCTCATCAGAACATACGATTAGAGGAATTCCAGCAGAGGTTTCAACATTGAGGGGTCGAGGGTTGAATAGCGCCTTACCTGGCCGCCTGGCGCTCAGGATCTCGTGGCCTAGCGGGTAGACCTCCACGAACCGATCCGCAGTTTGTTCTAGGGTGGGCAACTCGTTCTCGTCTAGAGCGCGAGTACCCTTCCGAGCGGGACCGTCAGCCTCCCGCGGGTTCAGGAGCGACTGCAAGTCGTTCCCCTCTGAAATAAACAGGAAAGAAGTTAGAAGAAATTAAAAATCAAAAAAAAGGAAACAAAGCATACCGTAAGGAACAGAGTTCGAACCGTATTCAAGGACGATTGGGATTTTTTGCGCATCCGCCGCCTTCCACACCCGGCTCATCCCCAACATCACCATCCCGGACTCCGCAAACCGATAAACCAGAGATTGGACCCGGGAAATCCTCGAAAACCATTCCGCCTCCTCGTAGTTGGAGGCGTGAAGGCTGGGAAGAGCTTGCCCGTTCTTAAACTTCATGGCAAGGGGGATGGCGCGAGCGGATATGAAGAAGAACTCCCGCTTCCACGCGCGAAGACTGCGCTCGGTTGCGCAAATCTTCAAACCCTTTATCCGGGTTATCAACGTATACCACCCCTGGATGCACCTCCAGGTGTAGAAGGTCATCAGGCGGTCAACATAGGGCTCAATGCCCAGAATCCGGCACACCCACTCGAAGTGGCGAATCTTGGCGATCGCCATGGGGTGCAACTTGGTCAAATGAACACCGTGCCTCTCAAGGACACGGTAAACAAACTTTGTCAATGAGAACCTAAGATTCCCATAAACAAAGAATGCAGCATATACCCCGATCTTGCCTCTGGGGGCATCGTACACAGTCTGATGGGGTTCAGGAAACTCAGGCTCGAGAGACTCGAGCATGAACTTCCTGACGACGTACTGGTACAGATCGCCAGGCAGAGCACACTGGCACTCGCCAGCAGTACTCTTGTCATCGGCTGTAGATTTAAGATCACAAGACGACATCTTGCAAAAGAAAGAAGAAAACGGTTTCAAGAGAATGCTCGACTGAAAGATGAGTATTCGCCGGAAATCGTTCTAAAGATGAAGAGAAAAGTGAAAGTGTGGATTACAAAGAGCCCTCTCCCCCTTTATATACTAATCGCAATTAATGCGATGAATTTAATGGCGGAGGAGAGAGAAATCGAAGGTGCAATGAAACTATGACACGTGGCAAAAAGCAAGCTGGCAACAGCTGTTGACAGGACGCATACCATTAATTTCGCGGCCACGCGCCCGAAAAATCGCGCCCACGCGCCTGAAAAAGCGTCTGGAATGACCATGTACTGTCACGTCACCATAACTTCCTGCACGTTCTGACACAGTCAGAAGAAACCGTCGCACGACGTTTCAGAGGTTTGGACTGTTCTTATCCTTTCACCAACCTTTCGAATTTCAAAAATTCAAAAAGATTCAAAAGTAAGCGGGAAAATACCCCTTACCTTGGCAACCAAGTAACCGTAAGACGGATGCGGGTACAGTGTTAAGGCAAAACCCTTCACATACCTAGCACCCGCAGGGAATTGAAGCCAAGAAAACCTTGGCAAACAAGTAACCGTAAGACGGATGCGGGTACATTGTTTAGGCAAAACAATTCACATACCTAGCACCGGCAGGGAATTGAAGCCAAGAAAACCTTGGGAAACAAGTAACCGTAAGACGGATGCGGGTACAGTGTTAAGGCAAAACCCTTCACATACCTAGCACCCGCAGGGAATTGAAGCCAAGTATACCTCGGCAAACAAGTAACTATAAAACGGGTGCGGGTACAGTGTTGAGGCAAAACCCTTCACATACCTAGCACCCGCAGGGAATTGACGCCAGGAATACCTTGGAAGTAAAGTAACCGTAAGACGAGCGCGGGTACAGTGTTAAGGCAAAACCCTTCACATACCTAGCACTCCGCTGGGAATTGAAACCAAGAAGGATCTTCTGAGCAATGCTTGCGGAAACGGAAATAACAACCCCGCATAACGGGAACGTCGAGAACTACGTTGTTTGAAGCTCTAGGATGGAATTGGTGGTTTTAACATAATTGATCACTATGTTCAAAACTACCAAAACCTCATGGAGAATCCACACAAGTGGGACTCAACGCTCCTGACTTGCGAGAAGGTTACAGACCTACCCGCATCATACCCAAAGATCAAGCAGGAAAGTCGGGAATTTCTGCAAGTGACAAGGACTTCCGCGGGAAGAATCCCCATGGAAAACCTTAAAAACCCTTTTCAAAACCCTTTGCTTAAGTCCAAAAGTTCACCTCACTTTATTAAACACTCATGAGAAGAACATTGGACTGGGGGGACTTGAAGAGGTAGGTCCCAGCAGAGCCCAGTTGGACCCGCAAGACTCAACTTGAAGAGGGACGTCTGCGCAGAAACCAACTGGATCCGCAGGACCAACCATGCTCAGAGACGTGACGTCCTTACGCGCAGTACGCAAGCTGTTCCCGCAGGAAATGCCTCCCAATGGTGAAGGACTCCGCCTGTTCCCGCAGCTTCGGATACAAGCCATCAGGGAAGGCCACCCGCGCAGCAAGGCTACACGCACAAGGCACTTAGCTCTCAATCACTCAGTGTCACCTGAGGGAATGAGCAAAGCCGGGGACAATCCCGCACAAGGGCGGGAGGGGGAATACTCCCGCCCAAATAAGCCAGTCCGTACGATACGGGAAGATCTTCTGTACTGTACCTGACGAGGTATGGGCAAAAGATCTGACTAAAGATACGACAGCTTATTGACAACGGTATGGCGAGCAGCATGCTCCTGTACTGTATGTCACTATTAGCCACTGCTTACTCACCAACTACTGCCATACCACGTGCATAGCCGGCAGTTGGTGGAAAAGGAATAGTACACAGCAGGCCTGGTCACTATCAGCCGCTGCCTACCCACCAACTACCAGCAGGGCACGTGCGTAGGCCACAGTTGGTAGAACAGGAATACTATTCAGCAGGCCACACCTCCTTGGAAACCTACCTTCGGCTATAAATACCACAAATGGTATGACCATCTGAGGATATCTTATCATATCTACACATTATCATCATATTATACCTGATATCTGCTCTAGCAATCTCTTAATATACTTTTATATTTAAAGAGCAATCTAGTCTGTTTCTCACGCCGGAGGGTGGTCACAAGGAGGAACCCCCCCTTCTCAGTGACAAACTCACGGTGTCTGTTTTGCAGGTTATCAGAAGAACCATCCTTTCTGGGTCTAACCCCTCGTGGGAAACATCTATCTAACCCCCAGGTTACTTGTAATCTACCCCGGGGTCCGGTTAGTGTTTCTTCAACATATTTACTTAATTGTTTTACTTAACTCACTGAGTTTATAACAGCTTATTTGTATCTTTTTAAACATGTGTGAGGTACATGATTGGTGTAACGTTGGATTATAGTTTATTAGTTTATTTGAGCTCACTAAAGATCAAGGTTGCAAAAATCGCTAGGCGGACCGTAGGCGATCGACTGGGGAGTTAGGAGTACACGGCCTTAGTCGGAGAGTACTCGGGGATGGCTCACCAAGAACTCGGCCTAGGCGGGGATTACTCGTTGAGTACACGACACCTAGGCCTGATTTTTACAACCATGCTCAAGATTCAAGAATAGAAGATCCTTACTAGATAAAAATTTATTTGCCTTATTGCCTAATTGGAAATGTTTTGGACTTGTATTCCTTTTAAAAGTTACATGAAAATTTTATTACAACAATAGCTAAAGGTCATATGCAACTTCTCCGGTAGTAGCAAGCAAGCTCAGTTGTAACTTGTAAGTCACTACTAAAAGATGACACTGGAAACTAACCTGGTCTATGGTAATTATGCTCGGTGGAAACTATTACATAGTAGCAGACTTCCCAGTTCCCATTGATATAGTTAATAATTGCACTTTGATGCACTCTTTCACAAAAGTTTCAATGTTACATTCCAAAAAATAAGGTGGTCTACTGTTATATAAAGCAAGTCATTTAGTTTCTTTAATAATCACAAATCATTTTACATAAAAGAACATTTGTTCATTGTGGAGACTTTCTCTCTTATCGGTTATTGATTTCGTATACCATTAACTAGTTTAATCTGACTGTAATTAAATACACAATTAACATAGATTTTCAAGTTAAATCAAAATACGGAACCTAAAAAGATTAACGTATTTTGTCATATAAATCCTTTAAACTTGTTCGTGACATGACACAATTCGAAAAATTAGAAAATTCGAAGGGCAAAATTTTGCAGGGCGAGTCACATTTTCTCTTAAGCACCCTAAAGGTGGCATAGGCCGCATAGCACGCCTATGCCCGAACTAATGGACAGATTGTCCATAGGAGTACTCCGGGATATAAGCCAGGGCAATAAAAGTGGAGCATACGACGATGTAGCTCACCATTTCCGGTTAATAAGATGTCAAAGCGTCTTTATCTCTATAAAAATTCTAATAAACCCTAGGAGCCTCTTTTCTGACTGGGAAGTTGAGCTTGAGCTTTCAGACGAGATGCCTTAGTCAAGAAGTATGCTCCTTTCACTCTCCCTCTCCCGCCATGGAACATGCCCGGGTCTACCACAAATGGGGCTTTTAAGTAAATTCCAAAATAAGGTAATATAGAGAAAGGTTAACATAGGAGATAAAGTCGTGAAAAAGATTCTTTCCGGACGTGAGAGATCTTGGCTACACCGTGCTCACACTCTCAGGCTACATCTATGAAGAAAGGGAAAGCACTTTCGAGTTCCATTGTGAAAGACATAATTTTTTATGAAGAATTCATCATGATATATCTGATCCATGCATAATATCATGAACATGATACAAATACATTGCTAACATCAAGAAATGGAATAATCGAGAATCCCGAGTAACAGGCCAGACCGCTAAAGGGAATGAAATTTTGAACATATAAGGAGAAGGTACATGCGGAAGAACGACGACTACATTTGTTGTGGACACATCCTATATGGTATGTCTGATTCCCTCTTTGATATCAGTCAAGATGTTCAATTCCCGAAAGAACTATGAGATTCCCCTTGAATCAACAAATATTTTTACGGAAAAGTACATCTTTGCATAACCTTTTTCTGTCCTGTCTAATTATTGATTTTGAATACCTGCGAAATACTTAATCTAAGGCTATTTGTTATGGATGGTTTAATGTTATGGTGATGTGGCCTCCACTTAATGCTGGCTACACCGCGCGAGCGGTGTTATGTAGGAGGTAGAAATACATTAAAGGCGCAATGACGGTTACATAGTGGCTCCACCCACTAACAAAATCAAAGTTTTTTTATTGGTTCTTTCTTCTTTATTTCTTCCACCATCATAAGTTCATAACTAGCTAGTTAAATTTAGTGAGTTAGTTAAAGCTCAGGTGAGCTAGTTAAAGCCCACTGCTTATGTGATGGTGACGTGACGCTTTAACGTCCTCACTAGTTAAACCAAAACACTTAGCCTAAAAGTGATTAAATACGTGATTATGAGATTTATCAAAATCGGATTAAAATAAGATATGGACTAGGGTCTATTGTTTTTAACACTTATTCCTATACAACTTTCTCGAATTTATTTATGTAAAGGTAAATGTTTTACTTGTAAGTATATCATGGCAATTAAAATCATCTAATTAACCAATATATAACACAATTCAAGTGGGATACAAATTTAGGTTTGCAAAATGTCAAAGAAAATGAAATGTACCCTGACCCATATTCTCACCAGCCAACAACGAAGGGACCACAACAATAATATTAGTTTCCAACCTCATGCATCAAATCCTTCTATAAATACAAACCTCCAACACACTAGTTTCCTCATCTCTTCAAATCTAATTAAAATGGCTTCAAAAACATTCCTTCTTCTTGCCTTGGCTTTTGCAGTCGTTCTTCTCATTACCTCAGAAGTAGTCTCAGCCTCCAACAGTAAGTATAAACTTAATTAACTCCAAACATGTTTTGGGCATGTTCACACACTTAAAGTTTGTAGAACTCTTACGTATGGACGACAAATGTGACGTGACATGAACAAATTAATCGAATAAGCCTTTCATGATGCAACGTTTAGAGAAATTAATTAGCATCTCAAAGTGTTCAATCTATAATACTGTTATACATGCGTATTTATATTGTGAAATTATATAGTACTATCATATAAGGTTTTTTTTCTAATATGTAAAGTTGGTTTTCTCGCATCTCTCTCTTCTATTATATATTTTGTCACGTACATGTATGGTGAAGTATAAAAGTTTATTTCCAATCTCTTTGCTATTAAATAAAGTGATTAATTATATTTAATTTAATAAAAATATGACTACACCATAAGCATATTCTATAACTTATTTTATAAAACGTTTTTGAAAAATATATAATACGTTAGTCAAAATAAATATTTTTGAAAATCATTTAGTTAATCTGTGTAATACACATGTTTCTAACCTAATTATAAATACTATGTAATGATGCAGGTGAGATTGACGGGCGCGGAGGATACAATGAGGGCGGACGTGGAGGATACAATGGTGGACGTGGAGGGTACAATGAGGGTGGACGTGGAGGATACAATGGTGGTGGACGTGGAGGATACAACGGTGGTAGTGGACGTGGAGGGTACAACGGTGGTGGTGGTGGACGTGGAGGGTACAACGAGGGTGGACGTGGAGGATACAATGGTGGTGGTGGTGGACATGGAGGGTACAATGAGGGCGGACGTGGAGGATACAATGCCGGCGGACGTGGAGGACACAAGGGTGGTGGAGGAGGACATGGAAACAAAGAAACTCAAAACTGATGACGTATAAGTGGAGAATAAAATGAAACATATGTAATAATATCAGTCATTAGAAGATGTTTCATCATGCTATAATGTATGTTATTTATGTAATAATAATTGGCATGATTTCTTTGATAAGAAACATCCAATTAATATGTGGGAAATAAAATTGGACTTTCGGATGATCAAATTATGTACAATAATATAATATGGTTATGTATACCTGCATGCATGCTTTGTTATTGACTCATTGTAGGCCAATGATCGGTATGTGAAATTAATCATGCTTGCACAAGGCCAGTCGTGGGCCAACGAAACTAGACGAGAGCTTTAAGCCCACATTTAATTAAGCCCTTAAAATTAAAAATAAAAAAAAAAGTTATATAGATATATTATAATGGGCTAAGTAAATTAAAAATTATGTATTGGTATGATGATACACTTGATTGTTGCTAACTTGTAATAATCATTATTTATTATTTTATTTTAATGAAAGGGTCATAAAATCTTTTAAATTAGGCATTTAAAATCAATGAGTCATCTTACAGAACGAAACTAATACAATACTTATGTAATTGGATAAATAAATACCCATTAACCTACTTAATTAAAAAAATTACAGATATTATTCAAACTATAACTTTGAAATATGTTGAGGATAAATCTAAATTTACACAATATACAATAGTTAACAACTTATTAATTACATATTATTTAATAAGGAAAAAAGATATCCAAGTTTTCTAATTGTTTGAAGCAAGTCATTAAAACATTTTTATAGCAAAAATCAATGCACTTTCAATTTAGGTTTGAATTTGTAAAAGTTTTTATATTATAAAAACTTTTATAACTTTTAAAATTAAATGGCCTAATATTATAAAATAAATATTAAACTCCCTTGCCCCTCTAGTGCCCCTTTTGCGCTACACTCATAGCAACGCTCCTCACCATTGCTACCCACGTAGCCTGGCTAAGCATTCATTTAACATCACTACAACCCATAGTCTTATTTGTTAACTTATTCAGTTTAACAATTAATGAAAAATTTAGAGTACCACATGGATTTTAGATTTAAAACATCATCTTTAAAAGATAAACAAACCGCAAAGTGCTCTTTACTATTCATGATTTATTAGTTTTACTACTTTGTACAATTTGAAGTTCAAACTTCTTTATAGGTAAGTATATTTATTTAATGGGTGATATTATATTGACGTGTTGATATCATATACAACACTGAATGTGGCGGAGGTTATACGACATGGTTGTTGGAGTTGATAGTCTAGATGACAAGTGTCTTGACTTGGTAAACTGAAGATCACATTTGTTGACTCTGGTGTCACAATAAATTCTTTTGTATTTAGTGCTTGACTTTGTGCTCAAACCGGTAAAATGTATTCTATTTCTTTTTAATATTATAGTGTTTATGTGAAGTGTTTTATATTAAAATCAATGTTACATTTGGTTTTTATTTACAAAATTACAGTTTACTAGTTGTGGGTCAAAATCTCTCTAAGGATCCTAAGTCCCGTTATCCTGCTAGAAGGGATCCTAGACAGGTTCGGTATCCTGAACCCTTTATTTAATTCACTAATGAACATATTTTGCAGGTAATTGTTGGTGAGTTAATTAATATTAAGAGCTCTTTATATGTAAAAGTCAAACATCTGGAAAGAGTCATGTAACTGCTAAGAGTGATGATCACATTAAAGACGCAACATTAAACAGGCGGGATCCTCGACGTCGGTTACATTTGTGGAGCATATTTCAAATGAATCACCATGTAAATCACTTTCGGTAGCTAGTAGGTCAAGACTAGATCAACAAGTGCGCGGAAATAAAGCTGTCTAAGTCCAACGACTCTTTTGAAGACTTAGTTAATGACATTGAATGTAAAGATAAATCGACTACTATATTATGAGGCATTAGAAGCAATGAATTAGAAGCATTCGTAGTTTTCAGGTAGTTTGTCATCGCCTTTTCTCCTCATCACTAGCTTGCTTCCAAGAGGTGGAAGAGAAGATCTATCAAGTTGGAGAGCATATGAGATTTATCCATCGCAACATTGCATCTATCGACTAAACAAAGTAACTTTCAAAATGGATTAAGAAGGAATGTGAATAGGTATTTCAGAGTAAACTGCGGTTTTCGTCCCTATGGTTTGTCCAAATTTGCAATTTTAGTCCAATAGTTTCAAATTTGTAATTTCCGTCCCTGTGGTTTCATTTCACTTGCAATTAAACACGATCCCATTAACCTCGTTAAGTCTGGTCCTTAAACCCATCAACGTGCCCCTCATGTAAGGGCATGTTTGTCCTTTTTCTCCCCAAATAAACCCAGCCCTAATTCGCAAGCCCCCTTCACGGGAGGGTTGGGGTGTATTTGGGGGAAAAAGGACAAAACTACCCCTTAAGTGAGGGGCACACTGATGAGTTTAATGACCAGACTTAACGGCTTTTGTGTGGTTGGGTTTAATTGCAAGTGAAATGAAACCACATAGACGAAATTTGGAAATTTGAAACTATTGGACCAAAATTGCAGATTTGCACAAACACATGGACGAAAACTGCAGTTTACTCGTATTTCAGTTTTTGGACTAAATAAATAGGCAAGGAAGCCTAGGCCTTGACTGAAAGGTCCTACCCGACTCATACTTAGGACATACTTAGCTCTTGCAATCTAAAATAAAGAAATTTTACAAGAGAGCAATCTTATATCACAAAGTAACTTCACAAAACACAAGAAGGGAGAATCGAACCCATGTATCTTCAATTATAAAGCAAAGTCTTAACCACTAGAGTCTTTGCCCTATTTATATATACGTTCAATCTATATTTTATATGTGGATTCACTACAGTTTATTTTTATGGAAGTTCTACTAAAAAATCAAAAACTCGGTGGGTTTTCATAAACCGAGTGAAACCATAGTGGATCCGCCTCTTGGCAGTCACCTCATCATCTTTTTGGTTGTTAAACCAATTTCATCAAGGCGCTAAACAAAAACTTTCCCTACTAACGCCAATGCGATAACGATGGTGAGAGCTCAAAGTGTGGGTCCAACAAAAAAATCCAACAAATTAAATGAACTAATTCATATATTTATATAAAAGTAATAATAATAATTGTTGTTTAAATCCCCTTCAGTACATATGTTTAACGAGTTAATTAATTACTGTAGTGCTTATATATAGTGACATAACATCAATTTTTCTTTTTAAAATCCATCATTCACAACTAATCTGTTAGTGTAATCTTGCGTAAGTGCGGGGACCTAGTTGTCGCACTTACAAACCTAAAGGGTTATTGAGTTAGCTGGGCATTTGAATTTCGATGCCATTCGGGGTCTCTCGAAACTCGCGGATGGAGTGCCAAGAATCGAACACCCGATGCAAATTTGTGATGCATGTATGTTAGGCAAACAAACAAGATCGAATATCCCGAAAGAATCTAATTATTGTGCAAAGGTACCGCTCGAGCTCGTTTATGCCGATGTTTGTGGCGCGATTACTCCCGAGAGACACGGTGGAAACCGATACTTTTTGCTTGTTGTTGACGACTACACCCGCTATATGTGGGTTTTCACGATAAAGACGATAGACCAAGTTGCGGGCTTATTCATAGATTTCGTGAAAAAGGTGGAAAACGAAACAGGCAAGAAACTCAAAACCATACGCACCGACAATGGGGGTGAGTTTACATCCCATGTGTTGGAAGATTACTTTTCAAGTATAGGTGTGGCACATCAGTTTACGGCCCCGTACAGCCCACATCAAAACGGGGTGGTTGAAAGAAGAAATCGAACCATACTTGGTATGACTCGAAGTTTGTTAAAGGCGATGTCACTACCACAAGATCTATGGGGAGAAGCGGTTCATCACTCGGTTTATTTACTAAACCGGTCACCAAAAAAATCGTTGGAGTATTCGACTCCGTACGAGCGTTTTAAAGGAAGAAAACTGAACCTTTCACACGTTAAAGTGTTCGGATGCACGGGGTATGTAAAAGTCCTTGGTACCGGTCAAAAGAAATTAGACGACCGAAGCATTGTGATGATTCACTTAGGCACTCACCTTGGACCAAAAGTCTACCGTATGTTTGATCCGATCAAAAAGCGAGTACACGTTACGCGGGATGTCAAGTTTGACGAGTGTAAAAGGTACGTGTGGGCTGATCTTGACAAACAAGAGGGCGAAAAGGGTCTGGAATGGACCGAGTTTCTTGTTAGGTGCGATATTGAACCCGAATCAGAGCAGGTGGCAACCGGGTTTGACACCGGGTCCGTAGATCGACATGATACCGGTGAGTTGGTTCGTATCAGAAACGAAAGTGATTCATCAAGTTCAGAAGGTGGCAACTCACCTGTAAGCCCGACTAGGCCGAACACTAGCCTAAACGAAGAACCGTTACAAGTTATCTAACCGCGTCGAACTACTCGAAAGACGGTTTTGCCTAAGAAATTTAGCGACTTTCTGGTTGAAGGTATACCGACACCCGCCAAGCAAGACCCGACAACCGACGAGGTAAATCTTCTATTATTATTCTATGATGAGCCGGTTAATTTTCGAGAAGCGAATAATGAAAAACATTGGAGAAAACCAATGGAAGCGGATATCGAGTCGATTGAAAGAAACAAGACATGGCGTTTAGTCGAAGCACCACCCAAAGTAAAACCGATAGGTTTAAAGTGGGTCTATAAAATCAAAAGAGATGAAGCCAGGAAAATAACCAAGTACAAGGCCCGACTCGTAGCTAAGGGGTATGTTCAGAAATATGGGATCGATTTCGAAGAGGTGTTCGCGCCAGTAGCGAGAATCGAAACCGTTCGACTTTTACTCGCTTTAGCAGCAAACCGAGGTTGGGAAGTACATCACTTGGATGTAAAATCCGCGTTTCTTCATGGTGATTTGAAAGAAGAGGTGTACGTATTTCAACCGGATGGGTTCATTAAGAAAGGTCAAGAAAGAAAAGTGTACAAGTTGGCTAAAGCGTTATACGGTCTACGCCAAGCTCCAAGGGCGTGGAATACTAAACTAGACGGGTCGTTAAAGGAACTCGGTTTCACTCGATGTAAACAAGAACAAGCGGTTTACAAAAGGTGTTCTGGTCAAAGGCTACTACTCGTTGGAGTTTACGTTGATGATTTGATAGTCACGGGTACAAGTGTGCAAAAAATTGCAAATTTCAAAAGACAAATGGAGTCAAGGTTCGAGATGAGTGACCTCGGGTTGTTGCATTACTATCTCGGGATTGAAGTGAAGCAAAGTGATCGTGGGATAACGTTAAAGCAAAGCGGTTATGCAACGATGATCCTAAAAGAAGAAAGTCTTTGGGAGTGCAACTCGACTCAATTTCCTATGGAACCGGGCTTAAAGTTGTCAAAGGAAGATGAAAATCCGAAGGTAGATCCGACCGGTTATAGAAAGATAATCGGAAGCTTGCGGTATTTAACTCATACGAGACCCGATTTGAGCTACTCAGTTGGTTATGCAAGTTGGTTCATGCAATCACCAACTCAAGCTCATGCTCAAGCGGTTAAATATATTCTCTGATATCTAAGAGGTTCACTAGACTTTGGTATTACTTACTCAAGAGGCGGAAACAGTATGTTGCACGGGTATAGTGATAGTAGTCATGCGGTGGATATGGATGATGGTCGGAGCACCTCAGGTTTGATTTTCTACTATGGTACATCACCAATATCATGGGTTTCTCAGAAACAAGGAACGGTGGCGTTATCATCATGTGAGGCTGAATTTATGGCAGCTACATCGGCTGCATGTCAAGCCTTAAGGCTTCGGGGTTTGTTGTCAGAGATGACCGGAGAAAATGAGGAGATCGTGACATTGAAGGTGGATAATTCATCGGCTATTGCGTTAATGAAGAACCCTGTTTTTCATGGGAGAAGCAAGCACATCAACACACGGTACCATTTCATTCGGGAGTGCATCGAGAGAGAACAAATCAAGGTGGAGCATGTCAGTGGAGATTTACAAAGAGCAGACATCCTTACAAAAGCGTTGCCACGGTTGAAGTTTAACGAGATGCGAAGCTTCATCGGTGTCACAAGATTAGGGGGGGTGATTGTTAGTGTAATCTTGCGTAAGTGCGGGGACCTAGTTGTCACACTTACAAACCTAGGGGTTATTGAGTTAGTTTTCCTTCTATTCTTGTCTAACAAGTAATTGTATGGTTATAAATAGAGGTTATTTGTAATCAAGTAATCACACCAACTTATCAATCAATACAATAAAGGTTTAGACTTGAAATCTTATTGTCTTCATAATCTAATAATAGGTTTGTGCTGTGTTTTTTTTGGTGTAGGATCCCCCGATTGTTTGCCGACATGAATATGTTAATAATACTACACCATTTATTATATGTTAAATATATTATCATCAATATGACAAATCAACTTTGGCTGTATGTACATATGTCAAAATCATCTCACGGGTTGGTACATAAAATTAGTTAACTTAGTAAATACCGTTTTGACTTAAATCTCTACATTAAATCTTGTTCATACTCCTTTACATAAAAACAAATTAATATCATTACTATGATCATCATACTCAGTATATCTCACTAATAGTAAAGTTATGGTAAGATTTAAAGAAGTTAAGATGTAGACAGTCTTACCTCTACCCTTTAGGAATAGAGAGACTGTTTCCGGTGAGACCCCCAGCTTGATGGTAGTTTTGCATCACGCCTTTGACATAAGGCACATAACACTCAACCATCGGGACACCGCCGATTGGAGCATGTACCCTTGTCAATCGGCTATCAACGCCACCACATGATGTCTGATTAACCTTCCGCCACTTTTAACGTTATTTTCACGAGATTAGTAAAATAACGTCAAAATTAGTGCAATTTTACTGTTGCCCACCCGAAGGTTCACACATATATACATTATATGCGCGCACCGCAAGCAGGACGATAGAAACAACAAATTAATATATTTAACTTTAATTGCGTGACATAATTATTTTATATTTAATAACATTATCCTCGCTCCTACGTACTTGTGTACAATTACATTTCTTTTTTCAAATTTTCAATGTTATGAACGAAAAGTTTGCATATTTTTTACTAACATTTTTTTACACAACAGATGAAATAAATATTGTATTGCACTTTTGAGGTGTACACAAATTATACGTCTAGGTTTGATGTAGTTCACTATAAGTCACATGTTTTTCAACGACAAACAAATGTGTCGATAGTTTTGAAATTCGTGAAGGTTATGAACCCAAAGGGTCTTGGACTACGTGCTATGATAGTTAATTGTTATAGCGAAAATGTTTTCACGTAAACTATGTTTTTTCAAACAGATAATTTTATTGATTACTTTAGCACTAGTAATGAGCTAGAATCGGTACGACCATTACAATCACACCCAAGATAATGAACTTAAAAAGATTTGAAAACGTTCACTAATTCCCCCATTCCAACTCCATCAGATTTTTCCGGTTTTTCATACAAAGAACACTATTTCTTTTCTTGATCAAATAGACTATGTGTTTTATTTTTAAATTCACAATTAACTGTAAATGTATTAATTAGGCTACAATTTTAGAAATAGATAGTCGTATAAGTGTAAATTACCAAGTTGGTTGTTGATAATTTAAAAGTCATCAATACACACTAGTATTCTTACCCGTGCGTTGCGACGAGACAAGTTAAATGCATTAGATGCATTATCAACAAAAACCAAGTTCAAATTCGACCCAAATCCAGACTCTTTACATCATCAACAAAATGGGAAAAAAGTGTTATCGTCTAGAAAATCTGAAACTTTATATAGAAAATGAAAGCGTACCAAACATACACTCCAATTCAAAATTTAGCTCATAAAAAATTTTGACATGACACAAAACGAAACCGAATAAAATTATCAACCCGCCTACATTTGAACTCTGTGACCACAAACACTTTCAACCAAAATGCTTGTTTCGTTTAAGAACTTAAACCCGAAATCAAATGTGGTCTTTTCTAATTCTCACCAAACATGCAACCATAAGTTTGATACATTCATATCAGCAAATCAAAACTAAACTGCAAGTTTGACTCAAGGGTAAGCCAAACAGTGAATATGCACTTTTAAATCGGATATAAGTACTCAAATTTTCCAAACTACCCTTAGTTGTAAAGCTGACTCATTACAAATTTGATGTATAGTTGAGTTCCATTCACTAAAAACTCATAATTCTAAACGATAACTAGATTATTGAAGTTCCCTAAATACCCCTGGTCAAACAACGAATGACTTATGGCTTTTAATTTAGTGATTACTTATTGCTAAAAGGTACTTGAAATAGAGAATCAAACACAATTGTGTTTGTCTAATCCATTAAAGTTAGTTCTTAAAAGTACCTTGAATAGAGAAAATGTCAAGGAGATGGAATTAACCTAAAGCTTTGAGCGATTTTTTACATGTAAATCTTGATTATGTATGAGCAACTTTGTCATCGCACACATATCCCTGATAACATAAGAAAATTATACAAAATACACGTTAAACGCCATTTGTAAGTTGAAAATGAATAAAAATGAAGAGCGTTGGGAAAGCTCATCCCTTCTTGCAGCTTGTCTTTCTATTTCTATGATTTGTTTATGAAAAAGTAAATATGAGAAAATACCCGAACCTTTTTTTATCCAAATATAAAAATACATTCCTCATTGTTGCTCTTATGTGCACCAAACTACTCTCTTTTTGCAAACTCAAAGTTGTATATGACTGAAACCAAATAAAAAATCCATACACCTCACAATTTGAAAATATAGAACATGATCAAAATAATGTTGTTAATCATATTATTAAACTTCTTTTGGTGTGTTACCATGGCCTTCATAGGTTACTTCAACCAATAATTTAATACGAAAATGTTACAAAGCGTTCATGTTGTCATGGAAATGAAAGAATTGTAAACGTTAAAAAATACACAAACTGTCCATGCAGTTAAAGTTAGTAAATTTTAGTTTACTTATTTCATTTTTATATATGGGTTGGTAAGTTTAAAAGTATTTTATAAAAAATACTAAAAAGGTTGAACATATGAGCTCTAAATGAGTATGTATAATTCAGCAAACATAGCATCAACATCAATACACAAAACCTAAAGTTGATTAATGATTAAAAATTAGAATTTGGTCTAATTTGTTGCATATCTGTCCATGACTGGATTCAATAATTCTAACTTCCATAGATATGTTTCATACTGATTTCAAAGTTATATCATTTGGTCTCGAATGCAAAACACATACATCATGTTATAAAAGGTTCAAAAGAATTAATCAAATCAATGTTTGAAAGCCAATTCAGCTAACATTAACATCTACAGTTATATTTATCAATTTTTGAAACTTTAAACTACTGTAACCAAAAATAAGCAAACATATGAAATAAATATCGTACCAATTAGACGACGGGCACCACCATGTCAACGCTGCCTAGGTTCCTAAATGGAATCCCGCAACAGTAAATCTTTCCACCTGAGTACTCAACCATCACAGCTAGCAACGATGACGAAGCAAAATTACCAAACAATCCGACCGGTTCCACCACCACGCCAATGACGCCTAGGGTAGTAAATACACCCACCGAACGACTAAACCACCACACCACCGCTACTTAGGGTTTGCCACCGGCCCACGTACAAACAGTATATTCAATTTTTAAAATGCATAAAGTGTTACCCAATTTTTAACGTAGCATAAAAACCTTTCTAGATTCATCTGATTTCTTCCCTAATTTCCTACTCGAAACATCTATATTCTAAAGTGAATTTTGTTATAGACATGGGAAGTTCATGGCATGATATAAAAATCCCAGTCTTTCTACCAGAAGACAAAGAATCCAAGAAACATGATCCACCTTAAAATTGTAATGCCTGGATTAAAAAAAACAGAAAGTGGGACTTGAAATATAATACTCCCTCCATCCTATTAGAAGTGTCATGGTTTGAAAAACACAAAGTTTTAGGTGGATTGAATGATTACTTTTTTTTCTTATTAAATAATAATAATGCCCTTGGAAAATGGATCAATCAATATTGCTTATTAATGTTAGTTGTGTGTGTTTAAGGGTAAATTTGAAAATTTGCTAATAAATTTTAAAAGAAAAACATTTGTAATTAGACAAACAAAAAATGAAATATTGACACTATTAATGAGACAGATGGAGTAATATTTAATTACAATAATATATTCAGACTTGGCTAATAGCAACATAATACAACTTTATTATTTTTTTTGCTGGCTAATAACAAATTTAAATGACTATTTTATGCCAAAGCATACATGACTTGGTTAGAATAATTAAACCTAATAACACTCATCCCATAACATTACGGTAATACGAGTATTGAGAACCTCACCACATAATCAAACGGGGTCTAAGATATGAAAATTTATTATAAAAATACTTCTACTATTTCATCATAAAAATATATAAACTGAACAAACCTGAGTCCAATATTTGCAGTTTTCTAGTATTTTACAAAATATGCTTTCGTGGAGCCCGTTGGTAATACCTGTTTATGGTTTGTGTAATGTTAGTAGGTTTTACCCAAATTGTATTGTAGAGCATACATTTACTTTTGGTAGGTGCTTGTTTATGTTCGTGAAATGTTAGGTTAGAATATTAACAAATTAACATTACAACGTTCATTTTCTTATTGAACGAACATGAAGAAAATCTGGTCGTTTAAGCGTGTGTGTTCTTTCTTTTGTTTGGCTCGCTTAATATGAAAAAAATAAATAAATATTAATAAAAGAAACCTCCACGACTCCGTCACCGGTGACCACCTCCGTTCGCCGCTTTCACTGTTCCGTCTACAATGGATTGTTCAAAATTCCCTTGTTTGTTTGTATTTGAACCTGATGTTGTTTGCTTGGATTGTATTTGCTTGTTTGTTATTTGCTTGGATTGAAAATCTTGATGTTATTTTCTTGTTAGGTTGTTGGAACAAAAAAGATTGTGTGTGGTTTCTTTCTCACTTTTGTTTTTTTTATTTCAAGATTTTCTTTCGGATCGATATCCGAATCACTATCCGATCGGATATCTGAAAGTTAGGATTTGGATAATGAAATCTACTATCGGATATCCGGTTTTGAACACCCCTAGTTTTAATAGTATAGTAAAATTTTAAGAAAGTGATAATTGTTTTATTGAGGTAATTAGTATTAAATAATAATAAATGCATTAACTGTTACATCATTTAACATAAAAGTTTATTACATTGAAGGAATGATAATTAAAAAATTAGTTAATTAGGTGGAATATGTATAAATAGAAATCAATTAGTTGGCATCCCATGTGGATGACATAGTTAAAAGGTCATGTGGAAACATGTGTTGCTTTAATATAGTAGTTAGATAGGTAGAAGGTAGGGATGGCAATGAAACCCGAACCCGATGGGAAAACCCGAAACCCGACTTAAATGGGACGGGTAATACCCGAACCATTAGGGTTTGGGATTGGTTTTGAAATTTTTCGCGGGTTTGGGACGGGTTTAGGATTTCTAATATACCCGATTACCCAACCCGATTACCCGATAATATAAACCCATTTACCCGATTATATACCCGATGTACCCGATATAGCTTATTATATTATATATACTATATTCCAAATATATTATTTGTTAAAACTTGTTTATGTCAATTATGGTAATCATCTTTATAATCGATTATTTATATTTTGTCAAAACCCGGTACAAACCTAGCGGGTTTTGAGCCGGGTATACCCAACGGGTATTTTTATCAAAACCCGATAAGAGACCCGAAACCCGATGGGAAAACCCGAAACCCGACGGGTAATTACCCGATTAAAACCCGACTGGTTTGGAACGGAATTTCATAACCGGGTATGGGTTTGGGAAACCTAAACCCGACCCAAACCCGACCTATTGCCATCCCTAGTAGAAGGTAGATGTTATAATATAAGTTGTGTGTTATAAAAACTATTTTATTGAAATTATAAAACATACAAGTACATAACATAAAAAATGCTACAAATATGAATATACAATGAGATGTCACGATTATAATTTTTATTAAAACATTTGCTTTATCAAAAGGAACAATAAGATCCAAACCTCGTGGCTTAAACCACCATTTCAATACAATTAAACATCTACACATCCAGTCCAACCCAAACATTCATAAATAATTTCCCAAAATCCAAAAAAACTAATGTATATATATATATATATATATATAAAACAAAGTCTCATATATAAAAAATAACAATGAAAACATTCATTGCCTTTATTACTCAATAAATGGTGATTATAACCATTTATTTTGAAACTTTCTCCAACTTAGGAGTAAATGTTTAAAATTAAAATGTTTATTGCGTGAATAATTTATTCATAGAAATTTTATTGTCTAACATCCTATGTAGATAACTTAGTTAAAAGACATGTGAAAACATAGTTTGCTTTAATAGTATATATGTAGAAGGTAGATGTTGTTACACAAGTATAACATCATAAGTTGTAGTTATAGATTGCTTTAATAAGTTGTAGTTATAGAAACTATTTTTATTAAAATTATAAACATATAAGTACACAATATAAGAATCCTACAACTATGTATATAACAATATGATGTCACAATTATGATTTTTATTAAAACATTTAATAAAGCAACAATAAAATCTAAACCTCGTGATTTAAACCACCATTTCAATACAAACATTTATAAATAATTTCCCAAAATCCAAAAAAATAATAAAGTCTTAAAATTTAAAAAAAATAACAATGAAAACAATTAATTGCATTTATTACTCAATTAATCAATAAGTGATTATAACCATTTATTTTGAAAACTTCTCTATCTTAGAAGTTAATGCACATGTGAAAATATATTTTTGTTTTAATAGTAAATGTAGATCGGTCCCTACTTATACGTTTTATTATTATTTACTTATTAATAGTTCAATCTCAAACTGACATATCGTCGCGTAAAGACAGTACATGATCTAACTACAGTTAGGTCTAGAAACTAACGCTAATAAATTGAGTTCAGATCAATTATAATTAGATATGATTGTGTTTACAGAGTTGCAGAATCAGAATCACAAGTGAATTTCAATTGTTCTATAAGTTAAATTACTGAGAACCACTAGTAGAAAAACAAGCTTTAGATGCAGTGGAAATGAGCTTTAGACGCGGTTTTTAACCGCGTTAAAAAATAGGGCCTCAAAAGCTATACTTACTTTTAGACGCGGTTTTAGAAACCGCGTCAAATGCTTCAAAAACTGCATCAAATGCTCCACTCTAATTTCCAAAGAATCATTTTTAGCCACCCTTTTAAACCGCATCAAATACCTCCTAAACCGCGGCAAATAAACAACTCACCTTTCTAACAAAATATTTTTAGCTATCCGCAAACCGCGTCAAATGAGCATTTATAAATTACTATTATGGCGCCAAATCCAGAATTTAACCTCCCAAATCTATTTAAACCGCTCAATTTTAACAATCAAATTGATCCACCAAAATAACACAATTAACCAAAATGCATTAAATCCAAAATTTACAATATAAACTTCAAAATATAACTAGACCAAAATGCATTAAATCCATAAGTTTACAATAGAGACCGTCAATCTATTACACAAATTATAAATCTAAACTACAAATACTTCTAATCAAGTATACCAAACTTCGTAAGAAAACCCCGGCATCAAGCTCTAAAGTAAGTTGTCGATCTCTGTTTCGGTAATAAACGTCATGTCGTGCACCATCTTAAAAAGAAATAAAATATATTAAGTTAGCGTTTAAGAAAATCAAACAATTATAAAATATAAAAAGAAATACTTACAAGGTTCGAAAATTTATTTTGATTAGTATACACAAAATCAAACATATATTTGAGCACTATGAAACCACATTCCCAATTGGATGGTTGTTGTTGACACTACAATAAATAACAGTTTATTATTTAAAACACATAAATAAATCAAGTAATAAATATAAATCATACCGACACCATTGTCCATGTAAAACTGACTTCCCTAAGAGCAGACCGAATTACTTCTGAAAGAAGATATTTAGATTAATCCTTTTTTCCCGTTATCATTAGAGAATCTAAAATATATACTCGTGCCTTTTTGGGAATAATAACGAATAGAGACCAATAATTCCTACAAATAAAAAGGCTTACAGAATAATTATTTACTAACAAAATAAGAAAAAACTAATTAAAAAAAGCCATATAACATTTTAATAAACAAATATATTTTTATATCTATAAGCTTTAAACTATATGACTTGTATAATACCTCGATATATAAATGCACAATATGTGAGCCACCCAGACCGGAGCCATCAAAAGTCGGTCTTGTGCGCACACTTTGTATCTTCTGGCTCACGTTCACCTCTAGGGTCTTGTCCACCCTTTTCCAACAATCTTTAAAATACCCTCCTTGAACTTGTGTTTTCCCTATAAACTCAACATCAAATATTACATGAATTAATATATACAAATACTTATAAAAAACTTATATTCATATAACGTCAATACCTATACAATATGAAACCGCCTGTGTTCGGCCCCCTTGCTCAGTTCCAAGAGTTTCAATTAATGGATCAGATTGCCCATTACCTTAGTTCCATCACGTTTCATATTATTCTCAACAACAATCTATATATAAAAGTAAGCATATGTAAAATATAAATGTTCAAGCATTCGACAGATTTAATATATAGAAATAAATATATATTTTTACTTACCATTTTCTGACTGTTGCATCCTATTGACCGATGTCATCTTTGTCAGTTTCTGAATCCATATCCCTTCTTGTCGCGACCCACAACTGACAAAGAATGTCTCCCATTTCAACAAGTTATGGACAACTTTTCACTAGTGAAAGACAACTAGTCCTTATTCCATCAATAAAGTGATGAACCTTGCCTGACTTGAATAATTAAACCAACCCGGACGCTTTTATGTCTGGTCCTATGAAATTGGGGTATCTTAAAATAGTGAACCCACTGAAAAAATTCCTCCACTGACAGGACTAGAAACATATGAAAGCAAAGTTTAATTACTTCATATCTATTTAAACAAAATCCAAATTGTATATATATATAGATAAAAGTTGGATGTCGGTGCCATAAAGGTTTATTTTGGAATTAGCTATTTTGGCTTTTATGTAAGTATTTTGATGAGTAAACCAATTCTGTCTTGTGGTCTGATGGTTACTTTAGTAGTTGGTAAGGCTTTGTTATTGTGTTTATATGACAGGAATGCATGTTCGAACCCAACTTCTAACAAGATGTTAGATTTTTGCTATTTTTTCTTTCTTTTGTATGTTGGAGATCAGAATTCAATTTTTAAAAAATCTCGCTTTTTGTTTCTTTTATGTTTCATATTATTTATTACTATTATTATTTTCTTTTAATATGTCCATTTTATGAAACTATTATATGAGTTTATAGCGAACCTATTCAATACCGATCGAATTCGCGTCAACTTGTCGCCACAATGCCCGGTTTTTCTGGTCAAATAAACGTTGTGTTAAATGTTATTTTTGGTATCATAAGCTATACGGGTGGCGTTACTGTAATGAGTATTTACTAATTTATTTTTAGGGTTTATTGTCGATACCATAGTGAACGTAACCAATTCCGATCAAATTCGTGTCGTTTTGATCATAAGTTGTACGCGTGTCAATATTGTATTGAAAGTTTACAGATTTATCCTTTTGATTTAGTGTCGATGTTGTAATGAACTTAAAGATTTAACGAATACCAAACGAATTCGCGTTGCTGCACCGCCGCAACGCGGCCGGTATATACCTAGTTGAATATAAAAGCCAAAAGTGTACCTACACGCTTGATAAAAAAAAGTTATTTATAAATCAACAACAAAGAAATCGTTTCTGAATCGATAAAAAGAAAAACCTCGTCAACAATTTTGAACAAAATTGGAAAACAAATTAATAATCAGAATGAGCAAAGCAAAAATTGGTACTTTTTTGTAACAGAAAATAATACCAGATGGATGTCCTTCAAAATTGCTACAAAATATAGCTCTAAATGTGATGATTTGGTTGGGGTTTTGTAGGGCTCAAAACAGATCAAGGAAACTGCTTGAATGATAGGGTTTTGGAATTTGGAGTGATAATGTTCAGTGCCACTTTAATTATTCTTTTTTGAAACTTACCGCTTTGTATTTCACGTAGTATTTATTTTATTTTTAGTGCCTTTCCTTTGTTTTCTAAATACAAGGTAAACATACGATGAATACGTCATCAAACAGGGTATATCTTTTATTAATATTAATATCATATTTAATATAGCATAAAGTTTTCAATTTTTAAAATCATTAAACCTCTATTCATAATTATGAATTTTAAACACGAATATCTCAAGGAAGTTTAAATTAGAAAATACGTTAATAGAAACTCGGGTAATTGAGAGTGAGCATAAGTCGGGTAAGATTTGTGAGACCCTAACCGATGAAACTCAGTTATTTACAATAAGACCGGTTTTCGAATCCTGATAATAACACTAAACGGTCCGGCTTGGGCATCACAAGTCTAACATGTTTGCTCACCCCTACATGTAATACAAGATCCATAAAATGCTTATTTGAATAACAATAAAAAAAAGTTAGATAAAATTATTAAAGTACAAAGCACGTGAAGAGCACTAAGGAACAATGGAGAGAAAACGACTAGTAAAAAAACCAATGTCGTTAGATAACGGTTATGGAAACCGTGTCCTTGAGTTTATATAGTTAGATAATGCATGTCAAATACCAAAAACGGTGGACCCGCAAGACTCACCTTAAACAGGGACGTCTGCGCAGAGACCAACTGGATCCGCAGGACCAACCATGCTCAGAGACGTGACGTCCTTACGCGCAGTACGCAAGCTGGTCCCGCAGGAAAAGCCTCCCAATGGTGAAGGACTCCGCCTGTCCCCGCAGCCTCGGATACAAGCCATTAGGGAAGGCCACCCGCGCAGCATGGCTGCACGCACAAGGCACTTAGCTCTCGATCATTCAGTGTCACCTGAAGGAATGAGCAAAGCCGGGAGCAATCCCGCACAGAGGCGGGAGGGGGAATACTCCCGCCCAAATAAGCCAGTCTGTATACTGAAGGATCTTTTACTGTACCTGACGAGGTATGGGCGAAAGATCTGATCAGAGATACGACAGCTCACTGATACAGTATGGCGAGCAGCATGCTCCTGTACTGTATCACTATTAGCCGCTGCCTACTCACCAACTACTGTCATACCACGTGCGTAGCCGGCAGTTGGTGGAAAGGGAATAGTATACAGCAGGCCTGGTCACTATCAGCCGCTGCCTACCCACCAACTACCAGCAGGGCACGTGCGTAGGCTACTGTTGATGAACAGGAACACTGTTGCAGCCGGCCATACCTCCTTGGAAACCTACCTTCGGCTATAAATACCCCAAATGGTATGATCATCTGAACACATTACATTATCTTATATCATCATAATATACCTGATATCTGCTCTAGCAATCTCTTAATATACTTTTATATTTAAAGAGCAATCTAGTCTGATTCTCACGCCGGAGGGTGGTCACAAGGAGGAACCCCCCCCTTCTCAGTGACGAGCTCACGGTGTCTGTTTTGCAGGTTATCAGAAGAACCATCTTCCAAGGGTCTAACCCCTCGTGGGAAACAGCTATCCAACCCCCAGGTTACCAGTAATCTGTCTGGGGTCCGGTTAGTGTTTCTTCATTGGCGCCATCCGTGCATAAAGCTAGAACTACATTTTTCTCCAGTTTTTTCAAACTTCTACAAAGATGGTTAGAGAAATTCCGGTAACCACAACCCCAGCTACTGGGGGGAATACCGGTAACACAGTTTTTACAAACACTACCCCGGTTACCCAAGCCGGGGCAAGTGAAGTAAATTTTACGAACACTACCCCAGTTACTCATGCTGGGGCAAGTGCAGTAAATGATCGCCTACTGGGATCCACGGATACCCAGGTTGAGAAACGAAGACTCCCCCGCCAAACCCTCGATGAAGTCAAGGCATGGGCGGAGGCACGACAAAAGGAATTCCAGGCCGAGTTGAACGAACGCTTGCGTTCCGTACAACAGGCCGAAGAATTCGAATACTGGGAGGATGACTCGGAGGAATCCGACTCCGACGCGAACCCTCGCCATAGGGCAAAAGGGAAGCGTAAGGAAATGGAATCCCAACCGAAAAGGCATTTTGGACAAGCCTTCAAACCAAAAAGCACAGGTGGAAGTCCACGAGACTTCTCTAAAACGTTCAGACCAAACGTTGCAAATGCAGGAACGTCCAAGTTTGCAAGGGACATTGCAGAGGCAATCGCCCCAAAGAGTGCCAAACAAATGCCTAACATAGGCACATATGACGGTATATATGATCCAGACGATCATTTGAACAGGTTCATAGCGGGGGCAACCGTCAGCAATTGGACGGAACCCACGTGGTGCTACATGTTCCAAATGACGCTTGTTGGGGCTGCTAGAGCTTGGTTTGATCGTCTACCGGTCAACCACATCTACGACTGGGCAGACTTCCAGCAGAAGTTTAGCCAACACTTCAGCCAGCAACGGAAGTATACCGAGGAGCAATGGACAATCCTCAAATGCATACGAGAAGAAGATGAATCTCTGCCAAACTTCATCACTCGCTTCAACTCAAAGAAGCTAAGTTTGGGCAATATCAGCGAAGATCTTGTCCGCGCGGCCTTCATCCAGGGCGCGCATGACCCAGAGCTCATCCGCACCCTAACGGGTAAATATGGTATGCCATCCACATGGGATGCCATCATGACAGTAGCAAAACGCTATGCGGAAACGGAGAAGCAACTGGGTAGAGATCTCCCACAGAGCACAAACATCTACACTCAGAAGACGAGAGAAGGCAACGTCCTCACCGCCCGACTAAATAAAAAGCGAAAGCTAGGCATCTGGCAGTCAAGGGTAAACTTTGACACCTCATCCGGCTTGCAACATCGGTTGGGCGGAAGGGATAATGTACAGTCGCACCGGAACTCCAGATGGACGCCACTCACCAAAAGCGTCGCTGAGATATTCGCCACTGAAGAGCTCCCGTGGCCAAAGCCTCCAATAATCCGACATCGTCACGATGCTGATCGGAGCAAGTACTGTGACTTTCACAGGACAAAAGGCCACAACACTGAAGAATGCATAGACGTAAAGGACATGGTCGAAGCATTTGTCAGAGATGGGATGCTCGCGCACCTCGTGGCGCAATAAAGGATGAGCAGGCGGGTGCGGGTTCTGTAGAACCCTAGTTAAAAAAAAAAAAAAAAAAAAAAAAATCCAGCTTCAATATCGAGACTACATGCTGCGTAAAGAACGAGATCCCGAACAAGGTGCGTATCGGCTCGATGGCGCTCCCATCCCAACATGGAAGGGAGCTCATTTACACAGTTTGCATGTAAATCAATTCCAATTTGTAAAGGCCAAGAGCCACTTCTAATGGAAATGATTCTCTCTAGAACATCGAAGCTGATGATTTTACATTTATACTTTTCGGAACATTGGTAATGGCATTCACATTATGTGAAGTCGTTGCGTGGGAAGGCGGTTCTACACGCACAAACCCAATAATGTGAAAAAAAAAACCCTTCACGCAGGTCAGTTGAAGGAGAGGTTCAGCACCCAAAATGAAAGCGCAGGTCTATCCGCACGAATTATAATGGGGAAACTGAACAATAACCTATCAACAACCGCGCGTCGAACGGTTAAACTATGCAACACTGGTGACGACATTCACATTACATGAAGTCGTTGCGTGGGAAGGCGGTCCTACCCGCACGAACCCAAAAACGTGACAAACCTTCACGCAGGTCAGTCATTGGTAAATATTGGCTATCCCACTAAATGAAAGTGCTGGTCTTAACCGCACAAATCGTGAAAGGAAACCAAACCTATTGACATCCGTGCGTTGAACGGTTAATCTGAACTTAAAAAAGGATGAGAAAAACCTACACGCAGGTCGGATATGGGTAAAGTTTTGCCATCCTGCTAAGTGCAAGTGACGGTTCTACCCGCACAATCACGAAAGAGGAAGCAAGACTTCCTGTTATCAACCACGTTCAAAGGTTAACTTATCCTCAAAAGATGAGGAAAACCTACACGCAGGTCAGATATAGGTTTAAAGTTAAGCCATCCTACTAAGTGCAAGTGACGGTCCTATCCGCACAATCACGAAAGAGGAAGCGAAACTTTAATCCATTATCAACCACGTTCAAAGGTTAACTTATCCTAATGCCTTAGAAATTTCGAAGAAAGATAAGGAAAACCTACACGCAGGTCAGATGAAGGTTAAAAATTAGCCATGCTACCAAGTGCAAGTGACGGTTCTACCCGCACAATCACGAAGGAGGAAGCGAAACTTTAACCCATTATCAACCACGTTCAAAGGTTAACTTATCCTAATGCCTTAGAAATTTCGAAGAAAGATAAGGAAAACCTACACGCAGGTCAGATGAAGGTTAAAAATTAGCCATCCTACCAAGTGCAAGTGACGGTTCTACCCGCACAATCACGAAGGAGGAAGCGAAACTTTAACCCATTATCAACCACGTTCAAAGGTTAACTTATTCTAAACACTTGGAAAATTGCTAATTTAAACTAAGTATGCAAGTCATAAGTTTATAAAGCAAGGAACCCAAAGAAGGAAATAACAATCTTAGCAAAAAGATTCATATTTCAATAATATATTACAAGAATGGCCGGGTAACTACCCGCCTAAAAGAATAAAACTATACAAGTCTATCTTAGCAATGGGAAGGGATCTTCAGGATCAAGCTTCAGGGCCGCCTCCACTTGGACCCGCTCCGTCAGAAGAACGGGGTGGTTCGAGGAACGCTTTGAGGACAGCTAACCCATCGTCAGCAGCAGCTACTTCGTCCACCTTCTCCATCACTGGATGCGGGAAGGCGGCATACTGGTTCACTGCTTGATCATAAATAGTTTCGGTATCCACATTATACAAAGGGAAGTTGGAAGGCGGGACGCCTTTCTCAGCAAACCCTAGACCAAGCAGGAAGCCGGTCCGTTCCCCATCCTCATGAGAAGCGTTGAGGGCTGCGCTCATAGCATCATCGTAAGAGGTCTCTGAAAAGACCCGACGCACAACCTACAAAGAAAATACAAGTATTAGAACCTTCTCTTACAAAGAAAAGCGTGAAGACAAAGCTAAACATACCTGAGGCAACGCTTCTCGAAGAAGCCATTGGAGGGCAGCTTGAGCTTCGTTACGGGCGCGTTCGGCTTCGCTCTTGTTGAGGTTGGCAAGTAGCACTTCCTTTGCGGCAGCCTCTTCGACACCCCTAAGCTTCCGCTCGGTGTGGTCAAGCACCCCCCTCTGGTCCAAGATTTCCTGGAGTTTCTTGGCATCTTCCATTGCCAAGGCATCATGAGCGCGTTGGAGAGCCTCTAATTTGGCCTTGAGCTCCTCATTCTCCACACGCAAAGGCTCAGCAACGGCTTCAGCCTTGGCAGCCCTCTCGGTTGCGTTTCGCGCAGTCTCCCTGGCCAGCCGAAGCTGTTCATTCACAGCTTGGGCAGCCTTGGAGCGGGCCTCGAGTCGCGCCTGAACTTCAACCTCGAGGGCCTTGAAGGCCTTCTCCTTGTCGGCGGCAGCTGCCGCCAGCTGTTGGTTCTCCTCCCGAAGAGCCCGCGTTTCAGATACCTCCTTTGCGCGAGCTGCTTTTAACTTGTCATTTTCACGACAAAGCAGCTCGACGCGTGGCTGCATCCGGGCCAGGAGAACCCGAAGCTCATTGGTTAGCCTACCCTCCTGGTAGCTAACCATGGCCTCCCCCAACGCACCATGAGGAGCAGCGTGGCGAGCCCAGTCCACGCACTCCACAGGTGTGCGAAGGGTTGTTCCTCGGCGGATGTTCCATCGTGGAACATACACTTCATTGGAATCCGACACTGCAAAAGAAACAAAGGCAGTAAGGAAAAGATGATAAAAAACATAAGGGAAAAAGAAAGGAACCCTACGCACCTGTAGGGTCAATGACAGGCCGATAGCCGCCAAACCCATCACCTGAACCTAAAGGAAATCCATCCAACAGGTCAGGCAGACGGGAAGGTGGCAAAGATCGGCGGGAAGCCCTGCGCGTACCTGATGGTCCGGCCGTCGGTGCCGGTGGCGCGGGCATGGTGGCAGCCGCCGTGGTCGCCGTTGTGGTCGCCGCCGTGGTCGCCGCCTCGTAGTCAGCAGCAGCAGTAACCGCCGGCTCTGTGAAGGATGCAGTAAAAATCGCACTCACGGCCGGCGGTGACGTCATCTCGGCTGGAACAGTCTGCTCAGAGGGAGCAACTGAACCAGCGGAAGCAGGTGCAGGCACCTGGGTCGACGCCTCAGGTAGGCTGACCAAGCCTACCGTCATTGGCGGAAGGGTACTCCTCTGCGCTTCACCCTGGAATGCGTCAACATCCACGCCTGCACAAAGAAAGTGTTAAATTTATAGTGAAATCTACAAAGACAGAAATTATGATTGTACTTACGGGTTTTCTTGAGCCTGAACGTACGGACGGGCGGGGAGGAACCCGATGGAGCCGGCCTCTTGGTACCGGTCACCGTCGTCTTCGTTGGTTCTCCGGAGGTAACGGTCGTAGCCTCCGGAGTAGTGGTCTTCTCACCACCGGGGTTCCCCGCCACCTCTTCACTATCCGAGTCAGATAGAACCACCGGATCAGCTGTGGAGGCCTTCTCCTTCCCGCCGGCAGCAACCTTCTTCTTCCGCACCAACGGAGGAGCATCTGAGGATTCCTCAGAAGACAGGTCAGGAATTCCAGCAGCGGGTACAGCATTGAGGGATTGAGGAAAGAATATCGCCTTACCTGGCCGCCGGTGGCTCAGGATCTCGTGGCCCAGCGGATAGACCTCCACGAACCGATCCGCCGTTTGCTCCAGGATGGGGAACTCGCCCTCGTCCAGAGCACGAGTACCCATCCGCGCGGGACCGTCGGTTTCCCGCGGGTACAGAAGCGACTCCAAATCATTTCCCTCTGAAAGAAAAGAAACAGTTAGAAGACAAACTCGTATCAAAAAGAAAGACAAGACATACCATAGGGAATAGAGTTCAAACCATATTCGAGAAGGATGGGAACCTGAGACGCATCCTTCCACACCCGGCTCATCCCTAACATGACCATCCCGGACTCCGCAAACCGGTAAACCGGAGATTGGACCCGGGATATCTTCGAAAACCATTCCGCCTCCTGGTAGTTGGGGGCGTGAAGGCTCGGTATCGCTTGGCCATTTTTAAACTTCATGGCAAGGGGGATGGCGCGGGCAGAAATGTAGAAGAATTCCTGCTTCCACGCGCGAAGACTGCGCTCGGTGTCGCAAATCTTCAGACCCTTAATACGGGTCGTCAGGGTGTACCACCCCTGGATGCACCTCCAGGTATAGAAGGTCATCAGGCGGTCCACATGGGGCTCGATGCCCAAAATCCGGCACACCCACTCAAAATGGCGAATCTTGGCGATCGCCATGGGGTGCAGCTCGGTCAAATGAACACCGTGCCTCTCAAGGACACGGTAAACAAATTTTGTCAATGGGAAACTAAGATTCCCATAGACAAAAAATGCAGCATAAACCCCGATCTTGCCTCTGGGGGCATCGTACACGGTCTGGTGGGATTCAGGAAACTCAGGCTCGAGATGATCGAGCATGAACTTCCTGACAACATACCGGTACTGATCGCCGGGCAGAGCACACTGGCACTCGCCAGCAGTACCCCTGTCGTCAGCTATAGCTTCAGCATCACGAGAAGACATCTTGCAGAGGAAGAAGAGAACGATTTCGAGAGAATGCTCGATTGAATGAAGGAGTATTCGCCGGAAATCGCCTTAAAGATGAAGAGAAGAGTGAAAAGTGTGGATTACAAAAAACCCTCTTCCCCTTTATATAGTAATCGCAATTAATGCGGTGAATTTAATGCGGAGGAGAGAGAAATCGAATGTGCAATGAAACTATGACACGTGGCAAAAAGCAAGCTGGCAACAGCTGTTGACAGGACGCGTGCCAGTAATTTCGCGGCCACGCGCCCGAAAAATCGCGCCGACGCGCCTGAAAAAGCGACTGGAATGACCATGTTCTGTCACGTCACCATAACTTCCTGCACGTCCTGACACAGTCAGAAGAAACCGTCGCACGACGTTTCAGAGGTTTGGACTGTTCTTATCCTTTCACCAACTCTTCGAATTTCAAAATTCAAAATTCGAAAATATTAAAAAGTAAGCGGGAAAATACCCCTTACCCCTTGGCAAGCAAGTAACCGTAAGACGGATGCGGGTACAGTGTAAAGGCAAAACCCTTCACATACCTAGCACCCGCAGGGAATTGAAGTCGAACCTTGGCAAACAAGTAACCGTAAGACGGATGCGGGTACAGTGTAAAGGCAAAACCCTTCACATACCTAGCACCCGCAGGGAATTGAAGCCAAGTAAACCTTGGCGAACAAGTAACCATAAGACGGATGCGGGTACAGTGTAAAGGCAAAACCCTTCACATACCTAGCACCCACAGGGAATTGAAGCCAAATATTCCTCGGCTACCAAGTAACTATAAGACAGGTGCGGGTACAGTGTAAAGGCAAAACCCTTCACATACCTAGCACCCGCAGGGAATTGACGCCAGGAATACCTTGGAAGTAAAGTAACCGTAAGACGAGCGCTGGTACAGTGTTAAGGCAAAACCCTTCACATACCTAGCGCTCCGCTGGGAATTGAAACCAGGAAGGATCTTCTGGGCAATGCTTGCGGAAACGGAAATAACATCCCCGCATAGCAGGAACGTCGAGAACTACGTTGTTTGAAACACCAGAATGGAATTAGTGGTTTTAACATAATTGATCACTATGTTCAAAACTACCAAAACCTCATGGAAAATCCATACAACTGGGACTCAATGCTCCTGACTTGCGAGGAGGTTACAGACCTACCCGCATCATACCCAAAGACCAAGCAGGAAACTCGGGCATTTCTGCAAGTGACAAGGACTTCCGCGGAAAGAATCCCCATGGAAAACCTTACAAAACCCTTTTCAAAACCCTTTGCTTAAGTCCAAAAGTTCACCTCACTTTATTAAACACGCATGAGAAGAACATTGGACTGGGGGGACTTGAAGAGGTAGGTCCCAGCAGAGCCCAGTTGGACCCGCAAGACTCACCTTAAACAGGGACGTCTGCGCAGAGACCAACTGGATCCGCAGGACCAACCATGCTCAGAGACGTGACGTCCTTACGCGCAGTACGCAAGCTGGTCCCGCAGGAAAAGCCTCCCAATGGTGAAGAACTCCGCCTGTCCCCGCAGCCTCAGATACAAGCCATTAGGGAAGGCCACCCGCGCAGCATGGCTGCACGCACAAGGCACTTAGCTCTCGATCATTCAGTGTCACCTGAAGGAATGAGCAAAGCCGGGAGCAATCCCGCACAGAGGCGGGAGGGGGAATACTCCCGCCCAAATAAGCCAGTCTGTATACTGAAGGATCTTTTACTGTACCTGACGAGGTATGGGCGAAAGATCTGATCAGAGATACGACAGCTCACTGATACAGTATGGCGAGAAGCATGCTCCTGTACTGTATCACTATTAGCCGCTGCCTACTCACCAACTACTGTCATACCACGTGCGTAGCCGGCAGTTGGTGGAAAGGGAATAGTATACAGCAGGCCTGGTCACTATCAGCCGCTGCCTACCCACCAACTACCAGCAGGGCACGTGCGTAGGCTACTGTTGATGAACAGGAACACTGTTGCAGCCGGCCATACCTCCTTGGAAACCTACCTTCGGCTATAAATACCCCAAATGGTATGATCATCTGAACACATTACATTATCTTATATCATAATAATATACCTGATATCTGCTCTAGCAATCTCTTAATATACTTTTATATTTAAAGAGCAATCTAGTCTGATTCTCACGCCGGAGGGTGGTCACAAGGAGGAACCCCCCCCCCCCCCCTTCTCAGTGACGAGCTCACGGTGTCTGTTTTGCAGGTTATCAGAAGAACCATCTTCCAAGGGTCTAACCCCTCGTGGGAAACAGCTATCCAACCCCCAGGTTACCAGTAATCTGTCTGGGGTCCGGTTAGTGTTTCTTCACCTAATAACACTCATCCCATAACATTACGGTAATACGAGTATTGAGAACCTCACCACATAATCAAACGGGGTCTAAGATATGAAAATTTATTATAAAAATACTTCTACTATTTCATCATAAAAATATATAAACTGAACAAACCTGAGTCCAATATTTGCAGTTTTCTAGTATTTTACAAAATATGCTTTCGTGGAGCCCGTTGGTAATACCTGTTTATGGTTTGTGTAATGTTAGTAGGTTTTACCCAAATTGTATTGTAGAGCATACATTTACTTTTGGTAGGTGCTTGTTTATGTTCGTGAAATGTTAGGTTAGAATATTAACAAATTAACATTACAACGTTCATTTTCTTATTGAACGAACATGAAGAAAATCTGGTCGTTTAAGCGTGTGTGTTCTTTCTTTTGTTTGGCTCGCTTAATATGAAAAAAATAAATAAATATTAATAAAAGAAACCTCCACGACTCCGTCACCGGTGACCACCTCCGTTCGCCGCTTTCACTGTTCCGTCTACAATGGATTGTTCAAAATTCCCTTGTTTGTTTGTATTTGAACCTGATGTTGTTTGCTTGGATTGTATTTGCTTGTTTGTTATTTGCTTGGATTGAAAATCTTGATGTTATTTTCTTGTTAGGTTGTTGGAACAAAAAAGATTGTGTGTGGTTTCTTTCTCACTTTTGTTTTTTTTATTTCAAGATTTTCTTTCTGATCGATATCCGAATCACTATCCGATCGGATATCTGAAAGTTAGGATTTGGATAATGAAATCTACTTTCGGATATCCGGTTTTGAACACCCCTAGTTTTAATAGTATAGTAAAATTTTAAGAAAGTGATAATTGTTTTATTGAGGTAATTAGTATTAAATAATAATAAATGCATTAACTGTTACATCATTTAACATAAAAGTTTATTACATTGAAGGAATGATAATTAAAAAATTAGTTAATTAGATGGAATATGTATAAATAGAAATCAATTAGTTGGCATCCCATGTGGATGACATAGTTAAAAGGTCATGTGGAAACATGTGTTGCTTTAATATAGTAGTTAGATAGGTAGAAGGTAGGGATGGCAATGAAACCCGAACCCGATGGGAAAACCCGAAACCCGACTTAAATGGGACGGGTAATACCCGAACCATTAGGGTTTGGGATTGGTTTTGAAATTTTTCGCGGGTTTGGGACGGGTTTAGGATTTCTAATATACCCGATTACCCAACCCGATTACCCGATAATATAAACCCATTTACCCGATTATATACCCGATGTACCCGATATAGCTTATTATATTATATATACTATATTCCAAATATATTATTTGTTAAAACTTGTTTATGTCAATTATGGTAATCATCTTTATAATCGATTATTTATATTTTGTCAAAACCCGGTACAAACCTAGCGGGTTTTGAGCCGGGTATACCCAACGGGTATTTTTATCAAAACCCGATAAGAGACCCGAAACCCGATGGGAAAACCCGAAACCCGACGGGTAATTACCCGATTAAAACCCGACTGGTTTGGAACGGAATTTCATAACCGGGTATGGGTTTGGGAAACCTAAACCCGACCCAAACCCGACCTATTGCCATCCCTAGTAGAAGGTAGATGTTATAATATAAGTTGTGTGTTATAAAAACTATTTTATTGAAATTATAAAACATACAAGTACATAACATAAAAAATGCTACAAATATGAATATACAATGAGATGTCACGATTATAATTTTTATTAAAACATTTGCTTTATCAAAAGGAACAATAAGATCCAAACCTCGTGGCTTAAACCACCATTTCAATACAATTAAACATCTACACATCCAGTCCAACCCAAACATTCATAAATAATTTCCCAAAATCCAAAAAAACTAATGTATATATATATATATATATATATATAAAACAAAGTCTCATATATAAAAAATAACAATGAAAACATTCATTGCCTTTATTACTCAATAAATGGTGATTATAACCATTTATTTTGAAACTTTCTCCAACTTAGGAGTAAATGTTTAAAATTAAAATGTTTATTGCGTGAATAATTTATTCATAGAAATTTTATTGTCTAACATCCTATGTAGATAACTTAGTTAAAAGACATGTGAAAACATAGTTTGCTTTAATAGTATATATGTAGAAGGTAGATGTTGTTACACAAGTATAACATCATAAGTTGTAGTTATAGATTGCTTTAATAAGTTGTAGTTATAGAAACTATTTTTATTAAAATTATAAACATATAAGTACACAACATAAGAATCCTACAACTATGTATATAACAATATGATGTCACAATTATGATTTTTATTAAAACATTCAATAAAATCTAAACCTCGTGATTTAAACCACCATTTCAATACAAACATTTATAAATAATTTCCCAAAATCCAAAAAAATAATAAAGTCTTAAAATTTAAAAAAAATAACAATGAAAACAATTAATTGCATTTATTACTCAATTAATCAGTAAGTGATTGTAACCATTTATTTTGAAAACTTCTCTATCTTAGAAGTTAATGCACATGTGAAAATATATTTTTGTTTTAATAGTAAATGTAGATCGGTCCCTACTTATACGTTTTATTATTATTTACTTATTAATAGTTCAATCTCAAACTGACATATCGTCGCGTAAAGACAGTACATGATCTAACTACAGTTAGGTCTAGAAACTAACGCTAATAAATTGAGTTCAGATCAATTATAATTAGATATGATTGTGTTTACAGAGTTGCAGAATCAGAATCACAAGTGAATTTCAATTGTTCTATAAGTTAAATTACTGAGAACCACTAGTAGAAAAACAAGCTTTAGATGCAGTGGAAATGAGCTTTAGACGCGGTTTTTAACCGCGTTAAAAAATAGGGCCTCAAAAGCTATACTTACTTTTAGACGCGGTTTTAGAAACCGCGTCAAATGCTTCAAAAACTGCATCAAATGCTCCACTCTAATTTCCAAAGAATCATTTTTAGCCACCCTTTTAAACCGCATCAAATACCTCCTAAACCGCGGCAAATAAACAACTCACCTTTCTAACAAAATATTTTTAGCTATCCGCAAACCGCGTCAAATGAGCATTTATAAATTACTATTATGGCGCCAAATCCAGAATTTAACCTCCCAAATCTATTTAAACCGCTCAATTTTAACAATCAAATTGATCCACCAAAATAACACAATTAACCAAAATGCATTAAATCCAAAATTTACAATATAAACTTCAAAATATAACTAGACCAAAATGCATTAAATCCATAAGTTTACAATAGAGACCGTCAATCTATTACACAAATTATAAATCTAAACTACAAATACTTCTAATCAAGTATACCAAACTTCGTAAGAAAACCCCGGCATCAAGCTCTAAAGTAAGTTGTCGATCTCTGTTTCGGTAATAAACGTCATGTCGTGCACCATCTTAAAAAGAAATAAAATATATTAAGTTAGCGTTTAAGAAAATCAAACAATTATAAAATATAAAAAGAAATACTTACAAGGTTCGAAAATTTATTTTGATTAGTATACACAAAATCAAACATATATTTGAGCACTATGAAACCACATTCCCAATTGGATGGTTGTTGTTGACACTACAATAAATAACAGTTTATTATTTAAAACACATAAATAAATCAAGTAATAAATATAAATCATACCGACACCATTGTCCATGTAAAACTGACTTCCCTAAGAGCAGACCGAATTACTTCTGAAAGAAGATATTTAGATTAATCCTTTTTTCCCGTTATCATTAGAGAATCTAAAATATATACTCGTGCCTTTTTGGGAATAATAACGAATAGAGACCAATAATTCCTACAAATAAAAAGGCTTACAGAATAATTATTTACTAACAAAATAAGAAAAAACTAATTAAAAAAAGCCATATAACATTTTGATAAACAAATATATTTTTATATCTATAAGCTTTAAACTATATGACTTGTATAATACCTCGATATATAAATGCACAATATGTGAGCCACCCAGACCGGAGCCATCAAAAGTCGGTCTTGTGCGCACACTTTGTATCTTCTGGCTCACGTTCACCTCTAGGGTCTTGTCCACCCTTTTCCAACAATCTTTAAAATACCCTCCTTGAACTTGTGTTTTCCCTATAAACTCAACATCAAATATTACATGAATTAATATATACAAATACTTATAAAAAACTTATATTCATATAACGTCAATACCTATACAATATGAAACCGCCTGTGTTCGGCCCCCTTGCTCAGTTCCAAGAGTTTCAATTAATGGATCAGATTGCCCATTACCTTAGTTCCATCACGTTTCATATTATTCTCAACAACAATCTATATATAAAAGTAAGCATATGTAAAATATAAATGTTCAAGCATTCGACAGATTTAATATATAGAAATAAATATATATTTTTACTTACCATTTTCTGACTGTTGCATCCTATTGACCGATGTCATCTTTGTCAGTTTCTGAATCCATATCCCTTCTTGTCGCGACCCACAACTGACAAAGAATGTCTCCCATTTCAACAAGTTATGGACAACTTTTCACTAGTGAAAGACAACTAGTCCTTATTCCATCAATAAAGTGATGAACCTTGCCTGACTTGAATAATTAAACCAACCCGGACGCTTTTATGTCTGGTCCTATGAAATTGGGGTATCTTAAAATAGTAAACCCACTGAAAAAATTCCTCCACTGACAGGACTAGAAACATATGAAAGCAAAGTTTAATTACTTCATATCTATTTAAACAAAATCCAAATTGTATATATATATAGATAAAAGTTGGATGTCGGTGCCATAAAGGTTTATTTTGGAATTAGCTATTTTGGCTTTTATGTAAGTATTTTGATGAGTAAACCAATTCTGTCTTGTGGTCTGATGGTTACTTTAGTAGTTGGTAAGGCTTTGTTATTGTGTTTATATGACAGGAATGCATGTTCGAACCCAACTTCTAACAAG
Source organism: Bidens hawaiensis (assembly GCF_021521415.1). Taxonomy (NCBI): domain Eukaryota; kingdom Viridiplantae; phylum Streptophyta; class Magnoliopsida; order Asterales; family Asteraceae; genus Bidens; species Bidens hawaiensis. The sequence goes on along the minus strand of NW_027492372.1, from coordinate 273,021 downwards.
ATGTTAGATTTTTGCTATTTTTTCTTTCTTTTGTATGTTGGAGATCAGAATTCAATTTTTAAAAAATCTCGCTTTTTGTTTCTTTTATGTTTCATATTATTTATTACTATTATTATTTTCTTTTAATATGTCCATTTTATGAAACTATTATATGAGTTTATAGCGAACCTATTCAATACCGATCGAATTCGCGTCAACTTGTCGCCACAATGCCCGGTTTTTCTGGTCAAATAAACGTTGTGTTAAATGTTATTTTTGGTATCATAAGCTATACGGGTGGCGTTACTGTAATGAGTATTTACTAATTTATTTTTAGGGTTTATTGTCGATACCATAGTGAACGTAACCAATTCCGATCAAATTCGTGTCGTTTTGATCATAAGTTGTACGCGTGTCAATATTGTATTGAAAGTTTACAGATTTATCCTTTTGATTTAGTGTCGATGTTGTAATGAACTTAAAGATTTAACGAATACCAAACGAATTCGCGTTGCTGCACCGCCGCAACGCGGCCGGTATATACCTAGTTGAATATAAAAGCCAAAAGTGTACCTACACGCTTGATAAAAAAAAGTTATTTATAAATCAACAACAGAGAAATCGTTTCTGAATCGATAAAAAGAAAAACCTCGTCAACAATTTTGAACAAAATTGGAAAACAAATTAATAATCAGAATGAGCAAAGCAAAAATTGGTACTTTTTTGTAACAGAAAATAATACCAGATGGATGTCCTTCAAAATTGCTACAAAATATAGCTCTAAATATGATGATTTGGTAGGGGTTTTGTAGGGCTCAAAACAGATCAAGGAAACTGCTTGAATGATAGGGTTTTGGAATTTGGAGTGATAATGTTCAGTGCCACTTTAATTATTCTTTTTTGAAACTTACCGCTTTGTATTTCACGTAGTATTTATTTTATTTTTAGTGCCTTTCCTTTGTTTTCTAAATACAAGGTAAACATACGATGAATACGTCATCAAACAGGGTATATCTTTTATTAATATTAATATCATATTTAATATAGCATAAAGTTTTCAATTTTTAAAATCATTAAACCTCTATTCATAATTATGAATTTTAAACACGAATATCTCAAGGAAGTTTAAATTAGAAAATACGTTAATAGAAACTCGGGTAATTGAGAGTGAGCATAAGTCGGGTAAGATTTGTGAGACCCTAACCGATGAAACTCAGTTATTTACAATAAGACCGGTTTCGAATCCTGAGAATAACACTAAACGGTCCGGCTTGGGCATTACAGGTCTAACATGTTTGCTCACCCCTACATGTAATACAAGATCCATAAAATGCTTATTTGAATAACAATAAAAAAAAGTTAGATAAAATTATTAAAGTACAAAGCACGTGAAGAGCACTAAGGAACAATGGAGAGAAAACGACTAGTAAAAAAACCAATGTCGTTAGATAACGGTTATGGAAACCGTGTCCTTGAATTTATATAGTTAGATAATGCATGTCAAATACCAAAAACGGGTTCGTGTCTTGTAACATTTTTTTAGAATTCTCAAATAATTATTTTATAAAAAAAAAGAATATGTATATTATTATTAGTGTTGTTATTGCTGCTGCTATTATACCAACAATATAAATATCATGTATAAATGTCACCGAAACGTAATGATTACATCGAAACAGTAGGTAAGCTGTCAGCAAGCTGTGGCACTACCCTTTTTTGAACCCCCCCCCCACCACCACCTAATCGCATGGGGTGGTGTGGTAGCCCAATATCGCCAAAAAAAACCCCAATGTCGCCCACTACACACAGATTTAGGTTGATGGTTATTTTATAGTAGTTAATTCAATTCAGACCCGTTTCGTGTATTCTCATGATTCGAGAATCATTCCTATTGTAAATAACCATTTCTAATCGCTGGCATTCCTATGACTTGGGAATCGACCTTATTGTAAGTAACCAGGTTTGAAAACTTTGATCTATTTACGTGTGAATCGATTGTTTACTGCCCTTTACATTTTTTTCTAACTGTCCACCACCTCTTTATTTCACTTAGTATTTCTATTATCTACTTATTTTATAAAACATATCTTTCTACCAGATGAAGCATCAAATTTTAAGATTTCATTTTTATTGAATTTGGAATGTATAATTCAAAATTTATGTATCTGAAAGCATTAAAAGTCTATCCATAATTTTGAATTTTGAAGACGAAAATATAAGTATACAATTTGTTAAACCCTTTAAATTTTTCTTAGTTCCGTCAATTTTATAGTTTTATTTGTTTATTTGGGTATGATTGATATGGGGTATTGGAATGGACGAGATAATGGAATGGATGAAGGAATGGAATGGACAAAGCAATGGAATGGATCATTACAATTTCATTGTCTTGTTTGTTACTGTATAAAAAACTATGAATGGAATGAATAATTAATTAATGTTAGGTAGGCAAAAAAAAAGAAGGAATAAAATAAAATTAGCGGTAAGCGCTGGTAGATGTAGTGGGTGGTGGTGGTGGGCGATGGTGGCGGTGATAGTTGTGAGAGTGGGAGGCGGTCAGTGATGGTGGTTGGCGGTGGTTAGTGACGGTGGTTGGCGGTTGCAGGTTGTGTGGTGACGGCGGCGGTTAGCGGTGATGGCGGGGCGGTGGTGGGTCGTAGCGATGTTGGTAGTGGTGGGTGGTGGAGGCGGCGTTGGTGGTGGGTGGCGGTGGTGATCGGTGGTGGATGTTTAATAAATTTAGGGTTTTAGTTATTAGACAATGTAAAACCTTAAACAAAGCAATTTAATAAGTTTTATGCATTTTTGAATACAAGGACGGTTGTGTGGGTGTGGGTGTGGGTGTGGGTGTGGGTGTGGGGTGGGGGTGGGGGTGTGGGTGTGGGTGTGGGTGTGGGTGTGGGGCTCGGGTCACCTATTCAACCCGACATCCCAACATGATTGACACCTCAAAACAAAGGTTAAGCCATGCATGAAATTACTTACAATTGTTTCTTCACTTCTTGTTGGGTTTTTCATCTTCTAAGTTTGCACTCTCCCTAATAACGATATGGTTAGTAAATTTAAGGTTTTAATTACTATATAATGTATTTTTTGTTAATTAAAAATGAGAGTTTTAGACGCGGTTTTTGTAAAACCGTGGCTATTATTAATTAAAAAGAAGAGCTTTAGGCGCGGTTCGTATAAAAACCGTGGCTAAAAAAAGGCTCAATATTATTTGACACGGTTATATAGCTTTAGACGCGGTTTTTTTACACAACAGATTTCTCTGAATATTAAGAAACCTTTTTAGACGCGGTTTTGGGGGTAAACCGCGTCAAAAAAGAACTATCAACCGCGTCTAATGCTCTTTTTTGTACTAGTGAAAATATCTAATGTTATTAGTGTACTGTTAAAATGAGTTGTCCGCCAGTTGTTATTAATAGACGTTTTTCTAATAATAAATCACACTCTATGTTCTAATATAGACAACTGAACACCTAATATAAATCCGGAGTAAGGAATGTTCCGCCATGTTCAAACTTTTCTACGTGTGTTGCCATTTACTAGTTAAAAAACAAAGTTTGGTGGAATTTCTCATAGTTAATCATCCCTTAACGGGATTATGCAAAGCAAAGTTAGCGTGACAAGCATACCCACATTGGACATATAGAATGTTTACCTCAATCAGAATCAGATTCTTCCCGTTATCATAGATTCTCTCCTAAATACGAGTATATGTTATATTAACATAAATACGTACACCGCTTTACTAGATTTTCCAATACTTTAAACAAGTACAATGTTAAAAGGATTTTCGAGTTCGAAGTAAATTAAAATCAACTAGATGTTGGTAGTACTATTTAGTTTTCATGTTCACTTGGTAAACCCAAATTGATATGATAACTCATATAATATCTTGTTTTATTATTAAATAATTAAATATATGAAAAGAGAGAGAATTGTAGGGGTTAAAATGAAACTTTTGATGTTTAACCTAGTTTCTTTGCTATATAAAGAGGACGCATCCTCTTGTTATCTTTGTCCATCTCCAAATCATTATATCGCCGCTGTGCCGCAAGTGCCTCTTTAATCTGTTTACTAAGATCAATCGATGAGATATCTGATTCATGTAAGCAACTTTCATCTTTAATCCGTTTTTATATAGTTTTCTTCGAATTTGATAATTGTAATTGTTGTTGTGTTAATTCTGACCATCTTAATTGTTTGTGTTTTGAAGGTTGTTGAGAGTCTGTGAGGATATTGAATATAACATGTTGATTGTTCATAGAACTGACTGCAGATTCAGATCCATAACCAGGTACATTCATTTGTTGTTGTAAAATTAATCAAGTAATTGTTGTTAAACTTATTTTTAAGATGATTTATTGATGAATTCATATTTTAATGAAATGTAGGTTTCTTGATCGCACACTTGGGTCGGGTCTGCATGGATGGGTTGGCAAGCTGCTGGGATGAAGATGGGCCTGCCTCACCTACGCTGGTCATACCGGTAGCGTAGCGTGCAGGTTTCTTGATCACTCGCTTGGGTCGGGTCTTGACGGATGGGTTGGCAAGCTGCTGGGACGACGATGGGCCTGCCTCACCTGCAAGGGTCATGTTTCTTTATCACGCGCTTGGGTCGGGTCTGCATGGATGGGTTGGCAAGATAAAAGACCTAATTGTAGGATAGAACACTAGCTAGGTATTGTAACAGATTGTTAATTGTTAATCAATTTCTTACTGACTTATTAGTTGTTGATTGGTTGTATCTCATCTCAGAAATTAAATATGTAGTTTGGTTTTATGATGTTTTTACACAAAGCAATGAATTGTTTTTTGTTTGGATCTGATAAGTCTATTATAACTCAACTTCTATATTTTTTTTATTTTTCTTTGGACAGCAATTTCTAAAATTTTATTTCATTTGAGTATAAGATTTAAGTAAAGCTTAGTTTTGTTGATTCATGTAACATAAAGCTCACCTTTTGAAAAAGAAAAATGTAACATAAAGCTTGAAATTCAAATGGACACTTGTCAAAGCATTTTTTTCTGGTAGTACTTAACAAATATCCATCATTCATTCAAAAATTATAAAAAGTGCATTGCTTATGTGTTTGTATCTTTTACGATTTGCTTTAGGCCTCTAAAAGTGTTGGGCCGGTATGGGCAAGCTGCTGACGACGATGGGTTGGCAAGCTGCTGGGACAGAAATGTTTTGGGCATGTTCACACACCTAAAGTTTGTAGAACCTTTACAGAAGGACAGAAATGTGAAATGAAAATTTAATTGAATATGCCTTACATACTGTAACGTTTAGAGAAATTAATTAACATCTCAAAGTGTTCAATTTAGAATACGATTATGTATGCTTATTTATAGCTTGAAATTATATAGCAATAATGTCATATGCGGTTTTTTCTTATATTTAGAGATTTATAAATTTTTTAACAAGTTTTGATTTTCATATTATGTAATATGCAATTTATTATACCGTATAATATATATTTAAATTTGTTGAACATTGTTTTTTTATTTGACATTATGTTATATATGCATATTTATAGTGTGAAATTATATAATAATGTCATATGCGGTTTTTTCTAATATGTAAAGTTGGTTTTTTCGCATCGCTCTCCTATTCAATATTTTGTCATTTTCTTCATCTCTTTGCTATTAAATAAGAGTGATTAATTTTATTTAAATAATATGACTACGCAATAAGCATATTCTCTAACTTTTTTTATAAAACTTTTCTGAAAAATATATAATACGTTAGTCAAACTAAATATATTTTCAAAACCATTTACAATGAGGGCGGACGTGGAGGATACAATGGCGGTGGACGTGGAGGGTACAACGAGGGCCGACGTGGAGGATACAAAGACGGTGGATGTGGAGGATACAACCAGCGGGGAAGGGTGGACATATGCATCGATGCGGCCGGACTCAGTATGTGTAAAATATCTCATAAGCGAGAGGGGGCCGGACTCAAAATTTCGGCGTAGATTTACACTATGTATAAAAAATGCACTACTGAACAAAAAAACGGAAGGGGTCGGGCCGCTCTAGGACCCAACAAAGCTACTGCAATGGATACTACGGTGGTGGTGGACGTGGATGGTACAAGGAGGGCGGACGCAGTGGCGGAGCCACATAGACGTTACCGGGTTCGGCCGAACCCAGTCCATTTTCGGTTTTATATATAACTTATAGGTACGATTTAACGAGCGAACCCATTCTTTTTCGGCGAACGAACCCAGTGTCACGAAATCTCCAAAAACATTTCATCGTTCGCAAGTGAAAATAAACAAAAACTTGAATTTCAAAGATAGACAACGATGTCATTTTCTTCAGCTAGTCTATCGTTATTTTTGTGACATTTTGAGTATATGTCATTTAATTTTAGGGCACCAATGGAAAAGAAGATGATTTAAGGAGCCTTGTCATTTCTGCGTGCTCACAAAAAAGATGTCCAGACAAATATTGTTTTTGTTATAATAATATGTGTAGCGTCATATTTGTTTAATGGTCATCATCATTCTTCCACATTTATTTTTATTTTTTTGAACGAATTAAATATTAGTAAAAAAACTCATTTATCTAGCAAGAAGCTTGAAATGGGGGAACATACAGCATCAAACTTCAATTTATTTTAGAATGTAAACTTACACAAACTCGACTAATCAAGTTTCTCGTCGCCCCTTTTTTATCCATGAGGATGTACTTCTTTTGATCTCCTCTATCATCGTTTTAAAAAAGTACTCGAACTAATCAGATGGGTAGTGATTATATAAATACTGCTTGCATTTTCTATATTGAAATTAGTTGTTTCTTATAGTCACGACCGTAGATGTTATGATTCTTTTTAAATACATGAAAACGCGTATGGAGAAATTATAATACATAAGCCGTTTTATTTAATATAACTTTATATTTTATTTTAATGTTGATGATATACCTTTGTTATGGTTGTGATATTTTGTTTTATTAATTTGGCTGAATGATGAACCTGACCCGACCCATCCGAACCCGAAAACTTTGACGCCTGAAAAAATCGAACACCAAAAAAATTCGAACTCATAAGAAAAAAATCCTGGCTCCGCCACTGGGCGGGCGTGGAGGAAATAACAGTGGTGGAGATGGAGGGCATGGCAAAGGTGGTGGTGGTGGACGTGGAGGGTACAACGAGGGTGGACGTGGAGGACACAATGGCAGCAGACGTGGAGGACACAAGGGTGATGGTGGTGGAGGATACGGAAACAAAGAAACTCAAAACTGATGATGTAGTAGTGAAGAACATGATGAACATGTGTAATTAATATATGAGTCATTAGAAGATGTTTCATCATGCTATCATGTAATTTGAAATGAAGGAACTAGGAGATGCAAAGAAAATACTAGGAATGGAGATCAAAAGAGATAGGAGAATAATGTCCTAAAGTTGTCACGAGCATCTTATTTAAAGAAGATACTTGCAACGTTTTCAATTAATCAAAGCAAGGCGGTGACTACTCCTATGGGTGCACATTTTAAATTGTCAAAGGGTGATTCTCCTAACACAGATGAATTAAGAAAGGGTAAAAATGGAAAAACCGCCATGCAAATGTAGTAGGAAGTTTGGCGTACCTTATGGTTTGTACCAGGCCTGATCTTGGTTATTCTGTGAGTTTGGTCAATAGGTTCTTGTCATGTCCTGGTTTAATACATTGGGAAGCAGTCAAATGGATAATGAGGTATTTGAATGGAAGTCGATGTTGGTTTTTGGGAATAATCCAAGATCGGAAGCAATGATAAAAAGGTTATGTAGATGCTGATTTTGCTAAAGATTTTGATAGGGGCATATATGTGACTAGTTATGCTTTCTTGGTTTATGGTAATTTGGTAAGTTGGAAGTCCAACTTACAACACATAGTTGCTTTATCTACTAGTGAATCATAGTATATTACTCTAACTGAGGCAATTAAGAAAGCATTTTGGCTAAAAGGCTTTGTTGCAGAATTGAAGCTCAAAGTGGACAAGACTATAGTGTTTTGTGATAGCCAAGGAGCTTTGCAATTGTCTACAAATCTTGTGTTTCGTGAAAGAACCAAACACATTAGTGTTAGGTTGCATTTTATTAGATAAGTCATTAGCTCTAAAGAGGTAGAAGTGAAAAAGGTGGATTCTGATAAAAATGCTATTGATATGCTAACTAAAGTGGTTCCTGGATCTAAGTTTGATCTTTTTTCTTGGAGCTGTGTTACAGGTTGTGTGATTAATAGTTTTGTGTGTCCAAGCCATAAAGGGGGAGATTGTTGATGTTACGAGCTTGGTTAGACAAAGTCAACAGGTGATTAATAAGTTCAAGAAATGACATTTGATAATAGTTCATTAGCCTGTTACAGAAGTTATGGCTAAAGTTGAACATCTCATACAATCTGAAGGACTAAATATGTACAAAGTAACTAAAGTTTTTAATGGCTTGTTTGTGTTTGTTTAAAGGAGAGATTAGGGCTAGTAACCGGTTAATACTACTACACCAATTATTATATGTTAATATATTATCATCAATATGACAAATCAATTGGTTTGTGCTGTTCTTCTTTTTTTTTTTTTTTTTTTTTTTTTTGGTGTAGGATTGCCCGATCGTTTGCCGACATGAATTTGTTAATAATACTGCACCTTTTATTATATGTTAATATATTATCATCAATATGACCAATCAACTTTGGCTGTATGTACATATGTCAAAATCATCTCACGGGTTGGTACATAAAATTAGTTAACTAGTAAATATCATTTTGACTTATATCTCCGCATTAAATACTGTTCATACTCCTTTACATAATACCAAATTAATATATTTAACTTTAGCTGGGTGACAGAATTATTTTATATTTAATAACATTATCCTTGCTTCTACTTGTGTACAATTACATAATTTTCTTTTTTTAAATTTTCATTGTTTTGAAAGTTTATATACTTGTTTATTAACATTTTATTTACATAGCAGATTTTATAAATATTGTATTGCATTTTTAAGGTGTACAAAAAATATATATGTCTAGGTTTGATGTAGTTCACTATAAATCACATGTTTCTCAACGACTGACAAATGTGTCGGTAGTTTTCAAATACGTGAAGGTTATGAAACCAAAGGGGCTTGGACTATGTGTTAGGATAATCGATTGTTATATAATAGGTACAACACACCCATTACTATTACACACAAGACGATAGTGGACTAAAAAAGAAAGCGGACACCAATTACTTCATTCCAACTTCATTAGATTTCCTCAGTTTTTCACCCAAAGAAAGTTATTTCTTTTATTGATCATGTAGACTGTGTGTTAATAATTTTTAGATTCACAACTAACTGTAAAGGTATTAATACACATAATTCTAGTTGTTGATAATTTTTAAGTCATCAATACACATAATTCTGGACTTGTTTTGATAAGCACATTTATACATAGTTAATTATTTTTAATTAGCTTAATTGCTTTATAATAGCTTATTTGTATCTTTTTGAGCATGTGTGAGGTACATGATTGGTGTAATGTTGGATTATAGTTTATTAGTTTATTCGAGCTTACTTACTCAAGAATAGATGATCCTTACTAGAATATATAACGGTCCACTTAGAAAATATGTGCAAGACTGCCTTAATGGATAGCATTCCCATTCATCTAGGCCTTCCTGTTATGGGGTAATCTTATAAATGTGCTTTGACCTTGTTAATTTTTGCCATTGTGTAGAATCTATGACATAGATATGTAGAATTTTACTTCCTGCTGCAATAAGTTTGGTATCAATGTGTTAAGTGAAGCCTCGATTTCGTTGTCAGATAAGTTATTATTTCATGTCACACCATCTTTGCTAAATTTCATTAAGCTCATATATATGTCACAGCAGGTAATTGTGTTAGATAAATCTATACATGTGTGACATTAGTTCATGTTACCCCCTAACACCACCCACACCCACACCCACACCCACACCCACACATATATAAATGGGTGGCATCACGTACAATAAGTTTTGTGTAAAGTGTCGTAAGTAAAGGAAAAAAGGATACAGTGAAATTTTGGTAAGTAAGATATACACTATTTAGCAAATAATAAATGTTTTATAACAAAATTTAACTAGAGTAATTATTAATATGTTTTACTCTACAACTAAAATAGTGTAATAATGTTACACTAATGAAAAATTGAAGTAATGCAGGTAATAGTTATTGTCTGCTTTAATTGATTTAGTGTAAGTAAAATTACTCTATTTTAGTTGTTGTCTACTATTGGTAATAATACTTCAATTACGTTGTAAACGAATTATTTGTTGAATAGTATAATTTGTTAGGATTAAACACATACATAAACTGAATACAAACACGAAAGTAATAAATGAACACGGGGATTTAACGTGGTTCTGTCTAAATTGACCTACGTCTACGGGTAACAACTAGGTATTCTTTATTGAGTGACAATGATTACAAGTGCAAAACATCAAATATATAGAGATACAATTAGGGTTTGTATCTTGTTAAACAAGAAATCTAAACCAAACCGGGTCGGGTTCGGTCTAGCCACCCTACACATGTCTGCCATTTGGACTTCAAATAATAAATCGCGCCACACAAGGCTTACGAACCCAACAATCTCTCACTTGGAGGCCCCCGAGCACTCTCGTCTGGCCTTTTACTTCTGTAATCTAAACATTAAACATCTTTTAGTTGTGATCGTCTTCTCATCAATTAACCTGAAGGCCCGTTGAAGCTCCCAGAAGCTCCAACAAGTCAGTCACGGCTAAAACTGCCGCTGACCCATTCTCTGTCCCTACCGGCTCCTATTGTAATGAACTACCGGATCCTGAGATATCCTAATAACTAACACTCTCCATATTGAGAAAGTAATCCACTGTTGAGACTTTTACAGGTGGAATACTAGTTTTTTTAATCCGCTGTCGACCTGGATTATGACTGAAACACGACCTGTGCTCCCACTGTCATGATGTCCTCCGACTGATTTAACATTTCAAGCTCGTTCATCATGAATCTTCACTGTGAGGCCTCGTTACCGGTATCCCTACTTTGGTGTTGGATTTACTCATAAACACAGTTCTAAATATCAGAGTTAATTAAAACTTTACGCGGAATATAACTTCAACCATAACATATTACAAAATTGTCAAATCTTGTCTTAACAACATTCAAATTTATTTAAACATAAAACATAGTCTTTGAAAACATCATAACATTTTCTTGAGATGCCAGTATCATCGATTCTATGCCATGTGTATTCAATCACGCGAGCTGCCTCAACCTATTTGCCTGCGTGCATACTAAAAGTCAGTTACGCTGAGTGAGTTCTAGTTAATCAGATAACTTACTTTACAACACATACACGTGCCCGTAGGTACGCATTACACACTTAACCTGTCCATCAATCTTTCATACACATACATATCTAACCTTACGTTATAAAGAGCATTCGCCCTACATACCTCGGATATTATTAGGGTCTGGTACCCTCCATCCTCGGATATTATTAGGGTCCGGTGCCCTCCATCCTCGGATATTATTAGGGTCCGGTATCCTTCATCCTCGGATATTATTAGGGTCTGGTACCCTTTCTTCCATACCTTTTTAACATACTTTTCTATATACATAATCGTAAGTTTCATACATACATCATTCATTCTTCATCTTACAACATACATATAACATCAACCATTTCCTGGCAATACATGCAATTCCGAAGATTGTTCATGTATCGACAAGAAACCATTCATACATTTCACATAATACATATATGGCATACACTTATCACTTAGGATAAGTGTATTAACTAATCACATCGAGTATACACACAGTCCCGAAAACATAACAAGGAATGGGGCTAGAAACTCACCTGAAGTCGGTTACATTCACCGTTAATTGTTATTCCTTTCTTCAATTGGGCACGGCTAACTGTATAATAATTACATGCATCAATTACTATCACTACTCATCTCGCGTTTCTAGTCTAATTATAACCCTCAACGAACGGGGTCCGGGGGCAGCGACCCTGGCAGCGGGGTCTAGGGGCGGCAGCCCCTAGCAGGGTCCAAGGGGCAGAGCCCCTGGCTGGGGTCGAGCCATTTTATTTCCATTAACTGTCTTAACACATTTTCCATTAGAATTTTGAATCATTATTAATTTACTAACTTAAAAAGTTCAAGGGCTCAATTGTAATTAATTCATTCTTTTCTAAGTCCAGGGACTGTTCTTGTCATTCCGCTAAACTTCTAATTCGTTACTGGTTCATAACGAATTAACTTATCTTAGCGAACTAGTTCATATAACGAATTGGAACCTTTAGCGAACTGGACTCCTTAACGAATCAGTTCCATAACGAATCAGCCCATATAACGAATCAGTCCATCTAATTCGTTATCTCTCTTAACGAACTGGTCATAACGAATCAAGGGTAATTCGTTAACCTTTTCCCCTAACGAATCAGAGACGAACCAGAGCTAGTTCGTTGTGCTCCCTTATGCGAATCAACTAACAAATCACCTTCCAATTCGTTAAGTTTCCATAGCGAACTAGGGTTAGGTCATAATGTCAGGGAACATTCCCTGACATATTCATTATCCTCGTACACTTTTCCGGCGCCGTCATTGCCGGAAAGCCGTCGGAAAAACGCGAACTCACCGGAAGGGTGATCCCTAAGCTCATCATAGGTTCGGTTTGTACCCGATTCCACCCGGATCTCGTGATTTAAACGGTTAAACGGTGTCGGCTCGTCGTTTCGCAACTATATCTAACTGTTTAGCTCATACAATATTAAACTATCATTACCTCAGGTCGGTGCTCGGTTTCCTTCTTGATTTCGGCTAGGGATAAGGAAGAACTAGAGAGAAATCTTAAGTGTGTGTTTTGGTGGTGTATGGAATATGTGTAAAAATGAATGATTAAATGGGTATTAATGGTTTATATAATTATGGATCATGGGCTTAAGCCCATGGTCTTTTCCTTCTTTCTTTCACAACCCAAGTCCATAACCCATATCCATTTACCCAACACTAGCCCAACTCATATTCTATTTATCTAAACCGATAATGACCCACTATAAAATAGACGAAATTTATTTTATTATGATAACCAAAAGTAGGATGTTACATTCACTTTGGCTCTGGGTTTGTTTCTTGCAAAACGAACCTTCTTCTGACCACGAGATTTTGTGAATCGGACTTTGTATTTCATCGAAACTGGATCAACACCTTCCGGTGATGTTCGACCATATATAACAACCCCCTTTTCTTGCCACGAGAAACCACGAGATTCCCTTTAACTACTCTCCATTTCCCATTCCCAAATTTAACATCGTAACCTTGATAATCCAACTGTTCAACTGATATCAAATGTTTCTTCAATCTTGTAATAACCCTCACGTCTTTCAAAGTCCAAGAAGTATCGGCTGAAATTATCAAATCAATATCTTCCATACCCGTAAACTCTAAAATATCATCGTTCGCTAGTCGAACCGTTCCAAAATCCCCAAACTTTTAGATTCTTCATTGTTTCACTACAGTGAGTGGCATGAAACGATGCACCTGAATCCATCACCCAAACATCAACGTTACTCTCAAAACTGCAAACCAAAGCCTCATCACTAGTGACCCCGTCATCTGTGTCGTCTTCTAGTAACGTTCACATCTTTCTTATCATTCAGACACTAATTCCTGAAGTGTCCTCTTTACAACCCCAACATTCTATATCTTTACGAGTCTTAGACTGACTTCCCTTCCTGCTCCCACTGCCTCGTTGTTTTCCCCTACCTCTACCTTCTATGACTAATATATTACTTGATGGTGCACCTGAACTTCTGCGTCTGGAAATTTCTCCAAGAATCAGGTCCCGAATCCCAGCAAAGGTAATTTTTGTAGACGAACTACAAATCGCAGTCACTGTTTGCAATCAGCTGTCGGGTAAAAAGGATCATAACAATAGACCCTGAATTTCATTATCAAACTTAATGTTGACCGACAGCAAGCGGGACATGATCGAATTAAGAATACTAATATACGTTGTAATTGACCCATTCTCTTTCATTCTGGTTGTCACTAGCTCTCGGATAAGATAAACCTTATTCGTTATCGAAGGCTTCTCATACATGTTGGATAGTGCCTCCATCGATCATACCACGTGATGTGGTTTCTTTCATGATGTTAAACGCCACATCTTCCGACAACGAAAATGTAATACAAGCCCTAGCTTTCATGTCTGACTTCTTCCATTCTTCATCTGACATCTTTTTTGGTTTTTCATTCTCAAGCACTACATCCATGTCTTTCTGACGAAGTAGCGCCTCAATCTGCATCTTCCACTAACCAAACTTTTGTTCGTCAAACTTCTGTATCAAAACCTTTCCGTCTTCGGCCATGACAATGAATAAAACGAAAACCTGGATAAAAACAGAGATAGGCACAACAATGGCATGGCATGAACTTAACGACTGCCTACTGAACTCCGTTAAAACAATCAGCCTATATAAAACGCAACGGAATTACGAACTGATAATCAGAAACTGAAACCTTAAATACTAATCGATAAAATCTGACAAGCGTGGTTGGCAATGGTTCACTATTTCTTTAACGAATCTTCTGATAAATGATGGTTCTTTTAAAAAATAGGATCTTGATTCAACCGTTCTTGACACGTACTTTATTTAAATGGATCTATGATCAAAATTTGGTGAAAGAACTCCCCCTTTGTAAAATCATCAAACAAATAATAAAAAAAATTATTTTTGATGCATGACTAGACTTCTTTTCCTTTTCCTTGTGTGAACTCCAAGAGAAATAATAATAATAATAATAATAATAATAATAATAATAATAATTATATATCTACTTTCTGTCTCTCCGGTAAAAAAACAAATACCAGCAAGAAAAGGAAAATTTCCATTCGTTCTTCTTTGACAAACCCTACTCAACCCTGCCTTCTTCAACAATCCAACAACTGCAACTAATTTGGAGACTACATAAAAAACAACAACGATGAACTAATCAAGAAACAATAAAATACCTGCGGTACTGTTGATATTTTACTCGATCGGAGGTACACGGTGGTAATGCGTAAACGACTTTCGGAATTGAACCTGCAACTCAGACAGGCGACGGTCGGTCCAGCTGCGCTACTGCACCAACAAAAATAGAACGATGGTGAAGGTGAAACCCTAGCAACTGCTAACGGTGACGCGACGGCCTAAGAGACGGATCAGCGTGTTCTCGTGTGATCCCGAACCTAAGCTCTAGATACCACTTGTTAGGATTAAACACACACACGAACTGAAGCAAACACAAAAGCAATAAACGAACACGAGGATTTAACGTGGTTCGGTCTAAACTGACATACGTCCATTGGTGGCAACTATGTATTTTTTATTGAGTGACAATGATTAAAAGTACAAAAGCATTACATATATAGAGATATAATTAAGGTTTGTATCTTATTAATTAAACAAGAAATCTAAAGTTCTAAACTAGGTCAGACTTCGGTCTGGCCAACGTACTTCGCCCGTCTGCACTTTGAACTTCAAATAATAAACCGTGCCACACAAGACCTACGAACCCAACATAATTATCATGTGTATTTATTAAATGTCACCACATCCTTGATATTAACTTCGTATGTTTTTCATTTTAAAACAACTTTTATTAACCCCAACACCGATTTTTAAAAGGAGGTTTGGCGTAACTTGTTGCACGTTCACATACATTTTTATTGTACTTGAGTCCTTTTTAAATGAGCTAAATTGATAATTTGAAAAAGAAAATACTATGCTCGTTCAGTAGCTAAATTAGTTACCTTTAACTTAGCTAACTCATCAAATCATAAGACCTGTAAAAACTAGGTGTTGCAAACGGATTGCGGTCCAAGGGGCCGTTAAAATGTTAAATTTTTAATTTGATTTATAGCTTAATCGGAAATGCTTAGAATTCATATAATTCCGTTTAAAAATTCTATGGAAATTTGATTACAACGATAGCTGAAGATTATATGCAACTTGTCCAACAGTAGCAAGCAAGCAAAATTGTAAGTCACTACTGAAAAATGATAACTTATGTACGTCTTCAGTGGAAACTAATCTGGTCTAAATACACAATTAAGATAGATTTTCAAGTGAAATACAAATACGAAACTGAAAAAGATTTATGTATTTTGTCATATTACATCCTTTGAACTTGTTCGTGACATAACCAAATTCGGAAATTTAGAGAAATTCAAAGGGAAAAATTTTGCAGCAACAAAAGAGGACACATTTCCTCTTAACTTCTTAAGCACCCTAATAAAGGTGGCATATGTTATGAGCATGCCTATGCAGAACTAATGGGATGGAACTTTGAATATATAAGAAGAAGGTATACACGGGAGAGCGATTACTACATCTGTTTTGGATACATCCTATATGGTATGTCTAATTCCTGATATCAGTCAAGATCAGTGATGGACCCAGGATTTTTTTTGACAATGAGGTCCCATTTTTTTCGGTGTTCAAATTTTTTTGGTCGAGTTGGGTTAGGTCGAGTCGAGGCGAGAAACATAATTTTGAAACAATATCATAATAAAACACACAAAATAAGGAAGGTTTTTCAAATCAATTTTCATAGGAGTGTTACTTGAAGAAAATGATGGCTCTAACTTTCTTTTCAATTATTCTTGCATAATTAGCCCTTAAATTAAAGTTTTTAACAAAACTAAATACCAATCTAACAACAATATACAACATACAATTACCAATATAAGTATATAATTAGATAAAATCAATCAACTAAATAGCCCTAAAATAACCTGAGACAAAATCAGAGAGCCAAGAGTGATAAGAGCCGAAAGAGGTGAAGGGTAGCTGAAGAGTCGAGAACGGGGGGGGGGGGGGGACGACGACGTGATTGTCGGGGGATGTTGCCTGAAAGTTGAGATGTGTGTACTGGGATGTGCCAATGTCTACTTTTTTAGTGTTATGACATATGCTTTTAAAACCCTTAAGTAAATGTTGTGTAAATTAAAAAAACTAGGAAAACATTAGAAATCGGAGAATGGTTAAGCTCAAACCCGGCCGGAACCCTTCAAGAGTTAAACAAGGAACTTGTCACTAAATCAGATAAGTAATGATATTATGGGTCCAAGTATTATTTCTTATGGGATAAGAATCCACTAACCATTATTTATCTTTTTTTTTTCAAAAATATATCGCTTCTACTAAATTTTTAAAAAATATTGATGTCTCGAGACCCCGATCGTGACTATGTGGTCCGCCCTGATCAATGTGTTCAGTTCTCAAATGAATTGTGAGATTCCCCTTGAATCATCAAATCATTTTTTACGGAAAAGTTTAATTTTTAATTGCATACCTGCGAAGTACTTTAATCTAAGTCTATTTGTCGTGAAGGGTTTAATGTTATGGTGATGTGGCCTTCTCTTAACACCGACTACATCGCGCGAGAGTGTTATGTAGGAGGCAGTAATACATTAAAGAGCATGATAACGGGTAACGGTGGCTCCACCCACTAACAAAATCAAACATTATTTCTTCCACCATCATAACTAGCTAGCTAAAGCTAACTAACCCACAACGCCCTCGTTGACAGGTAAGCTAGTTAAACGACAACTCATAACCTAACAGTGATTAGATACATGCATTGATTCAGAGAGTTATCAAAATCGGATTAAAATACGAAGAGACTAGTTTCTATTGTTTTTCTAACACTTGTTCCTATACCACTTTCTCGAATTTATTTATGTGTTAAAGGTAAATTTTTTACTTGTAAGTATATCATGACAATAAAAATCATATCGTCAACCAATAACAAATTCAAGTAGGATACAAATTTAGGTTTGCAAAATGTCAAAGAAAATGAAATGTATCCTGGCCCAGATTCTCACCAGCCAACAACAAAGGGGCCACAACAATAATATTAGTTTCCAACCTCATGCATCAAATCCTTCTATAAATACAAACCTCCAACACACTAGTTTCCTCATCTCTTCAAATCTAATTAAAATGGCTTCAAAAACATTCCTTCTTCTTGCCTTGGCTTTTGCAGTCGTTCTTCTCATTACCTCAGAAGTAGTCTCTGCCTCCAACAGTAAGTATAATTGTTAATTTTAGGTTCTATGTCGTTAGATCGAACATATAAACTTAATTAACTCCAAACATGTTTTGGGCATGTTCACACACAAAGTTTGTAGAACTCTTACAGGTGGACAAATTAATTGAATATGCCTTTCATACTGTAACGTTTAGAGAAATTAATTAACATCACAAAGTGTTCAATCTACAATACTATTATATATGCGTATTTATAGTGTGAAATTATATAGTAGTGTCATACGTAAAGTTCGCTTTTTCGCTCTCTCTCTTCTATTAAGTATTTTGTCATGTGCCGATGATGTACGGTAAAGCGTAAAATTTGATTTCCCATCTCTTTGCTATTAAATAAGAGTGATTAATTTTATTTAATTTAGCAAATAATTTGACTACACCATAAGCATATTCTATAATATTTTTTATAAAAGAAATATATAATATGTTATTCAAAATAAATACTTTATAATAACTATATATTAATTTGTATAATACACATGTTTCTAACCTAATTATAAATAATATGTAAAATGATGCAGGTGAGATTGACGGGCGTGGAGGATACAACGAAGGCGGACGTGGAGGATACAATGGCGGTGGACGTGGAGGGTACAACGAGGGCGGACGTGGAGGATACAATGGTGGCGGACGTGGAGGTGGAGGATACAACGGTGGCGGACGTGGAGGATACAACGGTGGTGGAGGTGGAGGGCATGGCAAAGGTGGTGGTGGTGGACGTGGAGGGTACGAGGGTGGACGTGGAGGACACAATGGCGGCGGGCGTGGTGGACACAAGGGTGGTGGTGGAGGAGGACATGGAAACACAGAAACTCAAAACTAATGATGTATAAGTGGAGAATATGATGAAACATAAGTAATAATATTGGTCACGTGTTAAAAGATGTTTCATCATGCTATCATGTATGTTATGTATGTAATAATAATTGCATGATTTCTTTGACAAGAAACATGCAATTAATACGTGGAAAATAAGAGTGGGCTTACGAATCAAATTATGTATAACTAGTGGTTTACAGGTTGGTAAAACTCGGGCGTATTGTAGGTCCTGGCTTTGAGGCGGCAAGTCGCACGAATTCGGTCAGTTTTGGTTATGTGCGTTATGACATCAAAACTAAAAACAAAAACAATTTAAAAACTAAGGTGGACCAATAGGTAGGCGTTGGTTAGTAAAGCTCTGGCTTTGGTAAATCCAAGAGTTGTCGATCTCGGGCGTTAAGGCTATGAGTCTATACAATTTGGTCGGTCTCTGTCACGTTCTTTACAAATTTGGTGAGTCTATACAAATTTGGTCGATACCGATACTAAAATAAAATGTGATGATTGTACCCAAATTTGATCGGTTTCACTTAACAACGCAATTATCTTGTCCACACAAAAATAATGTTGAAAGACTAATAGCAAGAAATCCTTTATTTATTTGTTCCATCAAATATGTTTTAGAAAGCCTAACACAATTGAAAAAAAGAAACCAATATACCATATACATAAAACATAAATAAGACAATTAAATTAAAAAACCATCATTTGGCATCATGAGGGATTCGAACTCTGCTTCCAAACTGGTACATACACTTACCCAAACCAACAAAATCATCCCACCAACACCAATGCACATGCTAACTTTCAAAACCATTACTATATATACAAAAACAAAAATAGCTCACTTTGTGACACCAAAGTTCTCTTTTATACTAATTATTAATTAGTGTGTACCTCAGTGTGTACCCACGCACGTTGCACGTGGAACTTGGCAACAAACCCAAATATTAATATATACATATGTATATACAAACACATCATGACGACTATCACTTTCACACAACAAAAAAGGTTTATCTAAGTATCAAATGAACTTGGCCGGTATCGATTCGGCTCATTTCGATATTGATTTACAATAATAAAAAAAATACTTTATGGCGAATACGACTTCGTTTTTAATGAATCTTATATACTTTATTGCGAATAAAAATCTTGTTTTAACGGTGTGACATAGATATATATAAACATGTTGTGTCATCCTAATTTATAAATATATGTTCAATGTTATAAAATAATTAATAAATTAAATATATAAATAATGACAAAAAATAATTGTGGGAAGAAAAACAAATATCACACAAATTAAAACCATGAAAATTTGAGAGGCTAAAATACAAAATAAACAAAGTAGCAAAACTAGATATTGAAGATTCAATTAAAATATTTTGAAACTTGGATGGGCTAAGTTAACACAATTTAAATCTCAAGGACTAATGTTGTCAAAGCTTTAAGGTTATTGTAGCTTTAGATTTGCCTTTATATATAATATATAATAATATAATATGATTACGTATACCTGCATGCATGCTTTGTTATTGACTCATTGTTGGCAAAGAATCGGTATATGAAACTAATCATGCTTGGACAAGGCCAGTCGTGGGCCAACGAAACCAGGTTCGTCATTAAGCCCACACTTAATTAAGCCTTCTAAATTAAAAACAAAAAGAAACTTATATAGAGGTGTTACTATAATGGGCTAAGTAAAGTAAAATATGTAACGATATGATGATAAACTTGATTGTTGCTAACTTGTAGGTCGTAAAGTGGTGCTCAAGACTTGTAATAATCATTTTTTTATATTAATGAAATGGTCATAAATTCTAATTTTGATTTAGGTCTCCAAAATCGTTTAGCCATCTTATAGAATGGAACTCATACAATACTTCGGTTATTCGATAAATAAATACACATTAACCTACCTAATTCCTATATTAACAAATATTATTCAAACTTTAACTTTGAAGTATGATCAGGATAAATCCAAAATTACTTAAGTAATAAAAAATACGATCCGCTAATTGAAAAAAAATGAACAAAATTAAAGGTAAAAAGAAAATAAAATATATAATACATATAATGAGAAGTCTAGAATCTTAAATTTAAAAATTCAAAAAATCTCTTTATATACAACATTTGTCATAATTGTTTTGACTTATTATGGATGCTACGATTAATGAGATGAGAGATTAGAGAATTAAAAATGAATTATAACCATTTTTTAAAATTATTATAACCCGTAACCCGTGGATATGTAAGATAAATAAGATGAGAAATTAAAAAATTAGAAAGAAAATTATAACCCATTTGTTAAAAATTATATTGGCTCATGACTCATGGATAGATAGGATAAATAAGATGATGGATTAGATAATTATAAAGAAAATTATTACCCATTTGTCAAAATGGTTTTGCCCCATAAACCATGGATATATAGGATGAATGAGAAGAGAAATTAGACCAATAATGAATGTGAGATTGTCACATCATCCTCATTATTTTCTTTTATTAGTATAGTTAGAGTTGGATAAGGAAAAAAGATATCCAAGCTTTTTAATTGTTTGAAGCAACTCATTAAAACATTAATTTCTTTATAGCAAAAATCAACGCACTTTCATTTTAGGTTTAAAATTCGTATAAGTGTTTATAACTTTTAAAATTAAATGGCCTAATTATATTAAACAAATATAAAACTCCCTTGCCCCTCTAGTGCCCCTTTTGCGCCACACCGGTCGCAACATTCCATGCCCTTGCTAGCCACATGGCCAGGCTAAGCATCCATTTATCACCACCGCAACACATAATCTTATTTATTAAATTTTTCAGTTTAACAATTAATGAAAAATAATAATACCACACGGATTTAAATTTAAAACATCATCCTTAAAAGGTAAAGAAACCGCAAAGTGCTATTTACTATTCATGATTCATTAGTTTTATTACTTTGCAGAATTTAAAATTCAAACTAGTTTATAGGTAAGTATATTAGATAAATGGGTGATATTATATTTATCGTATTGACGTGTCGATATCATATACAACGTTGGATGTGGCGGAGGTTATACGGCATGGTTGCTGGAATTGATAGTCTAGATCACAATGAACTCTCATGCTTTGTCTATATGTTTTCGTATTTGCAGTTACACAGTGTAATTCAGAAATTGCTTCGTATATATGTTTCCAATGGCGTCAGCGTGATATGTCTCCATTCACATTGACACCGATCAATTACACATAGTCTAATTGCTTTGTCTATATATATGTTTTTATATTTGCTTTTCAAGAAATAAAAAAAAAAGTAAATAAAACTCAATGTTGCCACGATCTTTAGACAGATAATCGTTTAGATCCTGGCATCCTGCATAAATCAGGCTATTTTGTTTTCTTCAGTCTGATCGATGAGTCAACAAGTATAGATTATTAATGATCGTAGACCATTTAGTATTATTATCCATAAGAATGCTTGACCATACCATGAATAGAGGCTGTGGCCAAATCCACTTTTGCCATGTATGTGTCTATAAGTCAAAAACTTGTCACGGGTTGGGACATAAAATTAATTAATTTGTAACTACCTTTTTGACTTAAATCTCCAATTTTAAATTACAATTCATACTCCTTTAGTTTAAAAGTTAAAACAAATATTTGTATTTTGAATTGTGTAACATCTTAACATGGTGTTTATTACAATAACATCTTACTGTATTAAGCATGTGTCACTGCTAAGAAGACCATGCTCCACAACATGGTGTAAGAATTGAGGTCCGAATTTAGCAAAAACGGATGAGGTTATGTTGTGGGGGAAGTTTGTGCTTGCAAACTTTGAAGCGGACGGGGGATGGTGCCCAGCTCTATCACTCTCTCACATCACAAATATACGTACATATAATTTTAATAGAAAGATTATATAGTTTTATTAAAGTACATCCTGAAAATAGAAATGTATATATGAACAATTAAAGGAGAACTTGGATTTCATGTGTTGTACTGCAAGCTATTTCAGTGGTATATTTAAGGAGTGTTTGAAATTGTTTATTTTCACTAACTTATAATAACTTTTTAAAAAGTAATAAGGTGTTTGTGATTGCTTTTGATGTGAGAGGAAAAAGTTAATAAGTTACATTTTTATAATTATTAACTTATTGAAAATTATAAGGAAAATAAGAAATCCCAAACACCACGAGTAGGTTTTGGCATTGAGGGGATTATGGTGTTGGGAGACATGTGTGTTGTAGCCGTGAAAGTTTCTACCAACTCAAGGTTTTTATTTGTAAACGTGTCTTGCTCTCCATTACTTCAAGTCTTCATTAATTGTTTCACTGGGAGGATTTTTTTCGCCATTCCATCCCGGGTGCCATAATTGGTTGTCGATGATTCTCTCTCTCTTTAGCCTATTCTGCCAACCATAGTAAACGCAGGTCGCTGCCGGCTTTCTTCCTCAACGATTGCAGTGGCGGATCCAGGAAATTTTTTCGTAGGAGTCGGAAATTTTTTGGGTTATTACACACACACATATATATATATATATATTATCGGTCCGGATTGACTGTTCCGATCGGGTCAAATAAGTTCGGGTCATAAAAATAAAGGGAATTAAATGAAATACCATTACAAATGCAAAATTAAAATTAAAATACAATATATTTAAAGTTGTTCTTTACTGGTGACATTTTTTGAAATCTACTTAAAATATCATTTACATTGACATTCCTAAACAAGAATTTATCAATGACACAAATTTAGTTATCGTTTAAATTTTGATCACCAATCGATTTCGTTAACATTACTTTAGTTGATTTTAAATTCTTTATACAACAAAAAATATTATTTATTAGAACAAAAACAATGGTTAACGTATTAAAATAACGGACAAAAAAATCATCATCATCATCATCGTACTCAGTATATCCCACCAATAGCAAAGCTATGATAGGGTCTGAGGAGTGTAAGATGTAGACAGCCTTACCTCTACCCTTTAGGAATAGAGATGCTGCTTCCGGTGAGAACATCGGCTCGATAGTAGTTTTGCATCAAGCCTTGGATATAAGGCACATAACACTCAACCATCGGGACACCGCTGATAGTGCATGTACCCTTGTCTTTCGGCTATCAACGCTACCACATGATGCCTGATTAACCTTCCGTCACTTTTAGCGTTATTTTCATGAGATTAGTAAAATAACGTCAAAACTAGTGCAATTTCACTTTTGTCCACCCGAGGGTTCACACATATATACATTATACGAGCGCACCGCAAGTATGGCGTAAACGGACAAAAAAATAATTTAAAATTGTAATAAAAGAAAAAAAAGGCTCCGGTCAAAATATATATAACCCAAAAAGGCTAATTTGTTTATATTTAACTAAATGTTTGTGGGCCTTGAAACAAACGTTTATGGCCCAATACATAACTAATATTAGGGTTTCTTGACTTCTTCTTCCTCACTTCCTCTTTTCTGCAAGTTGTATTGTTCTGAAGATACGATGACCGGATAAATGTGGCAAAGTTTCACTGAGGCTTTCGCGTATGCTCATTAGTCATCACCCATCTAATTTCATAGGGGTTGGTTGAGATTTTAACACTCTAATAGCACTATAAAAGAAAATTTCACAGGGGTCAGCTGACCCCCTCCCATAAGGGTAGGTCCATCCCGCTTACCTTTTAATCGAGCAAAACCATCACTTAATCCAAGTTTTTATGGCTGAAATCGATCAAAGCTATATGTTGTTTTAGTTACCACATGATTATCATCTTCTTTGTTCGATTTTCAACCCTTAACCCTTAGATTGATGATAAACCTGATTGTTGCTAACTTGTAGATCATAAGTGGTGCTCAAGACTTGAATTTTAACCATTAGGTTTCCACACACCTTAGACGAGGTTACATCAATTTAGGTATTATCAATGGAAAAACTTACAATATTGTTTTTTTTAATTTAAATTACTTGTTAACACAATGACGGTGGTTCATCAACGTAACCAATAACCTAATACAGAAATTACAACCAACCATTTTAAACTACCACCTCTACATATAGTGTTAATAATTAGTAAGTGCATGAATTAACGTATTTTTCTAAATGCTAAATTATATAGCAAACAAGCTAGTTTGTGACGAGTTTTTTTCCCTCCCCGCAATGCGGGGTTTAAAAACTAGTTTATATAATTACAATTTCGGGTGAGTTACAGATTTGGTTGTTGTACCTTCTTCATCATCTAATATACTATCTTGAGTTTACTGCCTTTGGACTGCACATGCTACCTGTCCTTCAACGCATTCTCCTCGTTTGCCATCCCAAATCTCCTACACCTCTTCACAAGCGGGAGCTAATTGTAGGAACAAAGCAGGAAGATGTTGTGCCTTAATCTATCAACTTGGATAGTTCGACGCTTCTTCTGTTATTTCAGAAGCCCCCCCCCCCCTTTTCCAAACACATCGGAAAAAAGAAGCCGTATGTATAATCAGTTCATTTAAACCTTGTTTTCCGTAATTTTGCTACTTCATGTTACTGCGTGGGATACGAATTGTGTTATGGATTTTTGTATCTCAAGTAAAGAAATCATCCCCTATTTTGTGTTTTATTTTTCAAAAACTAAAATAGGGAAATTGTGTGTGGGTTTTCTTTACCGTTGGGTTTTACAATTTGGTCTTGGGTTCATCAATATGTTTTATCTATGGGCACAACCTCTAATGTTAAACTTTAGGCAAGTGAATCAAGAACCCAAACGTAATATTTGTAAAACTCTCTACGACTCTTTTTATTAAGAAGACAACAAACGAGAGAAACATTATAATACTGGTAAATTGAACGTAGGGTATATGTAAACCCATGATTCCTTTTCTATACTAATTAAATACAGAATTTGAATCCAAAACAAATATGTTTAAATAAAGTAAGACTAACTTATCTCATAATAATAATAATAAACTAATTATTATATTAAATATCCTACAAGATACAAGGAGCTTTCAATCTGATTTGGTATTGGACACGTTTAACATACGCTAGGTGACGCGATTTCCTTGAGCTTTTGTTTTTTACTTCAAATATTTACTTGGTAGTGATGCTAACCAGAAGTAGTTTTTTGCGGAGGAATCTTGCTCAAATATCATGTTATGGATTCTCATATCATTTTGTAGAATATTGAGGTTATTGATTCTTGGTTTTAATTATTGTAGTATTTAAAGTCCTTAAATTTTACTTTTGATATTAGCAAATTGTCTTATTACTCATTACATGTTCACCAGTGTGATCGTTAGCATGGATCAAAATCATAGTTTGGTGCAACAAATGATTAAAAAGAAACACTAGAATTTGTAGTGAGTTCATTCTAGTGAGTGGTTGTTCGATCAGAAGTTGCTCATTCTAGGTGAGTTCATAAATCATAATTACAACTTTCATATTTTCACAAGATACACTAGAATTTGTAGACAAATTATTTACTGTGTTATATTCAAACGGGTCAATGGGTGGTTGTTTCTTGATGTCACAGTAGCAACAAAATATACCACATTTGCTGTTGCTTATATATACTGCATTTAAAAAATGATTGCAACATTTGACAAGGGTTTAATTGATTGGATTTTGTTACTACTTTTCATTTAACTAAAATAAAGGATCCAGTTACAACGGAGAGACAGGTAAGCGGGCAACAAGTTGCGCCGCCACCACCTTTTGAATGATGAATCTCTTCATGGATTTATTGAGAGCAGATTCAGGATTTCATGGAAGATTTGAGTGTTAGAGGTGGAAGAATTTTATTGTGGTTGCAGTTTTTCAAGGAGTGTTCATATATGTAGTTGCAAAACATGTTTAATGTGCCGCAACACGTAAATGTTTACTTTGATTTAAATTCGATCTTCTGAATGTCAACCAAGTTATGTTTCCCAATATATGAATGTAAATCAAGTCATCTTTACTAAACTCAAATACTTGAGTATTTTTTATATAGTTGCGGCGGGTAGGTTAGAGATAAAAGAACCGCAAGTCTCAACCGCAATGCGCAGGTAGGCTAATTAGTAGAACGAATAATTCCACCCGGGTCATAATACTAGTTAACAAACAATACAAATCAGTATCAGTAAACAAATATTAATATTTGGGGTCCCAAAAACTTAAATAAGGATGTGACGCAGTACAGGATAAGAATGTATTGCAAAATGTTAAAAGAAAATGAAATATATCATGGCCCAGATCTTCACCGGCCAACGATAGATGGACCATATCAATGATTTAAAATTTCATTCTCATGCATAAAATTTTTCTATAACATTTTGTTGCTTAAAAAAGTTCAAAATTAATTTGTTAAAAAATTTAAATATAAAAATAAAACAAAGTGTTAAAGTTAATCTTACAAACGAACGGAAGGTTTTGTTACTTTTGTAACTGTCAATTGGATTCTATGAAAATTGAAAAGCCATGCACATGTAAATTACTTACATAGGTAGTCATCAAATTGTGATGGCGTTTTTGAGGCCAAAACGTCGGATTACACTGCTCAACCCCAATCCACCCCCCCCCCCCCCCACCCACCCACCCCCGGATTTTGGACACATTTTGGGGATGAACTTTGTGGATACAACGTTGATGGAAACACCATTTGGTCAAACTATCCGTTTACCAGCGGCTATTTTATTAAAAAAAAATTATATACTTCATCCACATTCCACAACACAAAAACCTTGTTATCCTCTTAACCTGTGTTTCATTATTTTAAAACCACAACACAAAAACCTTCTCATCCTTTTAACACTATCTTTATTATTATTCAAAATACTCACCAAATGAAGCAACCAAATCCTCAACCGATAGACTCATGAAGAGGGACTCACGAAGAAGAGGTAATGCTTGGGTCTATTTTTCTGAAGACTTGGACCTGTGAAACAACGAAAGTCGGGATTTCGGCCATGAGTTTGTAACTACTTTGTTTCAGATGGGGATCAAGCGATCTTACAAAGCACCAAGTGTGTTCTAAGGACCCTATCTACTATGCAAATCAATGGAATCATGTAATTATACTCAAATTGTAGAATGATCTGACCTTACTACTATATATAATTAGAACTTTGATGTCGCAAATGTCCTATTGGGTCACTTGGTGACACCGTGTAAGTCTATGATTTTTTTTTCGTTCTGTTTAGTTCAGTTACCATAACCAACATAACGGAAATCGACCAAAAGCCATTTTTTTTGTTTTAGTCCGGTACCATAATGCCCGACCGGATTTGTGTCGACCTGCCGCCTGAAGACCCGTGACGACAATGCTTGGGTTTTACCAACGCATAAGTTTAACGACGCCCCCCCCCCCAAATTGGTCACTGGTTCACTTTAATTTTTATATATATATATATATATATATATATATATATTGTTGTTTAGCTCCGATAATGTAGCGAGTGTAATTGAAACCGACCGAATTCGTGTCGAGTTACCGTCTCAGGATCGACAACGCTTCGACACGTGGCGTCACATTAACAGAGAGACTATTTTCATTTTAGGGGTATAGCGGTTTATAGCCCAAAATCCCCCCCCCACCCACCCCAACCCCCAACACACTTATCGCCCGAATATCGTCCGGGGGCTGTGTTTTCGCCCTTTGTCGCCCAAAATCCAACCCATTTGTCGTCCACTACGCATAGTCTAATTGGTTTATGTTTTTTTTTGTTGTAGGATCGACCGATCATTTGCCGACATGTATAACTTAATATTACTACACTAATTATTATGTATTATCATCAATATGATTGTTTGGTCGCGTAGGCTGTGACCAAATCAACTTTGGCTGGATGTACATATGTCAAAAACATTTCACGGGTTGGTACATAAAATTAATTAAATAGGAAATACCATTTTGACTTATATATATATCTCCGGCTCTCCGCATTAAATACCGTTCATACTCCTTTACATAAAAACAGATATATTTAACTTTAATAATTGCGTGACAAAATTACTTTATATTTAAGTCGTATTTATCCTCTGTATTACGAGGTTTAAGTTATTCGTTTTCAATATATACTTTTATTTAATTTTATTTATTGTAAAAAGTAAATAATATACTTAGAGTTAATTGATGAAATAGTTTCACAAATAAATAAGATATTATAATCCGGTTTAAAGGTTATCTAGATATGGTGAAACTCATGTCTCGTTTATTATTTTTTTTTCTATAAAACTATTTCCTAATTATAAATAATATCTTTTTTAAATTAAATATTAAAATTTATTATATTTCTGTTTTATAAGATTTTCATATCAAATATTTGATAAGATTAATTTTTAATATTGTTAGATGTTATAACTCGTTAAGGTCTATCTAGAAAATGCGAACGGCAAAATTTTTCAGCAACAACAGAAGACGCATTTTCTCTTAAGCAGCCTAAAGGTGGCATGTCTGATTCTCTTAGAAGGTATACACGGGGGAGCAATGACTGCGTACATCTGTTTTGGATACATCTGTATGGTATGTCTGATTCCCTCTTTGCTATCAATCAAGATGTTCAATTCTTAGAAGGAATTGTGAAATTTCCCTTGAATCACAAATCATTTTTAAAGAAAAGTATATATTTAATTGCATAATCTTTTCATGTCGTATCTGACCACAGATACGTGTGAAATACTTTAATCAAAGGCTATTTGTCATTGACTGATTGAATATTATGGTGATGTGGCCTTCACTTAACATCGGCCACATCGAATGTTATGCAGGAGGCAATAATACATTAAAGAGCATGATAACGGATACATAATGGCTCAACCCAGTAACAAAATCAAACTTTTTTTTTTGTTTTCTTTTATTTCCTTCACCATCATAATTAGCTAGCTAAAGCTAAATAACCCACAACGCCCTGGGTTAACAGGTCCAGATAGTTAAAGCCCCTACCTATGTGGCAATAATGTGACTCTTTAACTAGTCCTTACTAGTTAAACCACAACACAAGTAGGGCGAAGCTTGGATATATACATCAAGGGGCCGGACTCAATATGTGTTAAAATTTTCATAAACAAGAGGGGGCCTGACTCAAAATTTATGTAAAAATCGGGTAAATTTACACTATGTATTAAATTTTTGACTGTAAAAGAATAAATTTACACTAGCGAGAAAAAACTATGGAGGTGTCGGGGCCACCCTGGCCCCCACTAAGGTACACCTTTGCACAACACATAACCTAATAGCTAGTGATTAAATAAATGCATGAATTAGAGAATTATTGAAATCGGATTAAAATTTGTAGAGACTAGTGTATATTGTTTTTTAACACTTGTTGTGTGTGGAGGACCACATTTTGGGACCTCCAGTGGAGGTTGGATTTCTTCCCTATGCGTTGCGGAGGCTTAGGAATTTTCTCGGCTGGGGATGTCTCCGCATATGCATTTGTGGCTTCCAGGTCTCAGTCGTGGAAATTGCAGGACCACGTCTTGCGAAATGCTGGTGTTACGGGGGTAGATCCTGACTACTCTTTTGCACTTGGTAATATTGGAACAACTCTCCCGAACCTTGATATAGGTGGTTTTACTGATAAGGAGACCGCCCCCAAGAAACCTCAACAAACCTTGGCGAGTGCTCTTTATGGTAAACACGTACATGATTTGGAGGAGCTATTCGATAGACCCCGAGACAAAAGGCAGTTTTAGCTTGTCTCAAGGGGGCTCATGCCCAGGATTTTTTGACTGTTGTGCCCATTGAAGGTCTTGGGCAACGGATGTCGGCAGTTGAATACAGCGCCATCCTTAAATACCGGCTTATGATTCCCCTTTTCCCTCCAGATGAATTATGCCCCATTTGTTAAAAAGCTTGTTTGGATAGATTCGGTGAGCAAGCCCTCCACTGTAAGGAATTGTCGGGATTCAAGTATCGTCATGACTGGGTTAGAGATGTGTTATGGGATGTGCTTAGACGTGTCGGGATCTCAGCCAAGAAAGAGGCACCTGTTAACTTTTTGACTAATCCGCGTGAGGGAAGATCTACCATGTGTCCTGCGGATGTTCTTGTGTTTGGCTGGGCAGGGGGTAAGCATGCGTGTGTTGACCTCACTGGGGTATCCCCGTTGGTGGGGCTGAGAGACAGTGGCTTCGTACCGGGACAGACGGTTTTGAGAGCGGAGTCTAGGAAGGTTGCTAAGCATGAGACATCGTGTTTGGAGAATCAGCACGTGTTCATTCCATTTACCTTCGACACTTTTGGATCCCTAGCTCCCGAGGCGGTTCGCTTCTTGGAGCGGGTGCAGAAGGTGGTCCACAGTGACTCGCAGAGCCCGAGGAACCAAGGATTTATATTTAGTAGAATAGGCTTTGCGATTCAAAAGGGGATAGCGGCGCAGCTTGTTGCCCGCTTACCCATTATCCAGATGTAGTTCGGTTTGTGTTATATATAAAAGGATCAATATTTTCTCTTAAAATTTGTAAGGAATCCTACGTGATAAAAGTACAACACTTGTTCCCATACCACTTACTCGAATTCATTTATGTGTAAAGGTAAGTTTTTTACTTGTAAGTATATTATGACAACAAAAATCATCTAATGATCAACCAATAACACAATTCAACAATTCAAGTAGGATACAAATGTATGTTTGCAAAATGAGAAAATAAAATGTATCCTGGCCCAGATTCTCACAAGCCAACAACAAAGGGACCACAGCAATAATATTAGTTTCCATCCTCATGCATCAAATCCTTCTATAAATACAAACCTCCAACACACTAGTTTCCTCATCTCTTCAAATCTAATTAAAATGGCTTCAAAAACATTCCTTCTTCTTGCCTTGGCTTTTGCAGTCATTTTCATTACCTCAGAAGTAGTCTCTGCCTCCAACAGTAAGTATAATTAGTAATTTTAGGTTTTATGTCGTTAGAGCATATAAACTTAAAGTTGGTAGAAAGTAGAACTCTTACAGATGGACGAGAAATGTGACATGAACAAATTAACTGCATCTCAAAGTGTTCAATTTATAATACTATTATATATGCATATTTATAGTGTGAAATTGTATTGTCAGGCCATATGCGGTTTTTTCTAATATGTAGAGTTGGTATTCTCACATCTTTCTCTTCTGTTAAATATTTTGTCATGTGCCGATGTACGGTGAAGTATAAAATTTTATTTTCCTCATCTATTTGCTACTCTCTCCGTCCATCTTTAAATGTTATTGTTTAAAAAACACAAAGTTTAAGATAGATTGAATGATTCCTTTTTTTGTTTACCAAATAACAGTAATGCCCTTGTAAATTGTGTCCATCAATATTGTTTATTAATGCTAGCTAGTTGTGTGTGTTTAAGGGTAAACTTGAAAATTGAGTAATAAAATTTTAAAGTAGATATTCGTAATATGACAGATAAAAAAGAAAACATGGACACTTTTAATGAGACGAATGAAGTATTAAATAAGAGTGATTAATTTTATTTTATTTGGTAAATAATTTAACTACACCATAAGCATATTCAAAAAACTTTTTTATAAAACGTCTTTGAAAAATTTTAATATGTTAGTCAAAATAAATATGTTTAAAAGTCATTTAATTAATCTGTGTAATACACATGTTTCTAACTTAGTTATAAATAATATGTAATGATGCAGGTGAGATTGACGGGCGTGGAGGATACAACAAGGGCGGACATGGAGGATACAACGGTGGTGGACGTGGAGGGTACCACGAGGGCGGACGTGGAGGATACAACAGTGGTGGACGTGGAGGATACAACGGTGGTGGAGGTGGAGGGCATGGCAAAGGTGGTGGTGGTGGACGTGGAGGGTACGAGGGTGGACGTGGAGGACACAAAGGCGGCAAGCGTGGAGGACACAAGGGTGGTGGTGGAGGACATGGAAACAAAGAAACTCAAAACTGATGATGTATAAGCGGAGAATATGATAAAACATATGTAATCATATCAGTCACGTATTAGAAGATGTTTCATTATGCTATCTTGTATATTATGTATGTAATAATAATTGCATGATTTCTTTGACAAGAAACATGTAATTAATATGTGGGAAATAAGAGTGGACTTTCGAATCAAATTATGTATAATAATAGAATATGGTTACATATACCTACATGCATTCTTTGTTATTGACTCATTGTAGGCCAATGATCAGTAAATATATGAAATTAATTATGCTTGCACAAGGCCGGCCTTAGCCGAACAAAACGCTTTAAGTCCATACTTAATTAAGTATTCCAAATTTAAAATAAAAAAAATTACATATAAATATATTATGGGGTTGGATCAAATACAAATGAAATTAACGTAATAATTGTGAGAATCAAATACAGTAATTATATATACAAGTAAAGTAATTTTGTAATAACATCATAGAGTAATTACATAATTACTTTATGATGTAATTACATAATTACTCTACTTGTATATATAACTACTCTACTTGATTCTAATAATTAGCACATTAATTCCATTTGTACGTTAATTTTCCCCAATATATTACAATGGGCTAAGTAAATTAAGTAAAAGCTGTTATGAATACATTTTAATATGGTGACTCTCCACATGCATAACCTCCTTCCATTCATTTCCTTTGTATTAATGCAATATCCTTATAAATAGATGTATCTTGTATTTGGTTATGTACATCAATAAGAATCAATCTTCTTTCTCTTTATCATCTCCATATGTGTATAAACTTAGCTAATAGGTTGTTGTTTCACAACAAAAGCTATGTATTGATATGATGATAAAATTGATTATTGCTAACTTGTAGGTCATAAGTGGTGCTCAAGACTTGTAATAATCATTTTTTTATTTTGTATTAATGAAAAGGCCATAAAAACTTATTTTGATTTAGACCTCTAAAATCGTTAAGCCGTTTTGCATAATGGAACTGATACAATACTTTGGTAACTCGACAAAATAAATAAATATTAACCTACTTAATTCAAATATTTACAAATATTATTCAAACTTTAACTTTGAAGTATGATCATGATAGATCTAAATTTACTCAAGATACATTAGTTAACTAATTTTTCTTTAAAGCAACAACAAAATTTTATTAAAACTAGCAAGATGCTAGAACCGTCAAATATAACGTCAAAAACGGAGGCAAAGAGAGAAAATACAACAAAGCCTCACCACCAAAAACAAAATCATTCAACACTAACATTGAATTACAACCGAAACCTACACCAATTCTCCCAAGTTAACCCTCTTTTTTAATCTATGCTTGATCCAAAGGTAACTTAGTGATTTAATCTCTTCGTATAGACTTTGAATATGAACCAGGGCCCAATGTGGACTAGCTTATTTCGTTTCTTTCAAAGACACCATTTTGTAACTAGGCAAATCGCATGAAAGGCTTTAGCTTTATCCTTTGGAGCCGACATATACATGTGAAACTCCAGCAAATCTTGAACACTGAATCCATAAATCGGAGGTACCTTGCACCATTGGGAAATCAAGCACCGCACCGCTTGAATTTCTTCACACAAAAAGAGAATATGATCAGCCGATTCCTCCTCCATACCACAAACCGGACACTCGGTTGAATAAGGAAAAAATATATTCAAGTTTCCTAATTATTAATTACATATTGTTGAATAAGGGAAAAATAGATTCAAGTTTCCTAATTGTTTGAAGCAAGTCATTAAAACATTTTTTTAATAGTAAAAATCAATGCACTTTTTTCATTTAGATTTAAATTTTGTAAATGGTTTTACAACTTTTAAAATTAAATGGCCTAATAATATCAAAACAAATATAAAACTACCTCGCCCCTCGCCCCTCGCCCCTTTTGCATCACACCCGTAGCAACATTCTGCACCCTTGCTACCCATGTTGTCAGGCTAAGCATCCATTTAGCACCACCACAACACATAGTCTTATCTGTTAAATTTTTCAATTTAATAAGTAATAAAAATTAAGAATATCACACAAATTTAAATTTAAATATCATCCTTAAAAGGTAAAGAAACCGTAAAGTGCTCTTTACGATTCATGATTGGTTTCTTTACTATTCATGATTCATTACTTTTACAACTTAAACACAATTTAAGGTTCAAACTAATTTATAGGTAAGTATATTTGATTAATGGGTGATATAAAATTGTTGTATTGACGTGTCAATATCATATACAACGCTGGATGTGGCGGAGGTTATATG
This sequence comes from Bidens hawaiensis, assembly GCF_021521415.1. Lineage (NCBI taxonomy): Eukaryota > Viridiplantae > Streptophyta > Magnoliopsida > Asterales > Asteraceae > Bidens > Bidens hawaiensis. Next base: position 237,995 of record NW_027492372.1, on the reverse strand, counting down.
GCATGGTCGTTGTAGTTAATAATCTAGATAACAAGTGGTTTGACTTGGTAAACGATAACATGTGGTGACTTTGGCCTCATAATAAATTCTTTTGTCTAAATGCTTGAATATGTACCCTAACCAGAAGAAGCATAGGTCCACGACGTCTATGTGACAATCTCTACATCGCTTACGGTTTATTACATTGAAAAAGTCCAAAGATATTTTCTCGAAGCGATCTATTATTTTTATTAAGGATTTGTATTAACACTAAAATCAGCATCACAAAATATAATCATTTATAAAACCTTCTGAACGACAAGGTCCTAAGGCATTAACCTTGGTATTGGAGTCCTAGGAGGAACCCCTAGGTTCAGGATGCGGTTAAATTGTAAAAAGTTGATTGAACTTTAGCTTTGGTATTCAGTATCAAAGTTGTTGATCAGAATCAACTTTGTATTTCAGTACCAAAAGTGGTCTTTGGAAACAGAATAAACTTTGGTATTCGGTATGAAACTGGTCTTCAGAACCAGATCTTTGATTGAAACTAATTTTGGTCTCAATTAAGAACCAATGTTGTTGATCATGATTAGAACCAACTTTGTTCTCTATAACAAAAAGCATGGGTCATAATGCAACAATTATGGTTGTTATAATTGTTAACTGTAATGATGTTTCATAAAAGGTTACAAGGATTCGGTACACCAAATAAACCCCTATACAAAAGGAATCATTTGGTCATTATACAATCATAAAATTTCACACATTAAAAATTCACACAAAAAAACTCTTTATTTGATAAATTTTCTATCTCATTTGATTATTGAATTCGTGTTAGGAGAAATACTTTAACCTCAAAACAAACTATATGATTCACAAAGATACCTAGTTTAGTTAGGCGAAATTCATAAAACACTACTAACATTATGACTAAAACTTTTTACATGTTTTGTTTATAAAAATACATTCCAACTCCGCGGTCTAAAAACAAAAAAAGATCACAAAGGATGAAACCATGAAACCACGAGAACATGTTGCAGGTATATTGCAATTTGGTAGAATGAGACGATTGCCAAAGACTAGTAGAGCGATTTGGCATAACTAGACGATTGTCGAAAGTTCTTATTTGTCAAACCCCATAATGGTTGTGTAACAGCTTATGGGTCCGTTTGAATATTGGACTATATACAGCTTAACTCGAAGTCCATGCATGGTGTTATGAACCCATCCCATGTCAATGCGCACACTTTATATTTTCGAATTCAGGTAATTAAGTCTGGGTTAGCAGTGGTTAGTTTGTTTCCTTGATTTATGCTTTACGCGTGTTGGAGCCTGTATTGGCTACTCAATCTTTTCCAAGTTATCGAAGAGTATCATCGATTATTTCTCAATACCCTTGAATACTTTCATGTTAACCCAGGATTGTTATTTTTCCAACTTGGCAGAAGTACTCAAAACCTCTATGCTACTGTTAACTTCAGTGTTCTTTTTCTATGTTATTTATTAGCCATTTAGGAGTATATATTATCCATGGCCGGAAAGCTAAAATAATCTTGACTGATTCAGTTATTTGTTGGTTAAGTGTTTTGTATTTATCATCTCATTCCCTTAAAGATGTTTAATGGTCATGTAAATATGAGCTAGTAGTGTAATTAAATTTTGCAAAAAAAAATAATAAATATTTAATGTTAGTTAGTTTTAAATTGTTACTTATTATTTATCCAAAATGCCCATCTAAGTACGTGACAAAACCGTTTATGAGACCATTTATACCTTTTTAAAAACAAAAACAACTATGTTTTTTTTTATAAAAACAATGTTTTGGAGAGCTCAGGAAAATAAAAAAGAAGTGTGTATTTAGTTATTTTTAAAATCTTACAGAGCATATGTTACTTGAGAATAATCAAATAAATTCTTATATAATTTCTTATAATAAAACTTTTAAAAAGGTGAGGTGTTTATTAATGATAATTCTTACCACTGAATTTATAAAAAAGAAATCAAATGTCGATTGTTTACACAAGCGTTTTCATGTTCACGAAAACCTATCATGCCTCGCTCACCTAACAATGACGTTGTGTTCTACGTACGAATGTGACTCACTTGATGACACTTCAATTATATACAATCTAATTGTTTTGGCTATAGGTTTTCGTATTTACATGTCAAGAAATAAAAAGGGTAAATGAAACTCATTGTTGCGACAATCTTTAGACACATAATCGTTTTGATACTGCATAAATCAGGTTCTTTTGTGCTCTTTAGTCTGATCGATGAGTCGATATGCATACATTAATTTATGATAGTAGACCCACTGAAGAAACACTAATCGACCCCGGCTGATTACGGATAATCTGGGGGTTAAATAGATGTTTCCCACGAGGGTTAGGTCCGGCAAGATGGTTATTCTTCTGATGACCTGCAAAACAGACACCGTGAGCTCGTCACTGAGAATGGGGGGGGGGGGGTACCTCCTTGTGACCACCCTCCGGCGTGAGAATCAGACTAGATTGCTCTTGAATATAAGTGTATATTAAGAGAAATAGCTAGAGAGAAGATGATGATACCGTTCCAAGGTGTTGGAGTATTTATAGCCGAAGGTAGGTGTCCAAGAAGGTACAGCCGGCTGTATTATATTCCTTTTCTACCAACTGTGGGCTACGCACGTGCCGTGCTGGTGGTTGGTGGGTAGGCAGCGGCTGATAGTGACATGGCCGACTGTGTACTATTCCTTTTCCACCAACTGCAGGCTATGCACGTGCCACGACAAGGGTTGGTGAGTAGGCAGCGGCTGATAGGTGACATTAAGTACTAGAGCGTGCTACTCGTCGTACTGTTGTCAGTGAGCTGTCGCAGCTTTGGTCAGATCTTTTGTCCATACCTTGGCAGGTATAGTACAAAAGGTCCTCCAGTAGCGTACGGACTGGCTCGAGAATTCCCGGCTTTGGGCGGAAGTATTCCCGGCTTGCTCATTCCCTCTTCAGGTGACATTACTGAATTATTTGAGAGTTAGTGCCTTGTGCGTGTAGCCTTGCTGTGCGGGTAGCCTTCCCTGATGGCTAGTATCCGTAGCTGCGGGAACAGGCGGAGTACGTCACCATTGGGAGGCTTTTCCTGCGGGAACAGCTTGCGTACTGCGCGTAAGGACGTCGCGTCTCTGAGCATGGTTGGTCCTGCGGATCCAGTTGGTCTTTGCGCAGACGTCCCTCTAAGGTGAGTCTTGCGAGTTCAACTGCGCAGACGTCTCTCTTCGAGGTGAGTCTTGCGGGTCCAACTGCGCAGACGTCCCTGTTTAAAGTGAGTCTTGCGGGTCCAACCGCGCAGACGTCCCTGTTTAAGGTGAGTCTTGCGGGTCCAACCGCGCAGACGTCCCTGTTTAAGGTGAGTCTTGCGGGTCCAACCGCGCATACGTCCCTGTTTAAGGTGAGTCTTGCGGGTCCAACCGCGCAGGCGTCCCTGTTTAAGGTGAGTCTTGCGGGTCCAACCGCGCAGACGTCCCTGTTCAAGGTGAGTCTTGCGGGTCCAACTGGGCTCTGCTGGGACCTACCTCTTCAAGTCCCCCCAGTCCAATGTTCTTCTCATGAATTGTTAATAAGTGAGGAGAACTTTTGGACTTAAGCAAGGGGTTTTGAAAAGGGTTTAGTTTTAAGGTTTTCCATGGGGATTCTTCCCGCGGAAGTCCTAATGTCACGTGCAGAAATTCCCGACTTTTCTGCTTGATCTTTGGGTATGATGCGGGTAGGTCTGTAACCTCCTCGCAAGTCAGGAGCGTTGAGTTCCACTTGTGTAGATTCTCCATGAGGTTTTGGTAGTTTTAAACATAGTGATCAATTATGTTAAACAACCAATTCCATCTTGGAGCTTCAAACAATCTAGTTGTCAACGTTCCCGCTATGCGGGGATGTTATTTCCGTTTCCGCAAGCATGGCCCAGAAGATCCTTCTTGGTTTCAATTCCCTGCGAGTGCTAAGTATGTGAAGGGTTTTGCCTTGACACTGTACCCGCACTCGTCTTATAGTTACTTTACTTCCAAGGTATTGTTGGCTTCAATTCCCTCCAGGTGCTAAGTATGTGAAGGGTTTTGCCTTGACACTGTACCCGCACCTGTCTTATAGTTACTTGGTTGCCAATGTATTCTTGGCTTCAATTCCCTGCAGGTGCTAAGTATGTGAAGGGTTTTGCCTTGACACTGTACCCGCACCTGTCTTATAGTTACTTGGTTGCCAAGGTAAAGGGGTATAGTCCCGCTTACTTTTGAATCTTTTTGACTTGCGTTGTAAACGTTATATGACTTGCTCATGCATATTTTAGTTTAACTTAGCAATTTTCCAAGTGTTTTGAATAAGTTAACCTTTCGACACGCGGTTGTCAATAGGTTAATGTTCAGTTTCCTCTATCATGGTTGTGCGGGTAGGACCGTCACTTTCATTTAGTGGGATGACCAAACTTTACCTATAACTGACCTGCGTGAAGGTTTTCCTCATCTTTTCCTTAGAAACTTTTGCCGTTTTTTGTGTTTATGCGGGTTTTGCCGCCGTCCACACGCAACGACTTCTTTCCATATTTATGCGGTGAATACCGGCATATCCGTCCGGAAAGTTCATAAGTATAAATTTGAAGCGATCAACACAATGTGATAAAGGAGAATCATTTCCATTAGAAGTGGCTCTAGGCCGTTTCTTTATAAGTTTGGAATTGATGTACTTGTAACATTTGCGTAATTGAGCTCCATTCCATGTTCTTGGGATGGGGGTGCCATCGAGCCTTTCGAGCCGGTATGCGCCCTTTCCCAAAACTTCATTGATAATGTATGGCCCTTCCCAGACCGGGGCCAGCTTTCCTGGGCGTTCTTGGTTCGAAGCCTTGTTGTTACACAGTATGTAGTCTCCGACCTTGAAGTTGCAGAGTTTTACCCGCGTGTTGTAGTACTTTTGCATTTGTCGCTTGTAGTTCTCTTCACGCTCTGCGGCTAAGTCTCTGCGTTCCTCGGTTAGCATAAGGTCTAACCGTCTTTCCGTATCGTTGTCCTCTGGTTGAATCAAGACCCTTGGTGAGGGTAGACCAATTTCGACCGGGACCATGGCTTCAGTGCCATAAGTGAGGCTGAACGGGGTTTCTCCCGTACTTGCCTTTTTCATCGTTCTGTGTGCCCAAAGGACGTGTGGAACTTCGTCCACCCAGCCGGATCTGTGTTCCAGGAGTCTTTTCTTAATGCCGTCGACGATGCTCTTATTTGCTCTTTCCACCTCACCATTACCTTGCGGGTGTGCCACTGAGGTAAAGGTGTGGGTGATTTGAAGTTCTTTCAGCCACTGTTGTAGCTTCTTGTCAGCAAAGTTGGTGCCGTTATCGCTCACCAAATTTTGTGGAAGTCCAAAACGACAAATAATAAATTCTCAAATAAATTTTTTGATATGTTTTGCGGTTGTTTGGGCTAAGGGTTTTGCTTCTATCCACTTGGTGAAGTAGTCGATGGCTACCACTAGATACTGAACGTTCCCTGCTGCTGTGGGAAATGGGCCTGTCACATCGATGACCCACTTCTGAAATGGCCATGAAGAGGTGACTGGAACAAGTTCATTCTTCGGGCGATGCGTGTTGGGTGCGTAGAGTTGGCAAGACCTACACTTTCTGATGTATGCCAGTGCATCCGTATGCATCCCCGGCCAAAAGTATCCCGCGTTGTTTAGCTTAGCTACAACTGCGCGTGGACCTGCGTGTATCCCACAGATGCCTTCGTGTACTTCCCTTAGGAGGTAGTCGGCATCTTGGTCGTCAACGCATCTGAGGAGTGGGCCAAGAAAGTTACGTCTGTAAAGGATGTCATCGATGAGTTGATAGTTCAGTGCTGACCAGTACCTTTATCTGAACCGCCCATGCTTTTTACTGTTCCCTGTCAGCCTTTTTCTCTTTTTCCCTGCTGCCATATCTTTTGATATCTTTTGCTTTTGGAATCTTTTACTTTTTGAGATCTTTTCCCCTTTTTCTAGGGATTGTGTTCCCTAGGGTTTCTCTATAAATAATAATGATATTTTTCCTAACACTACACACACAAAGCACTTAATCTCTCCTGTTCTCCTTGCTCTCTCTGCCGCCTCCCTCTCTGCCTCCGTCTTCCTCCCTGTTCTGTCCTGCTTTTCCGGTAATATATATATTATATATAATAATTTACTTATGCTAACTTATAATCAAGACTTAAAACAAATCGTTAAAACAATAATCTTATTTATAGGTTAACTTGTGCTTGTTTAAAGTTGGTTCTTGCTTTATCTTACACCGCACCGATTATCAAGTGAGTAATCTCGTACCTAATCCCTTTTTGCTTTTAATGTTTTGGGATGATCATGTGTTCATACAAACTTAGTCTTAAACTTGTTTATGAACTTTAGTCGCGCAGTATCCCATGTGTTGAGGACGTTTCCTTGGCTGTTTATTTGTATGTGTGTATCATTAACCGCTTTGTTCGGCCTATTCCGCAGTTTTCATGGATCCATTAGATGAACACGGGAGACCTATCGTTTACGGTTTTCTTTGTTTACACTTGCACAGATGTTTTCTCGTTTTTGTGCTCAATTGGGAGCACGGATTGAACTATGAACTATGAGCTATGATCTATTTAGGCTTGATCACAATCTGATTGCACCCTTGTTAAACACCAGACATACACGTGTTGCGCGCAGATTTATTGTTATCTATGTATTGTATTAAACTTGATTTCTCACCAACACGCAAGTGTTTGACGTTTATTTTAACACATGTTCAGGTTTGCAGTAGCTGTTTTGGAGCTTGTGGACACATAGGACGTTTTTACTTTTGGACCTAGATTAAAATGTATCAAGACAAGTTATTGCTGTTCGAATATTATGATTTATAATATATTGATTTATGTTGGTTTATTTATATCTTGTGTTTACGTTACGCGTGCGCGAATGAATGTATTTATTAAATATTGACACCCAATAGTGTCACGAGTAATGAAACAATATGTGGCGCCCCGATGTATAATCCGCCTTTGGTCGGGGTGTTACACCCGTCATCTGTGTCGTCTTCTAGTAACGTTCACATATTTCTTATCATTCAGACACTAATTCCTGAAGTGTCCTCTTTACAACCCCAACATTCTATATCATTACGAGTCTTAGACTGACTTCCCTTCCTGCTCCCACTGCCTCGTTGTTTTCCCCTACCTCTACCTTCTATGACTAATATATTACTTGATGGTGCACCTGAACTTCTGCGTCTGGAAATTTCTCCAAGAATCAGGTCCCGAATCCCAGCAAAGGTAATTTTTGTAGACGAACTACAAACCGCAGTCACTGTTTGCAATCAGCTGTCGGGTAAAAAGGATCATAACAATAGACCCTGAATTTCATTATCAAACTTAATGTTGACCGACAGCAAGCGGGACATGATCGAATTAAGAATACTAATATACGTTGTAACTGACCCATTCTCTTTCATTCTGGTTGTCACTAGCTCTCGGATAAGATAAATCTTATTCGTTATCGAAGGCTTCTCATACATGTTGGATAGTGCCTCCATCGATCATACCACGCGATGTGGTTTCTTTCATGATGTTAAACGCCACATCTTCCGACAACGAAAATGTAATACAAGCCCTAGCTTTCATGTCTGACTTCTTCCATTCTTCATCTAACATCTTTTCTGGTTTTTCATTCTCAAGCACTACATCCATGTCTTTCTGACGAAGTAGCGCCTCAATCTGCATCTTCCACTAACCAAACTTTTGTTCGTCAAACTTCTGTATCAAAACCTTTCCGTCTTCGGCCATGACAATGAATAAAACGAAAACCTGGATAAAAACAGAGATAGGCACAACAATGGCATGGCATGAACTTAACGACTGCCTACTGAACTCCGTTAAAACAATCAGCCTATATAAAACGCAACGGAATTACGAACTGATAATCAGAAACTGAAACCTTAAATACTAATCGATAAAATCTGACAAGCGTGGTTGGCAATGGTTCACTATTTCTTTAACGAATCTTCTGATAAATGATGGTTCTTTTAAAAAATAGGATCTTGATTCAACCGTTCTTGACACGTACTTTGTTTAAATGGATCTATGATCAAAATTTGGTGAAAGAACTCCCCTTTTGTAAAATCATCAAACAAATAATAAAAAAAATTATTTTTGATGCATGACTAGACTTCTTTTCCTTTTCCTTGTGTGAACTCCAAGAGAAATAATAATAATAATAATAATAATATATCTTCTTTCTGTCTCTCCGGTAAAAAACAAATACCAGCAAGAAAAGGAAATTGAAATAATAATAATAATAATATATCTTCTTTCTGTCTCTCCGGTAAAAAACAAATACCAGCAAGAAAAGGAAAATTTCCATTCGTTCTTCTTTGACAAACCCTACTCAACCCTGCCTTCTTCAACAATCCAACAACTGCAACTAATTTGGAGACTACATAAAAAACAACAACGATGAACTAATCAAGAAACAATAAAATACCTGCAGTACTGTTGATATTTTACTCGATCGGAGGTACACGGTGGTAATGCGTAAACGACTTTCGGAATTGAACCTGCAACTCAGACAGGCGACGGTCGGTCCAGCTGCGCTACTGCACCAACAAAAATAGAACGATGGTGAAGGTGAAACCCTAGCAACTGCTAACAGTGACGCGACGGCCTAAGAGACGGATCAGCGTGTTCTCGTGTGATCCCGAACCTAAGCTCTAGATACCACTTGTTAGGATTAAACACACACACGAACTGAAGCAAACACAAAAGCAATAAACGAACACGAGGATTTAACGTGGTTCGGTCTAAACTGACATACGTCCACGGGTGGCAACTATGTATTTTTTATTGAGTGACAATGATTAAAAGTACAAAAGCATTACATATATAGAGATATAATTAAGGTTTGTATCTTATTAATTAAACAAGAAATCTAAAGTTCTAAACTAGGTCAGACTTCGGTCTGGCCAACGTACTTCGCCCGTCTGCACTTTGAACTTCAAATAATAAACCGTGCCACACAAGACCTACGAACCCAACATAATTATCATGTGTATTTATTAAATGTCACCACATCCTTGATATTAACTTCGTATGTTTTTCATTTTAAAACAACTTTTATTAACCCCAACACCGATTTTTAAAAGGAGGTTTGGCGTAACTTGTTGCACGTTCACATACATTTTTATTGTACTTGAGTCCTTTTTAAATGAGCTAAATTGATAATTTGAAAAAGAAAATGCTATGCTCGTTCAGTAGCTAAATTAGTTACCTTTAACTTAGCTAACTCATCAAATCATAAGACCTGTAAAAACTAGGTGTTGCAAACGGATTGCGGTCCAAGGGGCCGTTAAAATGTTAAAATTTTAATTTGATTTATAGCTTAATCGGAAATGCTTAGAATTCATATAATTCCGTTTAAAAATTCTATGGAAATTTGATTACAACGATAGCTGAAGATTATATGCAACTTGTCCAACAGTAGCAAGCAAGCAAAATTGTAAGTCACTACTGAAAAATGATAACTTATGTACGTCTTCAGTGGAAACTAATCTGGTCTAAATACACAATTAAGATAGATTTTCAAGTGAAATACAAATACGAAACTTAAAAAGATTTACGTATTTTGTCATATTACATCCTTTGAACTTGTTCGTGACATAACCAAATTCGGAAATTTAGAGAAATTCAAAGGGAAAAATTTTGCAGCAACAAAAGAGGACACATTTCCTCTTAACTTCTTAAGCACCCTAATAAAGGTGGCATATGTTATGAGCATGCCTATGCAGAACTAATGGGATGGAACTTTGAATATATAAGAAGAAGGTATACACGGGAGAGCGATTACTACATCTGTTTTGGATACATCCTATATGGTATGTCTAATTCCTGATATCAGTCAAGATCAGTGATGGACCCAGGATTTTTTTTGACAATGAGGTCCCATTTTTTTCGGTGTTCAAATTTTTTTGGTCGAGTTGGGTTAGGTCGAGTCGAGGCGAGAAACATAATTTTGAAACAATATCATAATAAAACACACAAAATAAGGAAGGTTTTTCAAATCAATTTTCTTAGGAGTGTTACTTGAAGAAAATGATGGCTCTAACTTTCTTTTCAATTATTCTTGCATAATTAGCCCTTAAATTAAAGTTTTTAACAAAACTAAATACCAATCTAACAACAATATACAACATACAATTACCAATATAAGTATATAATTAGATAAAATCAATCAACTAAATAGCCCTAAAATAACCTGAGACAAAATCAGAGAGCCAAGAGTGATAAGAGCCGAAAGGGGTGAAGGGTAGCTGAAGAGTCGAGAAGGGGGGGGGGGGGGGGACGACGACGTGATTGTCGGGGGATGTTGCCTGAAAGTTGAGATGTGTGTACTGGGATGTGCCAATGTCTACTTTTCTAGTGTTATGACTTATGCTTTTAAAACCCTTAAGTAAATGTTGTGTAAATTAAAAAAACTAGGAAAACATTAGAAATCGGAGAATGGTTAAGCTCAAACCCGGCCGGAACCCTTCAAGAGTTAAACAAGGAACTTGTCACTAAATCAGATAAGTAATGATATTATGGGTCCAAGTATTATTTCTTATGGGATAAGAATCCACTAACCATTATTTATCTTTTTTTTTCAAAAATATATCGCTTCTACTAAATTTTTAAAAAATATTGATGTCTCGAGACCCCGATCGTGACTATGTGGTCCGCCCTGATCAATGTGTTCAGTTCTCAAATGAATTGTGAGATTCCCCTTGAATCATCAAATCATTTTTTACGGAAAAGTTTATTTTTTAATTGCATACCTGCGAAGTACTTTAATCTAAGTCTATTTGTCGTGAAGGGTTTAATGTTATGGTGATGTGGCCTTCTCTTAACACCGACTACATCGCGCGAGAGTGTTATGTAGGAGGCAGTAATACATTAAAGAGCATGATAACGGGTAACGGTGGCTCCACCCACTAACAAAATCAAACATTATTTCTTCCACCATCATAACTAGCTAGCTAAAGCTAACTAACCCACAACGCCCTCGCTGACAGGTAAGCTAGTTAAACGACAACTCATAACCTAACAGTGATTAGATACATGCATTGATTCAGAGAGTTATCAAAATCGGATTAAAATACGAAGAGACTAGTTTCTATTGTTTTTCTAACACTTGTTCCTATACCACTTTCTCGAATTTATTTATGTGTTAAAAGGTACATTTTTTACTTGTAAGTATATCATGACAATAAAAATCATATCATCAACCAATAACAAATTCAAGTAGGATACAAATTTAGGTTTGCAAAATGTCAAAGAAAATGAAATGTATCCTGGCCCAGATTCTCACCAGCCAACAACAAAGGGGCCACAACAATAATATCAGTTTCCAACCTCATGCATCAAATCCTTCTATAAATACAAACCTCCAACACACTAGTTTCCTCATCTCTTCAAATCTAATTAAAATGGCTTCAAAAACATTCCTTCTTCTTGCCTTGGCTTTTGCAGTCGTTCTTCTCATTACCTCAGAAGTAGTCTCTGCCTCCAACAGTAAGTATAATTGTTAATTTTAGGTTCTATGTCGTTAGATCGAACATATAAACTTAATTAACTCCAAACATGTTTTGGGCATGTTCACACACAAAGTTTGTAGAACTCTTACAGGTGGACAAATTAATTGAATATGCCTTTCATACTGTAACGTTTAGAGAAATTAATTAACATCACAAAGTGTTCAATCTACAATACTATTATATATGCGTATTTATAGTGTGAAATTATATAGTAGTGTCATACGTAAAGCTCGCTTTTTCGCTCTCTCTCTTCTATTAAGTATTTTGTCATGTGCCGATGATGTACGGTAAAGCATAAAATTTGATTTCCTCATCTCTTTGCTATTAAATAAGAGTGATTAATTTTATTTAATTTAGCAAATAATTTGACTACACCATAAGCATATTCTATAATATTTTTTTATAAAAGAAATATATAATATGTTATTCAAAATAAATACTTTATAATAACTATATATTAATTTGTATAATACACATGTTTCTAACCTAATTATAAATAATATGTAAAATGATGCAGGTGAGATTGACGGGCGTGGAGGATACAACGAAGGCGGACGTGGAGGATACAATGGCGGTGGACGTGGAGGGTACAACGAGGGCGGACGTGGAGGATACAATGGTGGCGGACGTGGAGGTGGAGGATACAACGGTGGCGGACGTGGAGGATACAACGGTGGTGGAGGTGGAGGGCATGGCAAAGGTGGTGGTGGTGGACGTGGAGGGTACGAGGGTGGACGTGGAGGACACAATGGCGGCGGGCGTGGTGGACACAAGGGTGGTGGTGGAGGAGGACATGGAAACACAGAAACTCAAAACTAATGATGTATAAGTGGAGAATATGATGAAACATAAGTAATAATATTAGTCACGTGTTAAAAGATGTTTCATCATGCTATCATGTATGTTATGTATGTAATAATAATTGCATGATTTCTTTGACAAGAAACATGCAATTAATACGTGGAAAATAAGAGTGGGCTTACGAATCAAATTATGTATAACTAGTGGTTTACAGGTTGGTAAAACTCGGGCGTTGGTAAAATCAAACATTGTAGGTCCTGGCTTTCAGGCGGTAAGTCGCACGAATTCGGTCAGTTTTGGTTATGTGCGTTATGACATCAAAACTAAAAACAAAAACAATTTAAAAACTAAGGTGGACCAATAGGTAGGCGTCGGTTAGTAAAGCTCTGGCTTTGGTAAACCCAAGAGTTGTCGATCTCGGGCGTTAAGGCTATGAGTCTATACAAATTTGGTCGGTCTCTGTCACGTTCTTTACAAATTTGGTGAGTCTATACAAATTTGGTCGATACCGATACTAAAATAAAATGTGATGATTGTACCCAAATTTGATCGGTTTCACTTAACAACGCAATTATCTTGTCCACACAAAAATAATGTTGAAAGACTAATAGCAAGAAATCCTTCATTTATTTGTTCCATCATATATGTTTTAGAAAGCCTAACACAATTGAAAAAAAGAAACCAATATACCATATACATAAAACATAAATAAGACAATTAAATTAAAAAACCATCATTTGGCATCAGGAGGGATTCGAACTCTGCTTCCAAACTGGTACATACACTTATCCAAACCAACAAAATCATCCCACCAACACCAATGCACATGCTAACTTTCAAAACCATTACTATATATACAAAAACAAAAATAGCTCACTTTGTGACACCAAAGTTCTCTTTTATACTAATTATTAATTAGTGTGTACCTTAGTGTGTACCCACGCACGTTGCACGTGGAACTTGGCAACAAACCCAAATATTAATATATACATATGTATATACAAACACATCATGACGACTATCACTTTCACACAACAAAAAAGGTTTATCTAAGTATCAAATGAACTTGGCCGGTATCGATTCGGCTCATTTCGATATTGATTTACAATAATAAAAAAAATAATTTATGGCGAATACGACTTCGTTTTTAATGAATCTTATATACTTTATTACGAATAAAAATCTTGTTTTAACGGTGTGACATAGATATATATAAACATGTTGTGTCATCCTAATTTATAAATATATGTTCAATGTTATAAAATAATTAATAAATTAAATATATAAATAATGACAAAAAATAATTGTGGGAAGAAAAACAAATATCACACAAATTAAAACCATGAAAATTTGAGAGGCTAAAATACAAAATAAACAAAGTAGCAAAACTAGATATTGAAGATTCAATTAAAATATTTTGAAACTTGGATGGGCTAAGTTAACACAATTTAAATCTCAAGGACTAATGTTGTCAAAGCTTTAAGGTTATTGTAGCTTTAGATTTGCCTTTATATATAGTATATAATAATATAATATGATTACGTATACCTGCATGCATGCTTTGTTATTGACTCATTGTTGGCAAAGAATCGGTATATGAAACTAATCATGCTTGGACAAGGCCAGTCGTGGGCCAACGAAACCAGGTTCGTCATTAAGCCCACACTTAATTAAGCCTTCTAAATTAAAAACAAAAAGAAACTTATATAGAGGTATTACTAAAATGGGCTAAGTAAAGTAAAATATGTAACGATATGATGATAAACTTGATTGTTGCTAACTTGTAGGTCATAAAGTGGTGCTCAAGACTTGTAATAATCATTTTTTTATATTAATGAAAGGGTCATAAATTCTAATTTTGATTTAGGTCTCCAAAATCGTTTAGCCATCTTATAGAATGGAACTCATACAATACTTCGGTAATTCGATAAATAAATACACATTAACCTACCGAATTCATATATTAACAAATATTATTCAAACTTTAACTTTGAAGTATGATCAGGATAAATCCAAAATTACTTAAGTAATAAAAAATACGATCCGCTAATCGAAAAAAAAAATGAACAAAATTAAAGGTAAAAAGAAAATAAAATATATAATACATATAATGAGAAGTCTAGAATCTTAAATTTAAAAATTCAAAAAATCTCTTTATATACAACATTTGTCATAATTGTTTTGACTCATTATGGATGCTACGATTAATGAGATGAGAGATTAGAGAATTAAAAATGAATTATAACCATTTTTTAAAATTATTATAACCCGTAACCCGTGGATATGTAAGATAAATAAGATGAGAAATTAAAAAGTTAGAAAGAAAATTATAACCCATTTGTTAAAAATTATATTGGCTCATGACTCATGGATAGATAGAATAAATAAGATGATGGATTAGATAATTATAAAGAAAATTATTATCCATTTGTCAAAATGGTTTTGCCCCATAAACCATGGATATATAGGATGAATGGGAACAGAGATTAGACCAATAATGAATGTGAGATTGTCACATCATCCTCATTATTTTCTTTTATTAGTATAGTTAGAGTATCCAAGCTTTTTAATTGTTTGAAGCAACTCATTAAAACATTAATTTCTTTATAGCAAAAATCAACGCACTTTCAATTTAGGTTTAAAATTTGTAAAAGTGTTTATAACTTCTAAAATTAAATGGCCTAATTATATTAAACAAATATAAAACTCCCTTGCCCCTCTAGTGCCCCTTTTGCGCCACACCGGTCGCAACATTCGATGCCCTTGCTAGCCACATGGCCAGGCTAAGCATCCATTTATCACCACCGCAACACATAGTCTTATTTATTAAATTTTTCAGTTTAACAATTAATGAAAAATAATAATACCACACGGATTTAAATTTAAAACATCATCCTTAAAAGGTAAAGAAACCGCAAAGTGCTATTTACTATTCATGATTCATTAGTTTTATTACTTTGCAGAATTTAAAATTCAAACTAGTTTATAGGTAAGTATATTAGATCAATGGGTGATATTATATTTATCGTATTGACGTGTCGATATCATATACAACGTTGGATGTGGCGGAGGTTATACGGCATGGTTGCTGGAATTGATAGTCTAGATCACAATGAACTCTCATGCTTTGTCTATATGTTTTCGTATTTGCAGTTACACAGTGTAATTCAGAAATTGCTTCGTATATATGTTTCCAATGGCGTCAGCGTGATATGTCTCCATTCACATTGACACCGATCAATTACACATAGTCTAATTGCTTTGTCTATATATATGTTTTCATATTTGCTTTTCAAGAAATAAAAAAAAAGTAAATAAAACTCAATGTTGCCACGATCTTTAGACAGATAATCGTTTAGATCCTGGCATCCTGCATAAATCAGGCTATTTTGTTTTCTTCAGTCTGATCGATGAGTCAACAAGTATAGATTATTAATGATCGTAGACCATTTAGTATTATTATCCATAAGAATGCTTGACCATACCATGAATAGAGGCTGTGGCCAAATCCACTTTTGCCATGTATGTGTCTATAAGTCAAAAACTTGTCACGGGTTGGGACATAAAATTAATTAATTGGTAACTACCTTTTTGACTTAAATCTCCAATTTTAAATTACAATTCATACTCCTTTAGTTTAAAAGTTAAAACAAATATTTGTATTTTGAATTGTGTAACATCTTAACATGGTGTTTATTACAATAACATCTTACTGTATTAAGCATGTGTCACTGCTAAGAAGACCATGCTCCACAACATGGTGTAAGAATTGAGGTCCGAATTTAGCAAAAACGGATGAGGTTATGTTGTGGGGGAAGTTTGTGCTTGCAAACTTTGAAGCGGACGGGGGATGGTGCCCAGCTCTATCACTCTCTCACATCACAAATATACGTACATATAATTTTAATAGAAAGATTATATAGTTTTATTAAAGTACATCCTGAAAATAGAAATGTATATATGAACAATTAAAGGAGAACTTGGATTTCATGTGTTGTACTGCAAGCTATTTCAGTGGTATATTTAAGGAGTGTTTGAAATTGTTTATTTTCACTAACTTATAATAATTTTTTAAAAAGTAATAAGGTGTTTGTGATTGCTTTTGATGTGAGAGGAAAAAGTTAATAAGTTACATTTTTATAATTATTAACTTATTGAAAATTATAAGGAAAATAAGAAATCCCAAACACCACGAGTAGGTTTTGGCATTGAGGGGATTATGGTGTTGGGAGACATGTGTGTTGTAGCCGTGAAAGTTTCTACCAACTCAAGGTTTTTATTTGTAAACGTGTCTTGCTCTCCATTACTTCAAGTCTTCATTAATTGTTTCACTGGGAGGATTTTTTTCGCCATTCCATCCCGGGTGCCATAATTGGTTGTCGATGATTCTCTCTCTCTTTAGCCTATTCTGCCAACCATAGTAAACGCAGGTCGCTGCCGGCTTTCTTCCTCAACGATTGCAGTGGCGGATCCAGGAAATTTTTTCGTAGGAGTCGGAAATTTTTTGGATTATTACACACACACATATATATATATATTATCGGTCCGGATTGACTGTTCCGATCGGGTCAAATAAGTTCGGGTCATAAAAATAAAGGGAATTAAATGAAATACCATTACAAATGCAAAATTAAAATTAAAATACAATATATTTAAAGTTGTTCTTTACTGGTGACATTTTTTGAAATCTACTTAAAATATCATTTACTTTGACATTCCTAAACAAGAATTTATCAATGACACAAATTTAGTTATCGTTTAAATTTTGATCACCAATCGATTTCGTTAACATTACTTTAGTTGATTTTAAATTCTTTATACAACAAAAAATATTATTTATTAGAACAAAAACAATGGTTAACGTATTAAAATAACGGACAAAAAAATCATCATCATCATCATCATCGTACTCAGTATATCCCACCAATAGCAAAGCTATGATAGGGTCTGAGGAGAGTAAGATGTAGACAGCCTTACCTCTACCCTTTAGGAATAGAGATGCTGCTTCCGGTGAGAACATCGGCTCGATAGTAGTTTTGCATCAAGCCTTGGATATAAGGCACATAACACTCAACCATCGGGACACCGCTGATAGTGCATGTACCCTTGTCTTTCGGCTATCAACGCTACCACATGATGCCTGATTAACCTTCCGTCACTTTTAGCGTTATTTTCATGAGATTAGTAAAATAACGTCAAAACTAGTGCAATTTCACTTTTGTCCACCCGAGGGTTCACACATATATACATTATACGAGCGCACCGCAAGTATGGCGTAAACGGACAAAAAAATAATTTAAAATTGTAATAAAAGAAAAAAAAGGCTCCGGTCAAAATATATATAACCCAAAAAGGCTAATTTGTTTATATTTAACTAAATGTTTGTGGGCCTTGAAACAAACGTTTATGGCCCAATACATAACTAATATTAGGGTTTCTTGACTTCTTCTTCCTCACTTCCTCTTTTCTGCAAGTTGTATTGTTCTGAAGATACGATGACCGGATAAATGTGGCAAAGTTTCACTGAGGCTTTCGCGTATGCTCATTAGTCATCACCCATCTAATTTCATAGGGGTTGGTTGAGATTTTAACACTCTAATAGCACTATAAAAGAAAATTTCACAGGGGTCAGCTGACCCCCTCCCATAAGGGTAGGTCCATCCCGCTTACCTTTTAATCGAGCAAAACCATCACTTAATCCAAGTTTTTATGGCTGAAATCGATCAAAGCTATATGTTGTTTTAGTTACCACATGATTATCATCTTCTTTGTTCGATTTTCAACCCTTAACCCTTAGATTGATGATAAACCTGATTGTTGCTAACTTGTAGATCATAAGTGGTGCTCAAGACTTGAATTTTAACCATTAGGTTTCCACACACCTTAGACGAGGTTACATCAATTTAGGTATTATCAATGGAAAAACTTACAATATTGTTTTTTTTAATTTAAATTACTTGTTAACACAATGACGGTGGTTCATCAACGTAACCAATAACCTAATACAGAAATTACAACCAACCATTTTAAACTACCACCTCTACATATAGTGTTAATAATTAGTAAGTGCATGAATTAACGTATTTTTCTAAATGCTAAATTATATAGCAAACAAGCTAGTTTGTGACGAGTTTTTTTCCCTCCCCGCAATGCGGGGTTTAAAAACTAGTTTATATAATTACAATTTCGGGTGAGTTACAGATTTGGTTGTTGTACCTTCTTCATCATCTAATATACTATCTTGAGTTTACTGCCTTTGGACTGCACATGCTACCTGTCCTTCAACGCATTCTCCTCGTTTGCCATCCCAAATCTCCTACACCTCTTCACAAGCGGGAGCTAATTGTAGGAACAAAGCAGGAAGATGTTGTGCCTTAATCTATCAACTTGGATAGTTCGACGCTTCTTCTGTTATTTCAGAAGCCCCCCCCCCCCCCCCCCCTTTTCCAAACACATCGGAAAAAAGAAGCCGTATGTATAATCAGTTCATTTAAACCTTGTTTTCCGTAATTTTGCTACTTCATGTTACTGCGTGGGATACGAATTGTGTTATGGATTTTTGTATCTCAAGTAAAGAAATCATCCCCTATTTTGTGTTTTATTTTTCAAAAACTAAAATAGGGAAATTGTGTGTGGGTTTTCTTTACCGTTGGGTTTTACAATTTGGTCTTGGGTTCATCAATATGTTTTATCTATGGGCACAACCTCTAATGTTAAACTTTAGGCAAGTGAATCAAGAACCCAAACGTAATATTTGTAAAACTCTCTACGACTCTTTTTATTAAGAAGACAACAAACGAGAGAAACATTATAATACTGGTAAATTGAACGTAGGGTATATGTAAACCCATGATTCCTTTTCTATACTAATTAAATACAGAATTTGAATCCAAAACAAATATGTTTAAATAAAGTAAGACTAACTTATCTCATAATAATAATAATAAACTAATTATTATATTAAATATCCTACAAGATACAAGGAGCTTTCAATCTGATTTGGTATTGGACACGTTTAACATACGCTAGGTGACGCGATTTCCTTGAGCTTTTGTTTTTTACTTCAAATATTTACTTGGTAGTGATGCTAACCAGAAGTAGTTTTTTGCGGAGGAATCTTGCTCAAATATCATGTTATGGATTCTCATATCATTTTGTAGAATATTGAGGTTATTGATTCTTGGTTTTAATTATTGTAGTATTTAAAGTCCTTAAATTTTACTTTTGATATTAGCAAATTGTCTTATTACTCATTACATGTTCACCAGTGTGATCGTTAGCATGGATCAAAATCATAGTTTGGTGCAACAAATGATTAAAAAGAAACACTAGAATTTGTAGTGAGTTCATTCTAGTGAGTGGTTGTTCGATCAGAAGTTGCTCATTCTAGGTGAGTTCATAAATCATAATTACAACTTTCATATTTTCACAAGATACACTAGAATTTGTAGACAAATTATTTACTGTGTTATATTCAAACGGGTCAATGGGTGGTTGTTTCTTGATGTCACAGTAGCAACAAAATATACCACATTTGCTGTTGCTTATATATACTGCATTTAAAAAATGATTGCAACATTTGACAAGGGTTTAATTGATTGGATTTTGTTACTACTTTTCATTTAACTAAAATAAAGGATCCAGTTACAACGGAGAGACAGGTAAGCGGGCAACAAGTTGCGCCGCCACCACCTTTTGAATGATGAATCTCTTCATGGATTTATTGAGAGCAGATTCAGGATTTCATGAAAGATTTGAGTGTTAGAGGTGGAAGAATTTTATTGTGGTTGCAGTTTTTCAAGGAGTGTTCATATATGTAGTTGCAAAACATGTTTAATGTGCCGCAACACGTAAATGTTTACTTTGATTTAAATTCGATCTTCTGAATGTCAACCAAGTTATGTTTCCCAATATATGAATGTAAATCAAGTCATCTTTACTAAACTCAAATACTTGAGTATTTTTTATATAGTTGCGGCGGGTAGGTTAGAGATAAAAGAACCGCAAGTCTCAACCGCAATGCGCAGGTAGGCTAATTAGTAGAACGAATAATTCCACCCGGGTCATAATACTAGTTAACAAACAATACAAATCAGTATCAGTAAACAAATATTAATATTTGGGGTCCCAAAAACTTAAATAAGGATGTGACGCAGTACAGGATAAGAATGTATTGCAAAATGTTAAAAGAAAATGAAATATATCATGGCCCAGATCTTCACCGGCCAACGATAGATGGACCATATCAATGATTTAAAATTTCATTCTCATGCATAAAATTTTTCTATAACATTTTGTTGCTTAAAAAAGTTCAAAATTAATTTGTTAAAAAATTTAAATATAAAAATAAAACAAAGTGTTAAAGTTAATCTTACAAACGAACGGAAGGTTTTGTTACTTTTGTAACTGTCAATTGGATTCTATGAAAATTGAAAAGCCATGCACATGTAAATTACTTACATAGGTAGTCATCAAATTGTGATGGCGTTTTTGAGGCCAAAACGTCGGATTACACTGCTCAACCCCAATCCACCCCCCCCCCCACCCACCCACCCCCGGATTTTGGACACATTTTGGGGATGAACTTTGTGGATACAACGTTGATGGAAACACCATTTGGTCAAACTATCCGTTTACCAGCGGCTATTTTATTAAAAAAAAATTATATACTTCATCCACATTCCACAACACAAAAACCTTGTTATCCTCTTAACCTGTGTTTCATTATTTTAAAACCACAACACAAAAACCTTCTCATCCTTTTAACACTATCTTTATTATTATTCAAAATACTCACCAAATGAAGCAACCAAATCCTCAACCGATAGACTCATGAAGAGGGACTCACGAAGAAGAGGTAATGCTTGGGTCTATTTTTCTGAAGACTTGGACCTGTGAAACAACGAAAGTCGGGATTTCGGCCATGAGTTTGTAACTACTTTGTTTCAGATGGGGATCAAGCGATCTTACAAAGCACCAAGTGTGTTCTAAGGACCCTATCTACTATGCAAATCAATGGAATCATGTAATTATACTCAAATTGTAGAATGATCTGACCTTACTACTATATATAATTAGAACTTTGATGTCGCAAATGTCCTATTGGGTCACTTGGTGACACCGTGTAAGTCTATGATTTTTTTTTCGTTCTGTTTAGTTCAGTTACCATAACCAACATAACGGAAATCGACCAAAAGCCATTTTTTTTGTTTTAGTCCGGTACCATAATGCCCGACCGGATTTGTGTCGACCTGCCGCCTGAAGACCCGTGACGACAATGCTTGGGTTTTACCAACGCATAAGTTTAACGACGCCCCCCCCCCCCCAAATTGGTCACTGGTTCACTTTAATTTATATATATATATATATATATATATATATTGTTGTTTAGCTCCGATAATGTAGCGAGTGTAATTGAAACCGACCGAATTCGTGTCGAGTTACCGTCTCAGGATCGACAACGCTTCGACACGTGGCGTCACATTAACAGAGAGACTATTTTCATTTTAGGGGTATAGCGGTTTATAGCCCAAAATCCCTCCCCCCCCCCCCCACCCCAACCCCCAACACACTTATCGCCCGAATATCGTCCGGGGGCTGTGTTTTCGCCCATTGTCGCCCAAAATCCAACCCATTTGTCGTCCACTACGCATAGTCTAATTGGTTTATGTTTTTTTTTGTTGTAGGATCGACCGATCATTTGCCGACATGTATAACTTAATATTACTACACTAATTATTATGTATTATCATCAATATGATTGTTTGGTCGCGTAGGCTGTGACCAAATCAACTTTGGCTGGATGTACATATGTCAAAAACATTTCACGGGTTGGTACATAAAATTAATTAAATAGGAAATACCATTTTGACTTATATATATATCTCCGGCTCTCCGCATTAAATACCGTTCATACTCCTTTACATAAAAACAGATATATTTAACTTTAATAATTGCGTGACAAAATTACTTTATATTTAAGTCGTATTTATCCTCTGTATTACGAGGTTTAAGTTATTCGTTTTCAATATATACTTTTATTTAATTTTATTTATTGTAAAAAGTAAATAATATACTTAGAGTTAATTGATGAAATAGTTTCACAAATAAATAAGATATTATAATCCGGTTTAAAGGTTATCTAGATATGGTGAAACTCATGTCTCGTTTATTATTTTTTTTTCTATAAAACTATTTCCTAATTATAAATAATATCTTTTTTAAATTAAATATTAAAATTTATTATATTTCTGTTTTATAAGATTTTCATATCAAATATTTGATAAGATTAATTTTTAATATTGTTAGATGTTATAACTCGTTAAGGTCTATCTAGAAAATGCGAACGGCAAAATTTTTCAGCAACAACAGAAGACGCATTTTCTCTTAAGCAGCCTAAAGGTGGCATGTCTGATTCTCTTAGAAGGTATACACGGGGGAGCAATGACTGCGTACATCTGTTTTGGATACATCTGTATGGTATGTCTGATTCCCTCTTTGCTATCAATCAAGATGTTCAATTCTTAGAAGGAATTGTGAAATTTCCCTTGAATCACAAATCATTTTTAAAGAAAAGTATATATTTAATTGCATAATCTTTTCATGTCGTATCTGACCACAGATACGTGTGAAATACTTTAATCAAAGGCTATTTGTCATTGACTGATTGAATATTATGGTGATGTGGCCTTCACTTAACATCGGCCACATCGAATGTTATGCAGGAGGCAATAATACATTAAAGAGCATGATAACGGATACATAATGGCTCAACCCAGTAACAAAATCAAACTTTTTTTTTTGTTTTCTTTTATTTCATTCACCATCATAATTAGCTAGCTAAAGCTAAATAACCCACAACGCCCTGGGTTAACAGGTCCAGATAGTTAAAGCCCCTACCTATGTGGCAATAACGTGACTCTTTAACTAGTCCTTACTAGTTAAACCACAACACAAGTAGGGCGAAGCTTGGATATATACATCAAGGGGCCGGACTCAATATGTGTTAAAATTTTCATAAACAAGAGGGGGCCTGACTCAAAATTTATGTAAAAATCGGGTAAATTTACACTATGTATTAAATTTTTGACTGTAAAAGAATAAATTTACACTAGCGAGAAAAAACTATGGAGGGTGTCGGGGCCACCCTGGCCCCCACTAAGGTACACCTTTGCACAACACATAACCTAATAGCTAGTGATTAAATAAATGCATGAATTAGAGAATTATTGAAATCGGATTAAAATTTGTAGAGACTAGTGTATATTGTTTTTTAACACTTGTTGTGTGTGGAGGACCACATTTTGGGACCTCCAGTGGAGGTTGGATTTCTTCCCTATGCGTTGCGGAGGCTTAGGAATTTTCTCGGCTGGGGATGTCTCCGCATATGCATTTGTGGCTTCCAGGTCTCAGTCGTGGAAATTGCAGGACCACGTCTTGCGAAATGCTGGTGTTACGGGGGTAGATCCTGACTACTCTTTTGCACTTGGTAATATTGGAACAACTCTCCCGAACCTTGATATAGGTGGTTTTACTGATAAGGAGACCGCCCCCAAGAAACCTCAACAAACCTTGGCGAGTGCTCTTTATGGTAAACACGTACATGATTTGGAGGAGCTATTCGATAGACCCCGAGACAAAAGGCAGTTTTAGCTTGTCTCAAGGGGGCTCATGCCCAGGATTTTTTGACTGTTGTGCCCATTGAAGGTCTTGGGCAACGGATGTCGGCAGTTGAATACAGCGCCATCCTTAAATACCGGCTTATGATTCCCCTTTTCCCTCCAGATGAATTATGCCCCATTTGTTAAAAAGCTTGTTTGGATAGATTCGGTGAGCAATCCCTCCACTGTAAGGAATTGTCGGGATTCAAGTATCGTCATGACTGGGTTAGAGATGTGTTATGGGATGTGCTTAGACGTGTCGGGATCTCAGCCAAGAAAGAGGCACCTGTTAACTTTTTGACTAATCCGCGTGAGGGAAGATCTACCATGTGTCCTGCGGATGTTCTTGTGTTTGGCTGGGCAGGGGGTAAGCATGCGTGTGTTGACCTCACTGGGGTGTCCCCGTTGGTGGGGCTGAGAGACAGTGGCTTCGTACCGGGACAGACGGTTTTGAGAGCGGAGTCTAGGAAGGTTGCTAAGCATGAGACATCGTGTTTGGAGAATCAGCACGTGTTCATTCCATTTACCTTCGACACTTTTGGATCCCTAGCTCCCGAGGCGGTTCGCTTCTTGGAGCGGGTGCAGAAGGTGGTCCACAGTGACTCGCAGAGCCCGAGGAACCAAGGATTTATATTTAGTAGAATAGGCTTTGCGATTCAAAAGGGGATAGCGGCGCAGCTTGTTGCCCGCTTACCCATTATCCAGATGTAGTTCGGTTTGTGTTATATATAAAAGGATCAATATTTTCTCTTAAAATTTGTAAGGAATCCTACGTGATAAAAGTACAACACTTGTTCCCATACCACTTACTCGAATTCATTTATGTGTAAAGGTAAGTTTTTTACTTGTAAGTATATTATGACAACAAAAATCATCTAATGATCAACCAATAACACAATTCAA
Organism: Bidens hawaiensis; assembly: GCF_021521415.1. NCBI lineage: Eukaryota > Viridiplantae > Streptophyta > Magnoliopsida > Asterales > Asteraceae > Bidens > Bidens hawaiensis. Next base: position 213,078 of record NW_027492372.1, on the reverse strand, counting down.
CAATTCAAGTAGGATACAAATGTACGTTTGCAAAATGAGAAAATAAAATGTATCCTGGCCCAGATTCTCACAAGCCAACAACAAAGGGACCACAGCAATAATATTAGTTTCCATCCTCATGCATCAAATCCTTCTATAAATACAAACCTCCAACACACTAGTTTCCTCATCTCTTCAAATCTAATTAAAATGGCTTCAAAAACATTCCTTCTTCTTGCCTTGGCTTTTGCAGTCATTTTCATTACCTCAGAAGTAGTCTCTGCCTCCAACAGTAAGTATAATTAGTAATTTTAGGTTTTATGTCGTTAGAGCATATAAACTTAAAGTTGGTAGAAAGTAGAACTCTTACAGATGGACGAGAAATGTGACATGAACAAATTAACTGCATCTCAAAGTGTTCAATTTATAATACTATTATATATGCATATTTATAGTGTGAAATTGTATTGTCAGGCCATATGCGGTTTTTTCTAATATGTAGAGTTGGTATTCTCACATCTTTCTCTTCTGTTAAATATTTTGTCATGTGCCGATGTACGGTGAAGTATAAAATTTTATTTTCCTCATCTATTTGCTACTCTCTCCGTCCATCTTTAAATGTTATTGTTTAAAAAACACAAAGTTTAAGATAGATTGAATGATTCCTTTTTTTGTTTACCAAATAACAGTAATGCCCTTGTAAATTGTGTCCATCAATATTGTTTATTAATGCTAGCTAGTTGTGTGTGTTTAAGGGTAAACTTGAAAATTGAGTAATAAAATTTTAAAGTAGATATTCGTAATATGACAGATAAAAAAGAAAACATGGACACTTTTAATGAGACGAATGAAGTATTAAATAAGAGTGATTAATTTTATTTTATTTGGTAAATAATTTAACTACACCATAAGCATATTCAAAAAACTTTTTTATAAAACGTCTTTGAAAAATTTTAATATGTTAGTCAAAATAAATATGTTTAAAAGTCATTTAATTAATCTGTGTAATACACATGTTTCTAACTTAGTTATAAATAATATGTAATGATGCAGGTGAGATTGACGGGCGTGGAGGATACAACAAGGGCGGACATGGAGGATACAACGGTGGTGGACGTGGAGGGTACCACGAGGGCGGACGTGGAGGATACAACAGTGGTGGACGTGGAGGATACAACGGTGGTGGAGGTGGAGGGCATGGCAAAGGTGGTGGTGGTGGACGTGGAGGGTACGAGGGTGGACGTGGAGGACACAAAGGCGGCAAGCGTGGAGGACACAAGGGTGGTGGTGGAGGACATGGAAACAAAGAAACTCAAAACTGATGATGTATAAGCGGAGAATATGATAAAACATATGTAATCATATCAGTCACGTATTAGAAGATGTTTCATTATGCTATCTTGTATATTATGTATGTAATAATAATTGCATGATTTCTTTGACAAGAAACATGTAATTAATATGTGGGAAATAAGAGTGGACTTTCGAATCAAATTATGTATAATAATAGAATATGGTTACATATACCTACATGCATTCTTTGTTATTGACTCATTGTAGGCCAATGATCAGTAAATATATGAAATTAATTATGCTTGCACAAGGCCGGCCTTAGCCGAACAAAACGCTTTAAGTCCATACTTAATTAAGTATTCCAAATTTAAAATAAAAAAAATTACATATAAATATATTATGGGGTTGGATCAAATACAAATGAAATTAACGTAATAATTGTGAGAATCAAATACAGTAATTATATATACAAGTAAAGTAATTTTGTAATAACATCATAGAGTAATTACATAATTACTTTATGATGTAATTACATAATTACTCTACTTGTATATATAACTACTCTACTTGATTCTAATAATTAGCACATTAATTCCATTTGTACGTTAATTTTCCCCAATATATTACAATGGGCTAAGTAAATTAAGTAAAAGCTGTTATGAATACATTTTAATATGGTGACTCTCCACATGCATAACCTCCTTCCATTCATTTCCTTTGTATTAATGCAATATCCTTATAAATAGATGTATCTTGTATTTGGTTATGTACATCAATAAGAATCAATCTTCTTTCTCTTTATCATCTCCATATGTGTATAAACTTAGCTAATAGGTTGTTGTTTCACAACAAAAGCTATGTATTGATATGATGATAAAATTGATTATTGCTAACTTGTAGGTCATAAGTGGTGCTCAAGACTTGTAATAATCATTTTTTTATTTTGTATTAATGAAAAGGCCATAAAAACTTATTTTGATTTAGACCTCTAAAATCGTTAAGCCGTTTTGCATAATGGAACTGATACAATACTTTGGTAACTCGACAAAATAAATAAATATTAACCTACTTAATTCAAATATTTACAAATATTATTCAAACTTTAACTTTGAAGTATGATCATGATAGATCTAAATTTACTCAAGATACATTAGTTAACTAATTTTTCTTTAAAGCAACAACAAAATTTTATTAAAACTAGCAAGATGCTAGAACCGTCAAATATAACGTCAAAAACGGAGGCAAAGAGAGAAAATACAACAAAGCCTCACCACCAAAAACAAAATCATTCAACACTAACATTGAATTACAACCGAAACCTACACCAATTCTCCCAAGTTAACCCTCTTTTTTAATCTATGCTTGATCCAAAGGTAACTTAGTGATTTAATCTCTTCGTATAGACTTTGAATATGAACCAGGGCCCAATGTGGACTAGCTTATTTCGTTTCTTTCAAAGACACCATTTTGTAACTAGGCAAATCGCATGAAAGGCTTTAGCTTTATCCTTTGGAGCCGACATATACATGTGAAACTCCAGCAAATCTTGAACACTGAATCCATAAATCGGAGGTACCTTGCACCATTGGGAAATCAAGCACCGCACCGCTTGAATTTCTTCACACAAAAAGAGAATATGATCAGCCGATTCCTCCTCCATACCACAAACCGGACACTCGGTTGAATAAGGAAAAAATATATTCAAGTTTCCTAATTATTAATTACATATTGTTGAATAAGGGAAAAATAGATTCAAGTTTCCTAATTGTTTGAAGCAAGTCATTAAAACATTTTTTTAATAGTAAAAATCAATGCACTTTTTTCATTTAGATTTAAATTTTGTAAATGGTTTTACAACTTTTAAAATTAAATGGCCTAATAATATCAAAACAAATATAAAACTACCTCGCCCCTCGCCCCTCGCCCCTTTTGCATCACACCCGTAGCAACATTCTGCACCCTTGCTACCCATGTTGTCAGGCTAAGCATCCATTTAGCACCACCACAACACATAGTCTTATCTGTTAAATTTTTCAATTTAATAAGTAATAAAAATTAAGAATATCACACAAATTTAAATTTAAATATCATCCTTAAAAGGTAAAGAAACCGTAAAGTGCTCTTTACGATTCATGATTGGTTTCTTTACTATTCATGATTCATTACTTTTACAACTTAAACACAATTTAAGGTTCAAACTAATTTATAGGTAAGTATATTTGATTAATGGGTGATATAAAATTGTTGTATTGACGTGTCAATATCATATACAACGCTGGATGTGGCGGAGGTTATATGGCATGGTCGTTGTAGTTAATAATCTAGATAACAAGTGGTTTGACTTGGTAAACGATAACATGTGGTGACTTTGGCCTCATAATAAATTCTTTTGTCTAAATGCTTGAATATGTACCCTAACCAGAAGAAGCATAGGTCCACGACGTCTATGTGACAATCTCTACATCGCTTACGGTTTATTACATTGAAAAAGTCCAAAGATATTTTCTCGAAGCGATCTATTATTTTTATTAAGGATTTGTATTAACACTAAAATCAGCATCACAAAATATAATCATTTATAAAACCTTCTGAACGACAAGGTCCTAAGGCATTAACCTTGGTATTGGAGTCCTAGGAGGAACCCCTAGGTTCAGGATGCGGTTAAATTGTAAAAAGTTGATTGAACTTTAGCTTTGGTATTCAGTATCAAAGTTGTTGATCAGAATCAACTTTGTATTTCAGTACCAAAAGTGGTCTTTGGAAACAGAATAAACTTTGGTATTCGGTATGAAACTGGTCTTCAGAACCAGATCTTTGATTGAAACTAATTTTGGTCTCAATTAAGAACCAATGTTGTTGATCATGATTAGAACCAACTTTGTTCTCTATAACAAAAAGCATGGGTCATAATGCAACAATTATGGTTGTTATAATTGTTAACTGTAATGATGTTTCATAAAAGGTTACAAGGATTCGGTACACCAAATAAACCCCTATACAAAAGGAATCATTTGGTCATTATACAATCATAAAATTTCACACATTAAAAATTCACACAAAAAAACTCTTTATTTGATAAATTTTCTATCTCATTTGATTATTGAATTCGTGTTAGGAGAAATACTTTAACCTCAAAACAAACTATATGATTCACAAAGATACCTAGTTTAGTTAGGCGAAATTCATAAAACACTACTAACATTATGACTAAAACTTTTTACATGTTTTGTTTATAAAAATACATTCCAACTCCGCGGTCTAAAAACAAAAAAAGATCACAAAGGATGAAACCATGAAACCACGAGAACATGTTGCAGGTATATTGCAATTTGGTAGAATGAGACGATTGCCAAAGACTAGTAGAGCGATTTGGCATAACTAGACGATTGTCGAAAGTTCTTATTTGTCAAACCCCATAATGGTTGTGTAACAGCTTATGGGTCCGTTTGAATATTGGACTATATACAGCTTAACTCGAAGTCCATGCATGGTGTTATGAACCCATCCCATGTCAATGCACACACTTTATATTTTCGAATTCAGGTAATTAAGTCTGGGTTAGCAGTGGTTAGTTTGTTTCCTTGATTTATGCTTTACGCGTGTTGGAGCCTGTATTGGCTACTCAATCTTTTCCAAGTTATCGAAGAGTATCATCGATTATTTCTCAATACCCTTGAATACTTTCATGTTAACCCAGGATTGTTATTTTTCCAACTTGGCAGAAGTACTCAAAACCTCTATGCTACTGTTAACTTCAGTGTTCTTTTTCTATGTTATTTATTAGCCATTTAGGAGTATATATTATCCATGGCCGGAAAGCTAAAATAATCTTGACTGATTCAGTTATTTGTTGGTTAAGTGTTTTGTATTTATCATCTCATTCCCTTAAAGATGTTTAATGGTCATGTAAATATGAGCTAGTAGTGTAATTAAATTTTGCAAAAAAAAATAATAAATATTTAATGTTAGTTAGTTTTAAATTGTTACTTATTATTTATCCAAAATGCCCATCTAAGTACGTGACAAAACCGTTTATGAGACCATTTATACCTTTTTAAAAACAAAAACAACTATGTTTTTTTTTATAAAAACAATGTTTTGGAGAGCTCAGGAAAATAAAAAAGAAGTGTGTATTTAGTTATTTTTAAAATCTTACAGAGCATATGTTACTTGAGAATAATCAAATAAATTCTTATATAATTTCTTATAATAAAACTTTTAAAAAGGTGAGGTGTTTATTAATGATAATTCTTACCACTGAATTTATAAAAAAGAAATCAAATGTCGATTGTTTACACAAGCGTTTTCATGTTCACGAAAACCTATCATGCCTCGCTCACCTAACAATGACGTTGTGTTCTACGTACGAATGTGACTCACTTGATGACACTTCAATTATATACAATCTAATTGTTTTGGCTATAGGTTTTCGTATTTACATGTCAAGAAATAAAAAGGGTAAATGAAACTCATTGTTGCGACAATCTTTAGACACATAATCGTTTTGATACTGCATAAATCAGGTTCTTTTGTGCTCTTTAGTCTGATCGATGAGTCGATATGCATACATTAATTTATGATAGTAGACCCACTGAAGAAACACTAATCGACCCCGGCTGATTACGGATAATCTGGGGGTTAAATAGATGTTTCCCACGAGGGTTAGGTCCGGCAAGATGGTTATTCTTCTGATGACCTGCAAAACAGACACCGTGAGCTCGTCACTGAGAATGGGGGGGGTACCTCCTTGTGACCACCCTCCGGCGTGAGAATCAGACTAGATTGCTCTTGAATATAAGTGTATATTAAGAGAAATAGCTAGAGAGAAGATGATGATACCGTTCCAAGGTGTTGGAGTATTTATAGCCGAAGGTAGGTGTCCAAGAAGGTACAGCCGGCTGTATTATATTCCTTTTCTACCAACTGTGGGCTACGCACGTGCCGTGCTGGTGGTTGGTGGGTAGGCAGCGGCTGATAGTGACATGGCCGACTGTGTACTATTCCTTTTCCACCAACTGCAGGCTATGCACGTGCCACGACAAGGGTTGGTGAGTAGGCAGCGGCTGATAGGTGACATTAAGTACTAGAGCGTGCTACTCGTCGTACTGTTGTCAGTGAGCTGTCGCAGCTTTGGTCAGATCTTTTGTCCATACCTTGGCAGGTATAGTACAAAAGGTCCTCCAGTAGCGTACGGACTGGCTCGAGAATTCCCGGCTTTGGGCGGAAGTATTCCCGGCTTGCTCATTCCCTCTTCAGGTGACATTACTGAATTATTTGAGAGTTAGTGCCTTGTGCGTGTAGCCTTGCTGTGCGGGTAGCCTTCCCTGATGGCTAGTATCCGTAGCTGCGGGAACAGGCGGAGTACGTCACCATTGGGAGGCTTTTCCTGCGGGAACAGCTTGCGTACTGCGCGTAAGGACGTCGCGTCTCTGAGCATGGTTGGTCCTGCGGATCCAGTTGGTCTTTGCGCAGACGTCCCTCTAAGGTGAGTCTTGCGAGTTCAACTGCGCAGACGTCTCTCTTCGAGGTGAGTCTTGCGGGTCCAACTGCGCAGACGTCCCTGTTTAAAGTGAGTCTTGCGGGTCCAACCGCGCAGACGTCCCTGTTTAAGGTGAGTCTTGCGGGTCCAACCGCGCAGACGTCCCTGTTTAAGGTGAGTCTTGCGGGTCCAACCGCGCATACGTCCCTGTTTAAGGTGAGTCTTGCGGGTCCAACCGCGCAGGCGTCCCTGTTTAAGGTGAGTCTTGCGGGTCCAACCGCGCAGACGTCCCTGTTCAAGGTGAGTCTTGCGGGTCCAACTGGGCTCTGCTGGGACCTACCTCTTCAAGTCCCCCCAGTCCAATGTTCTTCTCATGAATTGTTAATAAGTGAGGAGAACTTTTGGACTTAAGCAAGGGGTTTTGAAAAGGGTTTAGTTTTAAGGTTTTCCATGGGGATTCTTCCCGCGGAAGTCCTAATGTCACGTGCAGAAATTCCCGACTTTTCTGCTTGATCTTTGGGTATGATGCGGGTAGGTCTGTAACCTCCTCGCAAGTCAGGAGCGTTGAGTTCCACTTGTGTAGATTCTCCATGAGGTTTTGGTAGTTTTAAACATAGTGATCAATTATGTTAAACAACCAATTCCATCTTGGAGCTTCAAACAATCTAGTTGTCAACGTTCCCGCTATGCGGGGATGTTATTTCCGTTTCCGCAAGCATGGCCCAGAAGATCCTTCTTGGTTTCAATTCCCTGCGAGTGCTAAGTATGTGAAGGGTTTTGCCTTGACACTGTACCCGCACTCGTCTTATAGTTACTTTACTTCCAAGGTATTGTTGGCTTCAATTCCCTCCAGGTGCTAAGTATGTGAAGGGTTTTGCCTTGACACTGTACCCGCACCTGTCTTATAGTTACTTGGTTGCCAATGTATTCTTGGCTTCAATTCCCTGCAGGTGCTAAGTATGTGAAGGGTTTTGCCTTGACACTGTACCCGCACCTGTCTTATAGTTACTTGGTTGCCAAGGTAAAGGGGTATAGTCCCGCTTACTTTTGAATCTTTTTGACTTGCGTTGTAAACGTTATATGACTTGCTCATGCATATTTTAGTTTAACTTAGCAATTTTCCAAGTGTTTTGAATAAGTTAACCTTTCGACACGCGGTTGTCAATAGGTTAATGTTCAGTTTCCTCTATCATGGTTGTGCGGGTAGGACCGTCACTTTCATTTAGTGGGATGACCAAACTTTACCTATAACTGACCTGCGTGAAGGTTTTCCTCATCTTTTCCTTAGAAACTTTTGCCGTTTTTTGTGTTTATGCGGGTTTTGCCGCCGTCCACACGCAACGACTTCTTTCCATATTTATGCGGTGAATACCGGCATATCCGTCCGGAAAGTTCATAAGTATAAATTTGAAGCGATCAACACAATGTGATAAAGGAGAATCATTTCCATTAGAAGTGGCTCTAGGCCGTTTCTTTATAAGTTTGGAATTGATGTACTTGTAACATTTGCGTAATTGAGCTCCATTCCATGTTCTTGGGATGGGGGTGCCATCGAGCCTTTCGAGCCGGTATGCGCCCTTTCCCAAAACTTCATTGATAATGTATGGCCCTTCCCAGACCGGGGCCAGCTTTCCTGGGCGTTCTTGGTTCGAAGCCTTGTTGTTACACAGTATGTAGTCTCCGACCTTGAAGTTGCAGAGTTTTACCCGCGTGTTGTAGTACTTTTGCATTTGTCGCTTGTAGTTCTCTTCACGCTCTGCGGCTAAGTCTCTGCGTTCCTCGGTTAGCATAAGGTCTAACCGTCTTTCCGTATCGTTGTCCTCTGGTTGAATCAAGACCCTTGGTGAGGGTAGACCAATTTCGACCGGGACCATGGCTTCAGTGCCATAAGTGAGGCTGAACGGGGTTTCTCCCGTACTTGCCTTTTTCATCGTTCTGTGTGCCCAAAGGACGTGTGGAACTTCGTCCACCCAGCCGGATCTGTGTTCCAGGAGTCTTTTCTTAATGCCGTCGACGATGCTCTTATTTGCTCTTTCCACCTCACCATTACCTTGCGGGTGTGCCACTGAGGTAAAGGTGTGGGTGATTTGAAGTTCTTTCAGCCACTGTTGTAGCTTCTTGTCAGCAAAGTTGGTGCCGTTATCGCTCACCAAATTTTGTGGAAGTCCAAAACGACAAATAATAAATTCTCAAATAAATTTTTTGATATGTTTTGCGGTTGTTTGGGCTAAGGGTTTTGCTTCTATCCACTTGGTGAAGTAGTCGATGGCTACCACTAGATACTGAACGTTCCCTGCTGCTGTGGGAAATGGGCCTGTCACATCGATGACCCACTTCTGAAATGGCCATGAAGAGGTGACTGGAACAAGTTCATTCTTCGGGCGATGCGTGTTGGGTGCGTAGAGTTGGCAAGACCTACACTTTCTGATGTATGCCAGTGCATCCGTATGCATCCCCGGCCAAAAGTATCCCGCGTTGTTTAGCTTAGCTACAACTGCGCGTGGACCTGCGTGTATCCCACAGATGCCTTCGTGTACTTCCCTTAGGAGGTAGTCGGCATCTTGGTCGTCAACGCATCTGAGGAGTGGGCCAAGAAAGTTACGTCTGTAAAGGATGTCATCGATGAGTTGATAGTTCAGTGCTGACCAGTACCTTTATCTGAACCGCCCATGCTTTTTACTGTTCCCTGTCAGCCTTTTTCTCTTTTTCCCTGCTGCCATATCTTTTGATATCTTTTGCTTTTGGAATCTTTTACTTTTTGAGATCTTTTCCCCTTTTTCTAGGGATTGTGTTCCCTAGGGTTTCTCTATAAATAATAATGATATTTTTCCTAACACTACACACACAAAGCACTTAATCTCTCCTGTTCTCCTTGCTCTCTCTGCCGCCTCCCTCTCTGCCTCCGTCTTCCTCCCTGTTCTGTCCTGCTTTTCCGGTAATATATATATTATATATAATAATTTACTTATGCTAACTTATAATCAAGACTTAAAACAAATCGTTAAAACAATAATCTTATTTATAGGTTAACTTGTGTTTGTTTAAAGTTGGTTCTTGCTTTATCTTACACCGCACCGATTATCAAGTGAGTAATCTCGTACCTAATCCCTTTTTGCTTTTAATGTTTTGGGATGATCATGTGTTCATACAAACTTAGTCTTAAACTTGTTTATGAACTTTAGTCGCGCAGTATCCCATGTGTTGAGGACGTTTCCTTGGCTGTTTATTTGTATGTGTGTATCATTAACCGCTTTGTTCGGCCTATTCCGCAGTTTTCATGGATCCATTAGATGAACACGGGAGACCTATCGTTTACGGTTTTCTTTGTTTACACTTGCAGAGATGTTTTCTCGTTTTTGTGCTCAATTGGGAGCACGGATTGAACTATGAACTATGAGCTATGATCTATTTAGGCTTGATCACAATCTGATTGCACCCTTGTTAAACACCAGACATACACGTGTTGCGCGCAGATTTATTGTTATCTATGTATTGTATTAAACTTGATTTCTCACCAACACGCAAGTGTTTGACGTTTATTTTAACACATGTTCAGGTTTGCAGTAGCTGTTTTGGAGCTTGTGGACACATAGGACGTTTTTACTTTTGGACCTAGATTAAAATGTATCAAGACAAGTTATTGCTGTTCGAATATTATGATTTATAATATATTGATTTATGTTGGTTTATTTATATCTTGTGTTTACGTTACGCGTGCGCGAATGAATGTATTTATTAAATATTGACACCCAATAGTGTCACGAGTAATGAAACAATATGTGGCGCCCCGATGTATAATCCGCCTTTGGTCGGGGTGTTACACCCGTCATCTGTGTCGTCTTCTAGTAACGTTCACATATTTCTTATCATTCAGACACTAATTCCTGAAGTGTCCTCTTTACAACCCCAACATTCTATATCATTACGAGTCTTAGACTGACTTCCCTTCCTGCTCCCACTGCCTCGTTGTTTTCCCCTACCTCTACCTTCTATGACTAATATATTACTTGATGGTGCACCTGAACTTCTGCGTCTGGAAATTTCTCCAAGAATCAGGTCCCGAATCCCAGCAAAGGTAATTTTTGTAGACGAACTACAAACCGCAGTCACTGTTTGCAATCAGCTGTCGGGTAAAAAGGATCATAACAATAGACCCTGAATTTCATTATCAAACTTAATGTTGACCGACAGCAAGCGGGACATGATCGAATTAAGAATACTAATATACGTTGTAACTGACCCATTCTCTTTCATTCTGGTTGTCACTAGCTCTCGGATAAGATAAATCTTATTCGTTATCGAAGGCTTCTCATACATGTTGGATAGTGCCTCCATCGATCATACCACGCGATGTGGTTTCTTTCATGATGTTAAACGCCACATCTTCCGACAACGAAAATGTAATACAAGCCCTAGCTTTCATGTCTGACTTCTTCCATTCTTCATCTAACATCTTTTCTGGTTTTTCATTCTCAAGCACTACATCCATGTCTTTCTGACGAAGTAGCGCCTCAATCTGCATCTTCCACTAACCAAACTTTTGTTCGTCAAACTTCTGTATCAAAACCTTTCCGTCTTCGGCCATGACAATGAATAAAACGAAAACCTGGATAAAAACAGAGATAGGCACAACAATGGCATGGCATGAACTTAACGACTGCCTACTGAACTCCGTTAAAACAATCAGCCTATATAAAACGCAACGGAATTACGAACTGATAATCAGAAACTGAAACCTTAAATACTAATCGATAAAATCTGACAAGCGTGGTTGGCAATGGTTCACTATTTCTTTAACGAATCTTCTGATAAATGATGGTTCTTTTAAAAAATAGGATCTTGATTCAACCGTTCTTGACACGTACTTTGTTTAAATGGATCTATGATCAAAATTTGGTGAAAGAACTCCCCTTTTGTAAAATCATCAAACAAATAATAAAAAAAATTATTTTTGATGCATGACTAGACTTCTTTTCCTTTTCCTTGTGTGAACTCCAAGAGAAATAATAATAATAATAATAATAATAATAATATATCTTCTTTCTGTCTCTCCGGTAAAAAACAAATACCAGCAAGAAAAGGAAATTGAAATAATAATAATAATAATATATCTTCTTTCTGTCTCTCCGGTAAAAAACAAATACCAGCAAGAAAAGGAAAATTTCCATTCGTTCTTCTTTGACAAACCCTACTCAACCCTGCCTTCTTCAACAATCCAACAACTGCAACTAATTTGGAGACTACATAAAAAACAACAACGATGAACTAATCAAGAAACAATAAAATACCTGCAGTACTGTTGATATTTTACTCGATCGGAGGTACACGGTGGTAATGCGTAAACGACTTTCGGAATTGAACCTGCAACTCAGACAGGCGACGGTCGGTCCAGCTGCGCTACTGCACCAACAAAAATAGAACGATGGTGAAGGTGAAACCCTAGCAACTGCTAACAGTGACGCGACGGCCTAAGAGACGGATCAGCGTGTTCTCGTGTGATCCCGAACCTAAGCTCTAGATACCACTTGTTAGGATTAAACACACACACGAACTAAAGCAAACACAAAAGCAATAAACGAACACGAGGATTTAACGTGGTTCGGTCTAAACTGACATACGTCCACGGGTGGCAACTATGTATTTTTTATTGAGTGACAATGATTAAAAGTACAAAAGCATTACATATATAGAGATATAATTAAGGTTTGTATCTTATTAATTAAACAAGAAATCTAAAGTTCTAAACTAGGTCAGACTTCGGTCTGGCCAACGTACTTCGCCCGTCTGCACTTTGAACTTCAAATAATAAACCGTGCCACACAAGACCTACGAACCCAACATAATTATCATGTGTATTTATTAAATGTCACCACATCCTTGATATTAACTTCGTATGTTTTTCATTTTAAAACAACTTTTATTAACCCCAACACCGATTTTTAAAAGGAGGTTTGGCGTAACTTGTTGCACGTTCACATACATTTTTATTGTACTTGAGTCCTTTTTAAATGAGCTAAATTGATAATTTGAAAAAGAAAATGCTATGCTCGTTCAGTAGCTAAATTAGTTACCTTTAACTTAGCTAACTCATCAAATCATAAGACCTGTAAAAACTAGGTGTTGCAAACGGATTGCGGTCCAAGGGGCCGTTAAAATGTTAAAATTTTAATTTGATTTATAGCTTAATCGGAAATGCTTAGAATTCATATAATTCCGTTTAAAAATTCTATGGAAATTTGATTACAACGATAGCTGAAGATTATATGCAACTTGTCCAACAGTAGCAAGCAAGCAAAATTGTAAGTCACTACTGAAAAATGATAACTTATGTACGTCTTCAGTGGAAACTAATCTGGTCTAAATACACAATTAAGATAGATTTTCAAGTGAAATACAAATACGAAACTTAAAAAGATTTACGTATTTTGTCATATTACATCCTTTGAACTTGTTCGTGACATAACCAAATTCGGAAATTTAGAGAAATTCAAAGGGAAAAATTTTGCAGCAACAAAAGAGGACACATTTCCTCTTAACTTCTTAAGCACCCTAATAAAGGTGGCATATGTTATGAGCATGCCTATGCAGAACTAATGGGATGGAACTTTGAATATATAAGAAGAAGGTATACACGGGAGAGCGATTACTACATCTGTTTTGGATACATCCTATATGGTATGTCTAATTCCTGATATCAGTCAAGATCAGTGATGGACCCAGGATTTTTTTTGACAATGAGGTCCCATTTTTTTCGGTGTTCAAATTTTTTTGGTCGAGTTGGGTTAGGTCGAGTCGAGGCGAGAAACATAATTTTGAAACAATATCATAATAAAACACACAAAATAAGGAAGGTTTTTCAAATCAATTTTCTTAGGAGTGTTACTTGAAGAAAATGATGGCTCTAACTTTCTTTTCAATTATTCTTGCATAATTAGCCCTTAAATTAAAGTTTTTAACAAAACTAAATACCAATCTAACAACAATATACAACATACAATTACCAATATAAGTATATAATTAGATAAAATCAATCAACTAAATAGCCCTAAAATAACCTGAGACAAAATCAGAGAGCCAAGAGTGATAAGAGCCGAAAGGGGTGAAGGGTAGCTGAAGAGTCGAGAAGGGGGGGGGGGGGGGGGACGACGACGTGATTGTCGGGGGATGTTGCCTGAAAGTTGAGATGTGTGTACTGGGATGTGCCAATGTCTACTTTTCTAGTGTTATGACTTATGCTTTTAAAACCCTTAAGTAAATGTTGTGTAAATTAAAAAAACTAGGAAAACATTAGAAATCGGAGAATGGTTAAGCTCAAACCCGGCCGGAACCCTTCAAGAGTTAAACAAGGAACTTGTCACTAAATCAGATAAGTAATGATATTATGGGTCCAAGTATTATTTCTTATGGGATAAGAATCCACTAACCATTATTTATCTTTTTTTTTCAAAAATATATCGCTTCTACTAAATTTTTAAAAAATATTGATGTCTCGAGACCCCGATCGTGACTATGTGGTCCGCCCTGATCAATGTGTTCAGTTCTCAAATGAATTGTGAGATTCCCCTTGAATCATCAAATCATTTTTTACGGAAAAGTTTATTTTTTAATTGCATACCTGCGAAGTACTTTAATCTAAGTCTATTTGTCGTGAAGGGTTTAATGTTATGGTGATGTGGCCTTCTCTTAACACCGACTACATCGCGCGAGAGTGTTATGTAGGAGGCAGTAATACATTAAAGAGCATGATAACGGGTAACGGTGGCTCCACCCACTAACAAAATCAAACATTATTTCTTCCACCATCATAACTAGCTAGCTAAAGCTAACTAACCCACAACGCCCTCGCTGACAGGTAAGCTAGTTAAACGACAACTCATAACCTAACAGTGATTAGATACATGCATTGATTCAGAGAGTTATCAAAATCGGATTAAAATACGAAGAGACTAGTTTCTATTGTTTTTCTAACACTTGTTCCTATACCACTTTCTCGAATTTATTTATGTGTTAAAAGGTACATTTTTTACTTGTAAGTATATCATGACAATAAAAATCATATCATCAACCAATAACAAATTCAAGTAGGATACAAATTTAGGTTTGCAAAATGTCAAAGAAAATGAAATGTATCCTGGCCCAGATTCTCACCAGCCAACAACAAAGGGGCCACAACAATAATATCAGTTTCCAACCTCATGCATCAAATCCTTCTATAAATACAAACCTCCAACACACTAGTTTCCTCATCTCTTCAAATCTAATTAAAATGGCTTCAAAAACATTCCTTCTTCTTGCCTTGGCTTTTGCAGTCGTTCTTCTCATTACCTCAGAAGTAGTCTCTGCCTCCAACAGTAAGTATAATTGTTAATTTTAGGTTCTATGTCGTTAGATCGAACATATAAACTTAATTAACTCCAAACATGTTTTGGGCATGTTCACACACAAAGTTTGTAGAACTCTTACAGGTGGACAAATTAATTGAATATGCCTTTCATACTGTAACGTTTAGAGAAATTAATTAACATCACAAAGTGTTCAATCTACAATACTATTATATATGCGTATTTATAGTGTGAAATTATATAGTAGTGTCATACGTAAAGCTCGCTTTTTCGCTCTCTCTCTTCTATTAAGTATTTTGTCATGTGCCGATGATGTACGGTAAAGCATAAAATTTGATTTCCTCATCTCTTTGCTATTAAATAAGAGTGATTAATTTTATTTAATTTAGCAAATAATTTGACTACACCATAAGCATATTCTATAATATTTTTTTATAAAAGAAATATATAATATGTTATTCAAAATAAATACTTTATAATAACTATATATTAATTTGTATAATACACATGTTTCTAACCTAATTATAAATAATATGTAAAATGATGCAGGTGAGATTGACGGGCGTGGAGGATACAACGAAGGCGGACGTGGAGGATACAATGGCGGTGGACGTGGAGGGTACAACGAGGGCGGACGTGGAGGATACAATGGTGGCGGACGTGGAGGTGGAGGATACAACGGTGGCGGACGTGGAGGATACAACGGTGGTGGAGGTGGAGGGCATGGCAAAGGTGGTGGTGGTGGACGTGGAGGGTACGAGGGTGGACGTGGAGGACACAATGGCGGCGGGCGTGGTGGACACAAGGGTGGTGGTGGAGGAGGACATGGAAACACAGAAACTCAAAACTAATGATGTATAAGTGGAGAATATGATGAAACATAAGTAATAATATTAGTCACGTGTTAAAAGATGTTTCATCATGCTATCATGTATGTTATGTATGTAATAATAATTGCATGATTTCTTTGACAAGAAACATGCAATTAATACGTGGAAAATAAGAGTGGGCTTACGAATCAAATTATGTATAACTAGTGGTTTACAGGTTGGTAAAACTCGGGCGTTGGTAAAATCAAACATTGTAGGTCCTGGCTTTCAGGCGGTAAGTCGCACGAATTCGGTCAGTTTTGGTTATGTGCGTTATGACATCAAAACTAAAAACAAAAACAATTTAAAAACTAAGGTGGACCAATAGGTAGGCGTCGGTTAGTAAAGCTCTGGCTTTGGTAAACCCAAGAGTTGTCGATCTCGGGCGTTAAGGCTATGAGTCTATACAAATTTGGTCGGTCTCTGTCACGTTCTTTACAAATTTGGTGAGTCTATACAAATTTGGTCGATACCGATACTAAAATAAAATGTGATGATTGTACCCAAATTTGATCGGTTTCACTTAACAACGCAATTATCTTGTCCACACAAAAATAATGTTGAAAGACTAATAGCAAGAAATCCTTCATTTATTTGTTCCATCATATATGTTTTAGAAAGCCTAACACAATTGAAAAAAAGAAACCAATATACCATATACATAAAACATAAATAAGACAATTAAATTAAAAAACCATCATTTGGCATCAGGAGGGATTCGAACTCTGCTTCCAAACTGGTACATACACTTATCCAAACCAACAAAATCATCCCACCAACACCAATGCACATGCTAACTTTCAAAACCATTACTATATATACAAAAACAAAAATAGCTCACTTTGTGACACCAAAGTTCTCTTTTATACTAATTATTAATTAGTGTGTACCTTAGTGTGTACCCACGCACGTTGCACGTGGAACTTGGCAACAAACCCAAATATTAATATATACATATGTATATACAAACACATCATGACGACTATCACTTTCACACAACAAAAAAGGTTTATCTAAGTATCAAATGAACTTGGCCGGTATCGATTCGGCTCATTTCGATATTGATTTACAATAATAAAAAAAATAATTTATGGCGAATACGACTTCGTTTTTAATGAATCTTATATACTTTATTACGAATAAAAATCTTGTTTTAACGGTGTGACATAGATATATATAAACATGTTGTGTCATCCTAATATATAAATATATGTTCAATGTTATAAAATAATTAATAAATTAAATATATAAATAATGACAAAAAATAATTGTGGGAAGAAAAACAAATATCACACAAATTAAAACCATGAAAATTTGAGAGGCTAAAATACAAAATAAACAAAGTAGCAAAACTAGATATTGAAGATTCAATTAAAATATTTTGAAACTTGGATGGGCTAAGTTAACACAATTTAAATCTCAAGGACTAATGTTGTCAAAGCTTTAAGGTTATTGTAGCTTTAGATTTGCCTTTATATATAGTATATAATAATATAATATGATTACGTATACCTGCATGCATGCTTTGTTATTGACTCATTGTTGGCAAAGAATCGGTATATGAAACTAATCATGCTTGGACAAGGCCAGTCGTGGGCCAACGAAACCAGGTTCGTCATTAAGCCCACACTTAATTAAGCCTTCTAAATTAAAAACAAAAAGAAACTTATATAGAGGTATTACTAAAATGGGCTAAGTAAAGTAAAATATGTAACGATATGATGATAAACTTGATTGTTGCTAACTTGTAGGTCATAAAGTGGTGCTCAAGACTTGTAATAATCATTTTTTTATATTAATGAAAGGGTCATAAATTCTAATTTTGATTTAGGTCTCCAAAATCGTTTAGCCATCTTATAGAATGGAACTCATACAATACTTCGGTAATTCGATAAATAAATACACATTAACCTACCTAATTCATATATTAACAAATATTATTCAAACTTTAACTTTGAAGTATGATCAGGATAAATCCAAAATTACTTAAGTAATAAAAAATACGATCCGCTAATCGAAAAAAAAATGAACAAAATTAAAGGTAAAAAGAAAATAAAATATATAATACATATAATGAGAAGTCTAGAATCTTTGTGACAATCGTCAATTTCAGGTTAACCTCGTTAACTCAACTCCGTCAATTCAAACTTTAAGATTGTTGAATCTTTAACGCACACTTCATTACATTTAAACTAGGGTTTAAATGACGCTTAACACTTACTACATGTGTAGTCTTTCGGGATTTGCACCGAAACGCAAACGAGTTAACGCAAACGATTGACAAATAAACGACAAACGTCAAGACACTAATTATATGATTATTATGTGTTAGGATTATGTGCTATGTGATAATAGTATGGTCATGTTAACTTATTGTTCAAGTATGATGGAATGTTCTAGAGAAAAACAACAATTGGAAGTTTAGGGACTAGAATGTAACTTGTTGGCCTATAAATATAACATAAACTCTAAACCCTAACTATTATTATTATTATTAAAAACCCGATCGGCCCCTTGCTCCTCCCTACTCACGGCTGCCGTCCACAATCTTCCACACACACACATCAAATCAAGAGTTTAATCCAAGAACTAGGTGCTAGGAAGGTATACTTGATCATCCCTTACCTCCTTGTTGTGTAATTTTGATGTTTAATGAGTTGTATGCAAACCCTAACTCAGCCGATTCTAGGTGTTATATGATTAATATGATTCTTGATAGTTGGATGATAGATTAATATGATTCTTGATGTTGTTACATGATTCATTGATTGTCTTTGATTTGAATTAGAACACAAACCCTAATCTTGTATGTATGGTATGATTGATATGCATGGATAGTAGTTATAGTATCTAGAAGGTTATATGGATGCATGATAGTTCATAGGTTATGGTTATGTTGAGTTTTGATGTGAACAGATTCTGGACAGAATGTATATACGATGTTTAACTGACTGTAACGAAGTGTAAACGTGAAAATTGATTGAGATTGTGGGTACTGCAGTAAACTAGGTTGAGTCTAGTTTCTATAAAGTATAAATTCGTAATTTTTGGATAAGTAGAAGTATACTTTTATGATTTTACAAAAACGTGATGCAAAGCTGAGCTGTTAGACCTGCTGTTAGGTTATATTGTAAATATTATATCTCATGAACCACGAGACCAATTGGGTTGGTTCCACTTCTGGAAGTTGACTCACTGAGTTAGGAACCAAACCCAAGTGGTCTTGCATTTATTGGATTTTTCGTTTAACGGGAATTGCAAATAACATTCTGATGTGCATGAATCTGGCTGATATAAGTTAGCTGTAATGTTTTGATCATTGTGAGCAATCTATATGGAATAAAAATAAGATAAAATATGTTCTGGAAACCTAAGACATGTATGTTTCTGTGGTAATTTTTGGTGAATTAATTGAGACATTATAATCGGTGAACTAGTACAATCTTTCAAGTAGAAATTCTGTCATAACGAAACTAGCTGCTGAGTTGTATAGGAATGCATGAAATATGGTAGTTTCTATATAATTGTTGTAATTTTGACCAAAATACCCTTGCGGGGAAATATTTGCTAGTTGATTGCCATGAATTGACCAAATTACCCTTGCGGGAAATATTGGTTAGTTAGTCTTTGTTTGTTGACCAAATTGCCCTTACGGGAATTATTGCTAGTAAGTAGGTTATTAACACATGACACGGAAGTAATTGCTCACTCATATGTCGTATCACGATTGTACTTGTAGAGTCACACACAATACACAAACGAAACATGTTACGTGCATAGGTATTATGTGCCGAGTCTAGAGACTCGTTAAACGTTCCGATACTTAGAAAATCTCCTTGTTGTTTTAGAACGCTAGAGAGTTTTCTACGACGCGCATCACTCGGTGATCTAGATCGGATATTCTTCGCAAACAGTGAGTTCACTTTACCCCACTCTTAAACTGCTTTCAAACGTTTTCACTTGGGGGAGATAACATACTCCGATAAACATATTTTCTGAGATAAACGCATATGAAAGATTTTGTTATAAATTATATATCACTTGTAAAGGCTAAGCGGCATTTGTAACAACTTGAAGTCCCACACATCGGACCGGTTAATATTTGGAATAGCGAGTCACTTTTGGGTAGTACTACTGGGTTTGACAAACCCCACCCGACGTTATAGCTCAACTGGAGGTTGAGTGGGTGTAAATTTGGGCTAACACATACCATGGTCTGGAGGACCTGGTGACGGGCACTTGATAAACAGTCAGCTTCGGTCGCGAACCACTTAGCAATACTTGTTGTATAGATTAGCTACCTATCGATATATAATTTGACATAACACTATCTGGTAATGCAACACTTAAACGTTGTAACATGGTTACACGCTCAAACGTCGTAACGAGGTTACGCAATACTTAAACGTTGTAACGTGGTTACACGCTCAAACGTCGTAACGAGGTTACGCAATACTTAAACGTTGTAACGTGGTTACACACTCAAACGCCGTAACGAGGTTACGCAACATTTAAACGTCGTAACGAGGTTACGCAAAACGCTAAACAATTTATCTTATCTTACTTGTGAACTCACCAACCTTGTGTTGACACTTTTAGTATGTTATTCTCAGGTAGCCGAGGCGGGCGCGCGGTTTAGGAGCATGCATTATTGAAAACACTTTTATTCTGCAAATTTAAACTTAAACAGTTACTTTTGGTTTTTAAGTCGTCCTGCGTGACGCAACTTTTGAATTAAGGTTTTACGCTTCCGCATTTACTTTCATTTAAACGTTTTTCTTTGGTTTGGTTATAACTAATGATTCCGATCCTGCCAGTTCACACCCTCTGA
Organism: Bidens hawaiensis; assembly: GCF_021521415.1. Taxonomy (NCBI): domain Eukaryota; kingdom Viridiplantae; phylum Streptophyta; class Magnoliopsida; order Asterales; family Asteraceae; genus Bidens; species Bidens hawaiensis. Next base: position 192,285 of record NW_027492372.1, on the reverse strand, counting down.
CGGTAAAACTCCGTTAGTGGATTTTGAGGGTGTGACAGATTGGTATCAGAGCCATTGGTTATAGCGAACTAGAAGCCGCATGCATACTAGACTATAACCGCGACGACCCATTAGTTATAATAATACGCACTGCATAGGTTTGTGTAGTCTTGAAATCTTATTTCTTTACCTCCTTTACTCATACGCGCGCATATACACGGCATACCTGTAGAAATGTCGACGCCACCCTCATCATCATCCGATTCGATGACACATTCTCACGGGAAGGAACCGCAGTTACCTACTGCCTCGCCACCCCACGTAGTCCCGGAACTCGAAGCTCCTGCACCGAAGAGGTACCGCCTATCCGGAGGCTTGTATGACAACAACGTTAGCTGGGAATGGTACCCCAACATGATCAGACGTATGGTCTACCGTGAACAAGTTCCCCCATTGCCTCACCCGAACCACCCTGCTTACCCTAACACTCTACCACCTATACCCGAACCTGTGGAGCGAATCCTCGCAGCTGTCGTTTCTTGTTTGGAGCGTGATGTGGGTTACATGCGCTACACTAGAGAAAATGTTGCTAGACTGTTTAAAGATGGAACCGAGACTCAAGAGGAGATTGCCCGCATGACAACGGCAATGAAAGAAATGCAAGAGACTAGTGAACAACGAACCAAGGTTATGATGAAGATGCAAGCCGAGATGATAGACTTGCAAGAACAACTCCAAGAAGCAAGGACCCGAACGGAAATAGCGTTAGAACGTTGCGATATCCTACAAACGCAACTCGATCAGAACGCAGCAGAACCTGAGGCCGAGCCCGAGGCAGAGCCTGAAGTAGAACCCGAAGTAGAACCTGAAGTAGAACCCGAAGTAGAACCTGAAGAAGATCCCGAAGAGGAGCCTGAGGAAGATCCCGAGGAAGATCCCGAGGAGGAACCCGAAGAAGAACCGGAGGAGGAACCGGCTGAGGAGGAGGCACATTCAGAGGTGTCCTCAGATGACGACATCTAGTGATGATGACACTTAGATGGAGGGGTTGTCTCCATCCAAACTATTATTTTTCTACGATTTTAAGGATTGATTGGAAATACTTTGTAGCGAATACAATGGTTTTAATCAAAAATTTTTATTTAGACTAATATGTGGTTGTGATGTGATTTTTTTTTTTTCTTACCTACCTTTTATTACATGTATGGTGTGTTGTATATGAAAGAAAAATTCATGTTTAACATTTTATACTGTGATTCTAGGAAATGGCCGGAAGAAACGCTGGACGAGGACGAGGTAACATCAGCATGACTGCAGCTGAACTCCAAACCTTGCTGAATGACCATGTTGCTGCCGCTTTGGCTGCACACAATCAGAATCAAACAGGAGGTCCAAACGGAACGTGTACCTTCAAGAACTACTTAGACTGCAAGCCCAGTACGTTTAAGGGCACTGAGGGAGCTATAGGCTTCCTGCGTTGGGCTGAGAAGGCCGAGTCGGCCTTTGAGATGTGTAACTGTCCCCATGCCAATAGGGTCAAGTTTGCTGCTGGGACACTCGAGGATTCCGCCCTCACTTGGTGGAATTCGAACGTCCAGATCCTTGGCTTGGAACTGGCAAACGCGATGAACTGGGAGGAGTTCAAAAACATGATGCGAGAGGAATACTGTCCGAGGGAAGAAATTTCGAAGTTAGAGTCGGAGTTTTGGTCATTGAAAATGGTGGGTTCAGAGATTGAAGCCTACACCACTCGTTCGCACGAGTTGGCAGTGATGTGTCCGCGGATGGTGGATCCGCCGAGCAAAAGAATAGAGATGTACATTGATGGGTTGGCACCACAGATTCAGGGTATGGTGACGTCTTCCAGACCAGCCACGATCCAACAAGCGATCCGTTTGGCTCACAAACTAACGGATCAGGCTGTGACCCAGGGTGCGTTACCACCAAGGGGTTCGACTGTAAAAGCCCGTGACAACCCGAATAATGACCATGCCAGCAACAGCAACAACAGCAACCCGAACAGCGGGAAAAGAAAGTTTGACAACACCAGATCTTCATCCTCAAACCTCCCACCGCAACACTACCGGAAGCCCGAATTTACTCGGAGTTTCAACACTCAGAATCACAACAACAACAACAACAACAACGGTAACGGGCAGGTTTCGAGCGGTATGCTGGGAAACATCCAAAGTGCAATAGGTGCAACTTTCACCATGTTGGGCAGTGTGACCGTGTCAAGTGTCAAAGATGCGGAAAGATAGGTCACCAAGCGAAGGATTGTAGAGTTGACCTTGTGGCGAAGGGTGCTCCTAAGCCACCGATGATGACTAAGGGATGTTATGAATGTGGACAGGAAGGTCATTTCCGGAAGGACTGCCCCAAGCTGAAACAGAACGACAATAACGGGGGTAATGGGAGTGGCAGTAACGGTGGAGGAAATGGCAAAGGAAGAGCGTTTGTGATTGGATCAGGTCAAGCCCGCAGAGATCCGCATGTGGTGTCTGGTAAGTTCCCTGTAAACGATTGTTTTGCTTCTGTTTTGTTTGACACTGGAGCTGATAGGAGTTTTGTGTCAAAGGCCTTTAGCCAACTTTTAAACCTTACTCCAACCCCGTTAGACGCTAAGTTTCCTGTTGAATTAGCCAACGGTAAAACTGTAATAACAACTCATATACTTGCGGGATGTAAGTTGAAATTGTCAGGTCATGTCTTTGACATCGACCTTATTCCTTTTACGCTTAGTAGTTTCGATGTCGTTGTCGGCATGGACTGGTTATCGGAGAACCGAGCGGAGATTATATGTCATGATAAGATCGTCCATATTACCACCCCTTCAGGCGAGATCATTTCGGTCCGAGGCGAGAGAAGCGGCATGACCACCAGCATCATTACCATTATGAAGGCACAGAAGTATTTAAGAAAGGGTCATCCGGCAATTCTGGCGCAGATTGTTGAGAAACTTGTGGAGGAGAAACGAATTGAAGACATTCCGGTTGTGCGAGATTTTCCAGAAGTCTTCCCGGAGGACTTGCCCGGACTCCCTCCCATTCGTCAAGTCGAATTTCAAATCGAGTTGACACCCGGTGCAGCACCCATAGCACGAGCCCCGTATCGGCTCGCACCGGCGGAACTTCAGGAGTTGTCCACCCAGTTGGAGGATTTGTTGGATAAAGGTTTTATCCGACCTAGCTCATCGCCTTGGGGAGCCCCTGTCTTGTTTGTCCGAAAGAAAGACGGGACTTTCCGGATGTGCATCGACTACCGGGAATTGAACAAGGTGACGGTCAAGAACCGTTATCCTTTACCCCGAATTGATGATTTGTTCGACCAGCTTCAGGGATCGAGTTACTACTCGAAGATCGATTTACGATCCGGTTATCACCAGCTGAGAGTGCGCGAAGAAGATATTTCAAAGACGGCTTTCAGAACACGGTATGGTCACTACGAGTTTTCGGTTATGCCTTTTGGCCTAACCAACGCACCAGCCGTATTTATGGATCTCATGAATCGAGTATGCAAGGCGTACCTCGACAAGTTCGTGATTGTTTTCATCGATGATATTCTCGTCTACTCCAAGAACGAGACTGACCACGACGAACACTTAAGGATAATTCTGGAACTGCTGAAGAAGGAACAACTGTATGCTAAACTCTCGAAATGTGAATTTTGGCTTCGAGAGGTTCACTTTTTAGGACATGTGATAAACGAGAATGGTATCCATGTCGATCCCGGTAAGGTAGAGGCCATCAAAAACTGGGAAGCACCTAAGACTCCGACTGAGGTGCGACAATTCCTAGGACTGGCCGGCTACTACCGGCGTTTCATCGAGGGATTTTCAAAGATTGCTCAACCCCTAACCGCTTTGACTCACAAGGGCACTAAGTACAACTGGGGTGACGCGCAAGAATCCGCTTTTCAACTGTTGAAAACCAAGCTTTGTAGCGCCCCTATTTTAGCCCTCCCCGAGGGAACGGAAAATTTTGAGGTACACTGTGACGCATCTATACAAGGTCTCGGTTGTGTGCTGATGCAACTTGAGAAAGTTATAGCCTACGCCTCTAGACAACTACGGGTTCACGAGAAGAACTACACGACCCATGATTTGGAACTCGGAGCTGTAGTGTTTGCTCTTAAGATATGGAGGCATTACTTGTACGGTACCAAGTTTACCATTTACACCGACCACAAGAGTCTCCAACATATCTACGATCAGAAAGAGCTGAACATGCGACAGCGTCGTTGGGTCGAGCTGCTTAAAGACTATGATTGTGCCATCAAGTACCACCCTGGCAAGGCCAATGTGGTGGCCGACGCCCTTAGCAGAAAAGAATCAGATAAACCCAGACGGGTGAGAGCATTGCAACTCACGATTCATGCCAGTTTACCCGATCAGATTCGCGATGCGCAACTGGAAGCTTTGAAAGATGATAATCTTCCATCGGAACTCATGCGGGGCATGAGCAAGCAACTTGAAACCAGGTCGGACGGGGTCCGATATTTTGAGAACAGGATTTGGGTTCCACGATACGGAGAGTTGAGAACCCTAGTGATGGACGAAGCTCATAAGTCCCGATATTCTATCCACCCTGGCTCAGATAAAATGTATCATGATTTAAAGGAACTTTACTGGTGGCCGAACATGAAAGCCGACATTGCAACCTACGTGAGCAAATGTTTGACTTGTGCCAGAGTCAAGATAGAATACCAGAAACCATCTGGTCTACTGCAACAGCCGGAACTCCCAATGTGGAAATGGGAACAAATCTCAATGGACTTTATTACGGGTTTGCCTAAGACACCGACGGGATGCGATACCATCTGGGTGATCGTTGACCGATTGACTAAATCGGCACACTTCTTAGCGATTAAAGAAACAGACAAAATGGAAAGACTGACTCGTGTCTACATGAAGGAAGTAGTGTCGAGACACGGAGTGCCTGTCTCGATCATTTCCGATCGAGATTCTCGTTTTACCTCACACTTTTGGAAGTCGCTGCAAAGCGCACTGGGCACACGTCTTGATATGAGTACCGCATACCATCCTCAGACGGATGGGCAAAGTGAACGGACTATTCAGACCCTGGAGGATATGTTGCGTGCATGCGTCTTAGATTTCGGAAAAAGTTGGGAACCCCATTTACCCTTGGTAGAGTTTTCGTATAATAACAGCTACCACGCAAGCATTAAGGCAGCGCCGTTTGAAGCGCTGTACGGACGGAAGTGTCGATCACCACTCTGCTGGGCAGAGGTGGGTGATAGCCAAATCACTGGTCCGGAACTGGTACTCGAAACTTCGGAAAAGATTGTTCAAATCCGAAATCGCATGGCAGCAGCACGAGATCGACAAAAGAGTTACGCCGACAAGCGCCGAAAACCTCTCGAATTTCAAGTAAACGATCGAGTGTTACTCAAAGTCTCACCTTGGAAAGGTGTGGTTCGCTTTGGTAAGCGAAACAAACTTAACCCGCGATATGTTGGTCCGTACCGGATAACTGAGCGCATTGGTCCGGTGGCGTACCGACTGGATCTACCAACAGAACTCGGTGGCGTACACGATGTATTCCACGTATCAAATTTGAAGAAATGCCTATCTGATGAAACCCAAGTAGTCCCTTTGGAGGAACTACAAGTTGATGAACAGTTACGGTTCATTGAGGAACCAGTCGAGGTTTTGGATTGGGAAACCAAAACGCTCAAACACAGCAAAATTCCAATCGTTAAGGTTCGTTGGAACTCGAGACGTGGACCGGAGTTCACGTGGGAACGCGAGGATCAAATGATGAAAAAGTATCCTCACCTTTTTGAAGGGCTAACCAAACACCGGAAACCGCGAAACCTGGCAAACCGTCAAACATCACCGGAGGTATGAACTAAATTTCGGGACGAAATTTCTTTCTACTAGGGGATGATATGACAAACTGAAAATTTTTCTTACTTTTTCAGGCTCTCATCACGACTTGACTCAATTTTCGGGACGAAAATTCTTTAACATGGGAATGATGTGACAATCGTCAATTTCAGGTTAACCTCGTTAACTCAACTCCGTCAATTCAAACTTTAAGATTGTTGAATCTTTAACGCACACTTCATTACATTTAAACTAGGGTTTAAATGACGCTTAACACTTACTACATGTGTAGTCTTTCGGGATTTGCACCGAAACGCAAACGAGTTAACGCAAACGATTGACAAATAAACGACAAACGTCAAGACACTAATTATATGATTATTATGTGTTAGGATTATGTGCTATGTGATAATAGTATGGTCATGTTAACTTATTGTTCAAGTATGATGGAATGTTCTAGAGAAAAACAACAATTGGAAGTTTAGGGACTAGAATGTAACTTGTTGGCCTATAAATATAACATAAACTCTAAACCCTAACTATTATTATTATTATTAAAAACCCGATCGGCCCCTTGCTCCTCCCTACTCACGGCTGCCGTCCACAATCTTCCACACACACACATCAAATCAAGAGTTTAATCCAAGAACTAGGTGCTAGGAAGGTATACTTGATCATCCCTTACCTCCTTGTTGTGTAATTTTGATGTTTAATGAGTTGTATGCAAACCCTAACTCAGCCGATTCTAGGTGTTATATGATTAATATGATTCTTGATAGTTGGATGATAGATTAATATGATTCTTGATGTTGTTACATGATTCATTGATTGTCTTTGATTTGAATTAGAACACAAACCCTAATCTTGTATGTATGGTATGATTGATATGCATGGATAGTAGTTATAGTATCTAGAAGGTTATATGGATGCATGATAGTTCATAGGTTATGGTTATGTTGAGTTTTGATGTGAACAGATTCTGGACAGAATGTATATACGATGTTTAACTGACTGTAACGAAGTGTAAACGTGAAAATTGATTGAGATTGTGGGTACTGCAGTAAACTAGGTTGAGTCTAGTTTCTATAAAGTATAAATTCGTAATTTTTGGATAAGTAGAAGTATACTTTTATGATTTTACAAAAACGTGATGCAAAGCTGAGCTGTTAGACCTGCTGTTAGGTTATATTGTAAATATTATATCTCATGAACCACGAGACCAATTGGGTTGGTTCCACTTCTGGAAGTTGACTCACTGAGTTAGGAACCAAACCCAAGTGGTCTTGCATTTATTGGATTTTTCGTTTAACGGGAATTGCAAATAACATTCTGATGTGCATGAATCTGGCTGATATAAGTTAGCTGTAATGTTTTGATCATTGTGAGCAATCTATATGGAATAAAAATAAGATAAAATATGTTCTGGAAACCTAAGACATGTATGTTTCTGTGGTAATTTTTGGTGAATTAATTGAGACATTATAATCGGTGAACTAGTACAATCTTTCAAGTAGAAATTCTGTCATAACGAAACTAGCTGCTGAGTTGTATAGGAATGCATGAAATATGGTAGTTTCTATATAATTGTTGTAATTTTGACCAAAATACCCTTGCGGGGAAATATTTGCTAGTTGATTGCCATGAATTGACCAAATTACCCTTGCGGGAAATATTGGTTAGTTAGTCTTTGTTTGTTGACCAAATTGCCCTTACGGGAATTATTGCTAGTAAGTAGGTTATTAACACATGACACGGAAGTAATTGCTCACTCATATGTCGTATCACGATTGTACTTGTAGAGTCACACACAATACACAAACGAAACATGTTACGTGCATAGGTATTATGTGCCGAGTCTAGAGACTCGTTAAACGTTCCGATACTTAGAAAATCTCCTTGTTGTTTTAGAACGCTAGAGAGTTTTCTACGACGCGCATCACTCGGTGATCTAGATCGGATATTCTTCGCAAACAGTGAGTTCACTTTACCCCACTCTTAAACTGCTTTCAAACGTTTTCACTTGGGGGAGATAACATACTCCGATAAACATATTTTCTGAGATAAACGCATATGAAAGATTTTGTTATAAATTATATATCACTTGTAAAGGCTAAGCGGCATTTGTAACAACTTGAAGTCCCACACATCGGACCGGTTAATATTTGGAATAGCGAGTCACTTTTGGGTAGTACTACTGGGTTTGACAAACCCCACCCGACGTTATAGCTCAACTGGAGGTTGAGTGGGTGTAAATTTGGGCTAACACATACCATGGTCTGGAGGACCTGGTGACGGGCACTTGATAAACAGTCAGCTTCGGTCGCGAACCACTTAGCAATACTTGTTGTATAGATTAGCTACCTATCGATATATAATTTGACATAACACTATCTGGTAATGCAACACTTAAACGTTGTAACATGGTTACACGCTCAAACGTCGTAACGAGGTTACGCAATACTTAAACGTTGTAACGTGGTTACACGCTCAAACGTCGTAACGAGGTTACGCAATACTTAAACGTTGTAACGTGGTTACACACTCAAACGCCGTAACGAGGTTACGCAACATTTAAACGTCGTAACGAGGTTACGCAAAACGCTAAACAATTTATCTTATCTTACTTGTGAACTCACCAACCTTGTGTTGACACTTTTAGTATGTTATTCTCAGGTAGCCGAGGCGGGCGCGCGGTTTAGGAGCATGCATTATTGAAAACACTTTTATTCTGCAAATTTAAACTTAAACAGTTACTTTTGGTTTTTAAGTCGTCCTGCGTGACGCAACTTTTGAATTAAGGTTTTACGCTTCCGCATTTACTTTCATTTAAACGTTTTTCTTTGGTTTGGTTATAACTAATGATTCCGATCCTGCCAGTTCACACCCTCTGACGGTAAAACTCCGTTAGTGGATTTTGAGGGTGTGACAATCTTAAATTTAAAAATTCAAAAAATCTCTTTATATACAACATTTGTCATAATTGTTTTGACTCATTATGGATGCTACGATTAATGAGATGAGATATTAGAGAATTAAAAATGAATTATAACCATTTTTTAAAATTATTATAACCCGTAACCCGTGGATATGTAAGATAAATAAGATGAGAAATTAAAAAGTTAGAAAGAAAATTATAACCCATTTGTTAAAAATTATATTGGCTCATGACTCATGGATAGATAGAATAAATAAGATGATGGATTAGATAATTATAAAGAAAATTATTATCCATTTGTCAAAATGGTTTTGCCCCATAAACCATGGATATATAGGATGAATGGGAACAGAGATTAGACCAATAATGAATGTGAGATTGTCACATCATCCTCATTATTTTCTTTTATTAGTATAGTTAGAGTTAGATAAGGAAAAAAGATATCCAAGCTTTTTAATTGTTTGAAGCAACTCATTAAAACATTAATTTCTTTATAGCAAAAATCAACGCACTTTCAATTTAGGTTTAAAATTTGTAAAAGTGTTTATAACTTCTAAAATTAAATGGCCTAATTATATTAAACAAATATAAAACTCCCTTGCCCCTCTAGTGCCCCTTTTGCGCCACACCGGTCGCAACATTCGATGCCCTTGCTAGCCACATGGCCAGGCTAAGCATCCATTTATCACCACCGCAACACATAGTCTTATTTATTAAATTTTTCAGTTTAACAATTAATGAAAAATAATAATACCACACGGATTTAAATTTAAAACATCATCCTTAAAAGGTAAAGAAACCGCAAAGTGCTATTTACTATTCATGATTCATTAGTTTTATTACTTTGCAGAATTTAAAATTCAAACTAGTTTATAGGTAAGTATATTAGATCAATGGGTGATATTATATTTATCGTATTGACGTGTCGATATCATATACAACGTTGGATGTGGCGGAGGTTATACGGCATGGTTGCTGGAATTGATAGTCTAGATCACAATGAACTCTCATGCTTTGTCTATATGTTTTCGTATTTGCAGTTACACAGTGTAATTCAGAAATTGCTTCGTATATATGTTTCCAATGGCGTCAGCGTGATATGTCTCCATTCACATTGACACCGATCAATTACACATAGTCTAATTGCTTTGTCTATATATATGTTTTCATATTTGCTTTTCAAGAAATAAAAAAAAAGTAAATAAAACTCAATGTTGCCACGATCTTTAGACAGATAATCGTTTAGATCCTGGCATCCTGCATAAATCAGGCTATTTTGTTTTCTTCAGTCTGATCGATGAGTCAACAAGTATAGATTATTAATGATCGTAGACCATTTAGTATTATTATCCATAAGAATGCTTGACCATACCATGAATAGAGGCTGTGGCCAAATCCACTTTTGCCATGTATGTGTCTATAAGTCAAAAACTTGTCACGGGTTGGGACATAAAATTAATTAATTGGTAACTACCTTTTTGACTTAAATCTCCAATTTTAAATTACAATTCATACTCCTTTAGTTTAAAAGTTAAAACAAATATTTGTATTTTGAATTGTGTAACATCTTAACATGGTGTTTATTACAATAACATCTTACTGTATTAAGCATGTGTCACTGCTAAGAAGACCATGCTCCACAACATGGTGTAAGAATTGAGGTCCGAATTTAGCAAAAACGGATGAGGTTATGTTGTGGGGGAAGTTTGTGCTTGCAAACTTTGAAGCGGACGGGGGATGGTGCCCAGCTCTATCACTCTCTCACATCACAAATATACGTACATATAATTTTAATAGAAAGATTATATAGTTTTATTAAAGTACATCCTGAAAATAGAAATGTATATATGAACAATTAAAGGAGAACTTGGATTTCATGTGTTGTACTGCAAGCTATTTCAGTGGTATATTTAAGGAGTGTTTGAAATTGTTTATTTTCACTAACTTATAATAATTTTTTAAAAAGTAATAAGGTGTTTGTGATTGCTTTTGATGTGAGAGGAAAAAGTTAATAAGTTACATTTTTATAATTATTAACTTATTGAAAATTATAAGGAAAATAAGAAATCCCAAACACCACGAGTAGGTTTTGGCATTGAGGGGATTATGGTGTTGGGAGACATGTGTGTTGTAGCCGTGAAAGTTTCTACCAACTCAAGGTTTTTATTTGTAAACGTGTCTTGCTCTCCATTACTTCAAGTCTTCATTAATTGTTTCACTGGGAGGATTTTTTTCGCCATTCCATCCCGGGTGCCATAATTGGTTGTCGATGATTCTCTCTCTCTTTAGCCTATTCTGCCAACCATAGTAAACGCAGGTCGCTGCCGGCTTTCTTCCTCAACGATTGCAGTGGCGGATCCAGGAAATTTTTTCGTAGGAGTCGGAAATTTTTTGGGTTATTACACACACACACATATATATATATATTATCGGTCCGGATTGACTGTTCCGATCGGGTCAAATAAGTTCGGGTCATAAAAATAAAGGGAATTAAATGAAATACCATTACAAATGCAAAATTAAAATTAAAATACAATATATTTAAAGTTGTTCTTTACTGGTGACATTTTTTGAAATCTACTTAAAATATCATTTACTTTGACATTCCTAAACAAGAATTTATCAATGACACAAATTTAGTTATCGTTTAAATTTTGAACACCAATCGATTTCGTTAACATTACTTTAGTTGATTTTAAATTCTTTATACAACAAAAAATATTATTTATTAGAACAAAAACAATGGTTAACGTATTAAAATAACGGACAAAAAAATCATCATCATCATCATCGTACTCAGTATATCCCACCAATAGCAAAGCTATGATAGGGTCTGAGGAGAGTAAGATGTAGACAGCCTTACCTCTACCCTTTAGGAATAGAGATACTGCTTCCGGTGAGAACATCGGCTCGATAGTAGTTTTGCATCAAGCCTTGGATATAAGGCACATAACACTCAACCATCGGGACACCGCTGATAGTGCATGTACCCTTGTCTTTCGGCTATCAACGCTACCACATGATGCCTGATTAACCTTCCGTCACTTTTAGCGTTATTTTCATGAGATTAGTAAAATAACGTCAAAACTAGTGCAATTTCACTTTTGTCCACCCGAGGGTTCACACATATATACATTATACGAGCGCACCGCAAGTATGGCGTAAACGGACAAAAAAATAATTTAAAATTGTAATAAAAGAAAAAAAAGGCTCCGGTCAAAATATATATAACCCAAAAAGGCTAATTTGTTTATATTTAACTAAATGTTTGTGGGCCTTGAAACAAACGTTTATGGCCCAATACATAACTAATATTAGGGTTTCTTGACTTCTTCTTCCTCACTTCCTCTTTTCTGCAAGTTGTATTGTTCTGAAGATACGATGACCGGATAAATGTGGCAAAGTTTCACTGAGGCTTTCGCGTATGCTCATTAGTCATCACCCATCTAATTTCATAGGGGTTGGTTGAGATTTTAACACTCTAATAGCACTATAAAAGAAAATTTCACAGGGGTCAGCTGACCCCCTCCCATAAGGGTAGGTCCATCCCGCTTACCTTTTAATCGAGCAAAACCATCACTTAATCCAAGTTTTTATGGCTGAAATCGATCAAAGCTATATGTTGTTTTAGTTACCACATGATTATCATCTTCTTTGTTCGATTTTCAACCCTTAACCCTTAGATTGATGATAAACCTGATTGTTGCTAACTTGTAGATCATAAGTGGTGCTCAAGACTTGAATTTTAACCATTAGGTTTCCACACACCTTAGACGAGGTTACATCAATTTAGGTATTATCAATGGAAAAACTTACAATATTGTTTTTTTTAATTTAAATTACTTGTTAACACAATGACGGTGGTTCATCAACGTAACCAATAACCTAATACAGAAATTACAACCAACCATTTTAAACTACCACCTCTACATATAGTGTTAATAATTAGTAAGTGCATGAATTAACGTATTTTTCTAAATGCTAAATTATATAGCAAACAAGCTAGTTTGTGACGAGTTTTTTTCCCTCCCCGCAATGCGGGGTTTAAAAACTAGTTTATATAATTACAATTTCGGGTGAGTTACAGATTTGGTTGTTGTACCTTCTTCATCATCTAATATACTATCTTGAGTTTACTGCCTTTGGACTGCACATGCTACCTGTCCTTCAACGCATTCTCCTCGTTTGCCATCCCAAATCTCCTACACCTCTTCACAAGCGGGAGCTAATTGTAGGAACAAAGCAGGAAGATGTTGTGCCTTAATCTATCAACTTGGATAGTTCGACGCTTCTTCTGTTATTTCAGAAGCCCCCCCCCCCCCCCCCCCTTTTCCAAACACATCGGAAAAAAGAAGCCGTATGTATAATCAGTTCATTTAAACCTTGTTTTCCGTAATTTTGCTACTTCATGTTACTGCGTGGGATACGAATTGTGTTATGGATTTTTGTATCTCAAGTAAAGAAATCATCCCCTATTTTGTGTTTTATTTTTCAAAAACTAAAATAGGGAAATTGTGTGTTGGTTTTCTTTACCGTTGGGTTTTACAATTTGGTCTTGGGTTCATCAATATGTTTTATCTATGGGCACAACCTCTAATGTTAAACTTTAGGCAAGTGAATCAAGAACCCAAACGTAATATTTGTAAAACTCTCTACGACTCTTTTTATTAAGAAGACAACAAACGAGAGAAACATTATAATACTGGTAAATTGAACGTAGGGTATATGTAAACCCATGATTCCTTTTCTATACTAATTAAATACAGAATTTGAATCCAAAACAAATATGTTTAAATAAAGTAAGACTAACTTATCTCATAATAATAATAATAAACTAATTATTATATTAAATATCCTACAAGATACAAGGAGCTTTCAATCTGATTTGGTATTGGACACGTTTAACATACGCTAGGTGACGCGATTTCCTTGAGCTTTTGTTTTTTACTTCAAATATTTACTTGGTAGTGATGCTAACCAGAAGTAGTTTTTTGCGGAGGAATCTTGCTCAAATATCATGTTATGGATTCTCATATCATTTTGTAGAATATTGAGGTTATTGATTCTTGGTTTTAATTATTGTAGTATTTAAAGTCCTTAAATTTTACTTTTGATATTAGCAAATTGTCTTATTACTCATTACATGTTCACCAGTGTGATCGTTAGCATGGATCAAAATCATAGTTTGGTGCAACAAATGATTAAAAAGAAACACTAGAATTTGTAGTGAGTTCATTCTAGTGAGTGGTTGTTCGATCAGAAGTTGCTCATTCTAGGTGAGTTCATAAATCATAATTACAACTTTCATATTTTCACAAGATACACTAGAATTTGTAGACAAATTATTTACTGTGTTATATTCAAACGGGTCAATGGGTGGTTGTTTCTTGATGTCACAGTAGCAACAAAATATACCACATTTGCTGTTGCTTATATATACTGCATTTAAAAAATGATTGCAACATTTGACAAGGGTTTAATTGATTGGATTTTGTTACTACTTTTCATTTAACTAAAATAAAGGATCCAGTTACAACGGAGAGACAGGTAAGCGGGCAACAAGTTGCGCCGCCACCACCTTTTGAATGATGAATCTCTTCATGGATTTATTGAGAGCAGATTCAGGATTTCATGAAAGATTTGAGTGTTAGAGGTGGAAGAATTTTATTGTGGTTGCAGTTTTTCAAGGAGTGTTCATATATGTAGTTGCAAAACATGTTTAATGTGCCGCAACACGTAAATGTTTACTTTGATTTAAATTCGATCTTCTGAATGTCAACCAAGTTATGTTTCCCAATATATGAATGTAAATCAAGTCATCTTTACTAAACTCAAATACTTGAGTATTTTTTATATAGTTGCGGCGGGTAGGTTAGAGATAAAAGAACCGCAAGTCTCAACCGCAATGCGCAGGTAGGCTAATTAGTAGAACGAATAATTCCACCCGGGTCATAATACTAGTTAACAAACAATACAAATCAGTATCAGTAAACAAATATTAATATTTGGGGTCCCAAAAACTTAAATAAGGATGTGACGCAGTACAGGATAAGAATGTATTGCAAAATGTTAAAAGAAAATGAAATATATCATGGCCCAGATCTTCACCGGCCAACGATAGATGGACCATATCAATGATTTAAAATTTCATTCTCATGCATAAAATTTTTCTATAACATTTTGTTGCTTAAAAAAGTTCAAAATTAATTTGTTAAAAAATTTAAATATAAAAATAAAACAAAGTGTTAAAGTTAATCTTACAAACGAACGGAAGGTTTTGTTACTTTTGTAACTGTCAATTGGATTCTATGAAAATTGAAAAGCCACCCCCCCCCCCCCACCCACCCACCCCCGGATTTTGGACACATTTTGGGGATGAACTTTGTGGATACAACGTTGATGGAAACACCATTTGGTCAAACTATCCGTTTACCAGCGGCTATTTTATTAAAAAAAATTATATACTTCATCCACATTCCACAACACAAAAACCTTGTTATCCTCTTAACCTGTGTTTCATTATTTTAAAACCACAACACAAAAACCTTCTCATCCTTTTAACACTATCTTTATTATTATTCAAAATACTCACCAAATGAAGCAACCAAATCCTCAACCGATAGACTCATGAAGAGGGACTCACGAAGAAGAGGTAATGCTTGGGTCTATTTTTCTGAAGACTTGGACCTGTGAAACAACGAAAGTCGGGATTTCGGCCATGAGTTTGTAACTACTTTGTTTCAGATGGGGATCAAGCGATCTTACAAAGCACCAAGTGTGTTCTAAGGACCCTATCTACTATGCAAATCAATGGAATCATGTAATTATACTCAAATTGTAGAATGATCTGACCTTACTACTATATATAATTAGAACTTTGATGTCGCAAATGTCCTATTGGGTCACTTGGTGACACCGTGTAAGTCTATGATTTTTTTTTCGTTCTGTTTAGTTCAGTTACCATAACCAACATAACGGAAATCGACCAAAAGCCATTTTTTTTGTTTTAGTCCGGTACCATAATGCCCGACCGGATTTGTGTCGACCTGCCGCCTGAAGACCCGTGACGACAATGCTTGGGTTTTACCAACGCATAAGTTTAACGACGCCCCCCCCCCCCCAAATTGGTCACTGGTTCACTTTAATTTATATATATATATATATATATATATATATATTGTTGTTTAGCTCCGATAATGTAGCGAGTGTAATTGAAACCGACCGAATTCGTGTCGAGTTACCGTCTCAGGATCGACAACGCTTCGACACGTGGCGTCACATTAACAGAGAGACTATTTTCATTTTAGGGGTATAGCGGTTTATAGCCCAAAATCCCTCCCCCCCCCCCCCCACCCCAACCCCCAACACACTTATCGCCCGAATATCGTCCGGGGGCTGTGTTTTCGCCCATTGTCGCCCAAAATCCAACCCATTTGTCGTCCACTACGCATAGTCTAATTGGTTTATGTTTTTTTTTGTTGTAGGATCGACCGATCATTTGCCGACATGTATAACTTAATATTACTACACTAATTATTATGTATTATCATCAATATGATTGTTTGGTCGCGTAGGCTGTGACCAAATCAACTTTGGCTGGATGTACATATGTCAAAAACATTTCACGGGTTGGTACATAAAATTAATTAAATAGGAAATACCATTTTGACTTATATATATATCTCCGGCTCTCCGCATTAAATACCGTTCATACTCCTTTACATAAAAACAGATATATTTAACTTTAATAATTGCGTGACAAAATTACTTTATATTTAAGTCGTATTTATCCTCTGTATTACGAGGTTTAAGTTATTCGTTTTCAATATATACTTTTATTTAATTTTATTTATTGTAAAAAGTAAATAATATACTTAGAGTTAATTGATGAAATAGTTTCACAAATAAATAAGATATTATAATCCGGTTTAAAGGTTATCTAGATATGGTGAAACTCATGTCTCGTTTATTATTTTTTTTTCTATAAAACTATTTCCTAATTATAAATAATATCTTTTTAAAATTAAATATTAAAATTTATTATATTTCTGTTTTATAAGATTTTCATATCAAATATTTGATAAGATTAATTTTTAATATTGTTAGATGTTATAACTCGTTAAGGTCTATCTAGAAAATGCGAACGGCAAAATTTTTCAGCAACAACAGAAGACGCATTTTCTCTTAAGCAGCCTAAAGGTGGCATGTCTGATTCTCTTAGAAGGTATACACGGGGGAGCAATGACTGCGTACATCTGTTTTGGATACATCTGTATGGTATGTCTGATTCCCTCTTTGCTATCAATCAAGATGTTCAATTCTTAGAAGGAATTGTGAAATTTCCCTTGAATCACAAATCATTTTTAAAGAAAAGTATATATTTAATTGCATAATCTTTTCATGTCGTATCTGACCACAGATACGTGTGAAATACTTTAATCAAAGGCTATTTGTCATTGACTGATTGAATATTATGGTGATGTGGCCTTCACTTAACATCGGCCACATCGAATGTTATGCAGGAGGCAATAATACATTAAAGAGCATGATAACGGATACATAATGGCTCAACCCAGTAACAAAATCAAACTTTTTTTTTTGTTTTCTTTTATTTCCTTCACCATCATAATTAGCTAGCTAAAGCTAAATAACCCACAACGCCCTGGGTTAACAGGTCCAGATAGTTAAAGCCCCTACCTATGTGGCAATAATGTGACTCTTTAACTAGTCCTTACTAGTTAAACCACAACACAAGTAGGGCGAAGCTTGGATATATACATCAAGGGGCCGGACTCAATATGTGTTAAAATTTTCATAAACAAGAGGGGGCCTGACTCAAAATTTATGTAAAAATCGGGTAAATTTACACTATGTATTAAATTTTTGACTGTAAAAGAATAAATTTACACTAGCGAGAAAAAACTATGGAGGGTGTCGGGGCCACCCTGGCCCCCACTAAGGTACACCTTTGCACAACACATAACCTAATAGCTAGTGATTAAATAAATGCATGAATTAGAGAATTATTGAAATCGGATTAAAATTTGTAGAGACTAGTGTATATTGTTTTTTAACACTTGTTGTGTGTGGAGGACCACATTTTGGGACCTCCAGTGGAGGTTGGATTTCTTCCCTATGCGTTGCGGAGGCTTAGGAATTTTCTCGGCTGGGGATGTCTCCGCATATGCATTTGTGGCTTCCAGGTCTCAGTCGTGGAAATTGCAGGACCACGTCTTGCGAAATGCTGGTGTTACGGGGGTAGATCCTGACTACTCTTTTGCACTTGGTAATATTGGAACAACTCTCCCGAACCTTGATATAGGTGGTTTTACTGATAAGGAGACCGCCCCCAAGAAACCTCAACAAACCTTGGCGAGTGCTCTTTATGGTAAACACGTACATGATTTGGAGGAGCTATTCGATAGACCCCGAGACAAAAGGCAGTTTTAGCTTGTCTCAAGGGGGCTCATGCCCAGGATTTTTTGACTGTTGTGCCCATTGAAGGTCTTGGGCAACGGATGTCGGCAGTTGAATACAGCGCCATCCTTAAATACCGGCTTATGATTCCCCTTTTCCCTCCAGATGAATTATGCCCCATTTGTTAAAATGCTTGTTTGGATAGATTCGGTGAGCAAGCCCTCCACTGTAAGGAATTGTCGGGATTCAAGTATCGTCATGACTGGGTTAGAGATGTGTTATGGGATGTGCTTAGACGTGTCGGGATCTCAGCCAAGAAAGAGGCACCTGTTAACTTTTTGACTAATCCGCGTGAGGGAAGATCTACCATGTGTCCTGCGGATGTTCTTGTGTTTGGCTGGGCAGGGGGTAAGCATGCGTGTGTTGACCTCACTGGGGTGTCCCCGTTGGTGGGGCTGAGAGACAGTGGCTTCGTACCGGGACAGACGGTTTTGAGAGCGGAGTCTAGGAAGGTTGCTAAGCATGAGACATCGTGTTTGGAGAATCAGCACGTGTTCATTCCATTTACCTTCGACACTTTTGGATCCCTAGCTCCCGAGGCGGTTCGCTTCTTGGAGCGGGTGCAGAAGGTGGTCCACAGTGACTCGCAGAGCCCGAGGAACCAAGGATTTATATTTAGTAGAATAGGCTTTGCGATTCAAAAAGGGATAGCGGCGCAGCTTGTTGCCCGCTTACCCATTATCCAGATGTAGTTCGGTTTGTGTTATATATAAAAGGATCAATATTTTCTCTTAAAATTTGTAAGGAATCCTACGTGATAAAAGTACAACACTTGTTCCCATACCACTTACTCGAATTCATTTATGTGTAAAGGTAAGTTTTTTACTTGTAAGTATATTATGACAACAAAAATCATCTAATGATCAACCAATAACACAATTCAACAATTCAAGTAGGATACAAATGTATGTTTGCAAAATGAGAAAATAAAATGTATCCTGGCCCAGATTCTCACAAGCCAACAACAAAGGGACCACAGCAATAATATTAGTTTCCATCCTCATGCATCAAATCCTTCTATAAATACAAACCTCCAACACACTAGTTTCCTCATCTCTTCAAATCTAATTAAAATGGCTTCAAAAACATTCCTTCTTCTTGCCTTGGCTTTTGCAGTCATTTTCATTACCTCAGAAGTAGTCTCTGCCTCCAACAGTAAGTATAATTAGTAATTTTAGGTTTTATGTCGTTAGAGCATATAAACTTAAAGTTGGTAGAAAGTAGAACTCTTACAGATGGACGAGAAATGTGACATGAACAAATTAACTGCATCTCAAAGTGTTCAATTTATAATACTATTATATATGCATATTTATAGTGTGAAATTGTATTGTCAGGCCATATGCGGTTTTTTCTAATATGTAGAGTTGGTATTCTCACATCTTTCTCTTCTGTTAAATATTTTGTCATGTGCCGATGTACGGTGAAGTATAAAATTTTATTTTCCTCATCTATTTGCTACTCTCTCCGTCCATCTTTAAATGTTATTGTTTAAAAAACACAAAGTTTAAGATAGATTGAATGATTCCTTTTTTTGTTTACCAAATAACAGTAATGCCCTTGTAAATTGTGTCCATCAATATTGTTTATTAATGCTAGCTAGTTGTGTGTGTTTAAGGGTAAACTTGAAAATTGAGTAATAAAATTTTAAAGTAGATATTCGTAATATGACAGATAAAAAAGAAAACATGGACACTTTTAATGAGACGAATGAAGTATTAAATAAGAGTGATTAATTTTATTTTATTTGGTAAATAATTTAACTACACCATAAGCATATTCAAAAAACTTTTTTATAAAACGTCTTTGAAAAATTTTAATATGTTAGTCAAAATAAATATGTTTAAAAGTCATTTAATTAATCTGTGTAATACACATGTTTCTAACTTAGTTATAAATAATATGTAATGATGCAGGTGAGATTGACGGGCGTGGAGGATACAACAAGGGCGGACATGGAGGATACAACGGTGGTGGACGTGGAGGGTACCACGAGGGCGGACGTGGAGGATACAACAGTGGTGGACGTGGAGGATACAACGGTGGTGGAGGTGGAGGGCATGGCAAAGGTGGTGGTGGTGGACGTGGAGGGTACGAGGGTGGACGTGGAGGACACAAAGGCGGCAAGCGTGGAGGACACAAGGGTGGTGGTGGAGGACATGGAAACAAAGAAACTCAAAACTGATGATGTATAAGCGGAGAATATGATAAAACATATGTAATCATATCAGTCACGTATTAGAAGATGTTTCATTATGCTATCTTGTATATTATGTATGTAATAATAATTGCATGATTTCTTTGACAAGAAACATGTAATTAATATGTGGGAAATAAGAGTGGACTTTCGAATCAAATTATGTATAATAATAGAATATGGTTACATATACCTACATGCATTCTTTGTTATTGACTCATTGTAGGCCAATGATCAGTAAATATATGAAATTAATTATGCTTGCACAAGGCCGGCCTTAGCCGAACAAAACGCTTTAAGTCCATACTTAATTAAGTATTCCAAATTTAAAATAAAAAAAATTACATATAAATATATTATGGGGTTGGATCAAATACAAATGAAATTAACGTAATAATTGTGAGAATCAAATACAGTAATTATATATACAAGTAAAGTAATTTTGTAATAACATCATAGAGTAATTACATAATTACTTTATGATGTAATTACATAATTACTCTACTTGTATATATAACTACTCTACTTGATTCTAATAATTAGCACATTAATTCCATTTGTACGTTAATTTTCCCCAATATATTACAATGGGCTAAGTAAATTAAGTAAAAGCTGTTATGAATACATTTTAATATGGTGACTCTCCACATGCATAACCTCCTTCCATTCATTTCCTTTGTATTAATGCAATATCCTTATAAATAGATGTATCTTGTATTTGGTTATGTACATCAATAAGAATCAATCTTCTTTCTCTTTATCATCTCCATATGTGTATAAACTTAGCTAATAGGTTGTTGTTTCACAACAAAAGCTATGTATTGATATGATGATAAAATTGATTATTGCTAACTTGTAGGTCATAAGTGGTGCTCAAGACTTGTAATAATCATTTTTTTATTTTGTATTAATGAAAAGGCCATAAAAACTTATTTTGATTTAGACCTCTAAAATCGTTAAGCCGTTTTGCATAATGGAACTGATACAATACTTTGGTAACTCGACAAAATAAATAAATATTAACCTACTTAATTCAAATATTTACAAATATTATTCAAACTTTAACTTTGAAGTATGATCATGATAGATCTAAATTTACTCAAGATACATTAGTTAACTAATTTTTCTTTAAAGCAACAACAAAATTTTATTAAAACTAGCAAGATGCTAGAACCGTCAAATATAACGTCAAAAACGGAGGCAAAGAGAGAAAATACAACAAAGCCTCACCACCAAAAACAAAATCATTCAACACTAACATTGAATTACAACCGAAACCTACACCAATTCTCCCAAGTTAACCCTCTTTTTTAATCTATGCTTGATCCAAAGGTAACTTAGTGATTTAATCTCTTCGTATAGACTTTGAATATGAACCAGGGCCCAATGTGGACTAGCTTATTTCGTTTCTTTCAAAGACACCATTTTGTAACTAGGCAAATCGCATGAAAGGCTTTAGCTTTATCCTTTGGAGCCGACATATACATGTGAAACTCCAGCAAATCTTGAACACTGAATCCATAAATCGGAGGTACCTTGCACCATTGGGAAATCAAGCACCGCACCGCTTGAATTTCTTCACACAAAAAGAGAATATGATCAGCCGATTCCTCCTCCATACCACAAACCGGACACTCGGTTGAATAAGGAAAAAATATATTCAAGTTTCCTAATTATTAATTACATATTGTTGAATAAGGGAAAAATAGATTCAAGTTTCCTAATTGTTTGAAGCAAGTCATTAAAACATTTTTTTAATAGTAAAAATCAATGCACTTTTTTCATTTAGATTTAAATTTTGTAAATGGTTTTACAACTTTTAAAATTAAATGGCCTAATAATATCAAAACAAATATAAAACTACCTCGCCCCTCGCCCCTCGCCCCTTTTGCATCACACCCGTAGCAACATTCTGCACCCTTGCTACCCATGTTGTCAGGCTAAGCATCCATTTAGCACCACCACAACACATAGTCTTATCTGTTAAATTTTTCAATTTAATAAGTAATAAAAATTAAGAATATCACACAAATTTAAATTTAAATATCATCCTTAAAAGGTAAAGAAACCGTAAAGTGCTCTTTACGATTCATGATTGGTTTCTTTACTATTCATGATTCATTACTTTTACAACTTAAACACAATTTAAGGTTCAAACTAATTTATAGGTAAGTATATTTGATTAATGGGTGATATAAAATTGTTGTATTGACGTGTCAATATCATATACAACGCTGGATGTGGCGGAGGTTATATGGCATGGTCGTTGTAGTTAATAATCTAGATAACAAGTGGTTTGACTTGGTAAACGATAACATGTGGTGACTTTGGCCTCATAATAAATTCTTTTGTCTAAATGCTTGAATATGTACCCTAACCAGAAGAAGCATAGGTCCACGACGTCTATGTGACAATCTCTACATCGCTTACGGTTTATTACATTGAAAAAGTCCAAAGATATTTTCTCGAAGCGATCTATTATTTTTATTAAGGATTTGTATTAACACTAAAATCAGCATCACAAAATATAATCATTTATAAAACCTTCTGAACGACAAGGTCCTAAGGCATTAACCTTGGTATTGGAGTCCTAGGAGGAACCCCTAGGTTCAGGATGCGGTTAAATTGTAAAAAGTTGATTGAACTTTAGCTTTGGTATTCAGTATCAAAGTTGTTGATCAGAATCAACTTTGTATTTCAGTACCAAAAGTGGTCTTTGGAAACAGAATAAACTTTGGTATTCGGTATGAAACTGGTCTTCAGAACCAGATCTTTGATTGAAACTAATTTTGGTCTCAATTAAGAACCAATGTTGTTGATCATGATTAGAACCAACTTTGTTCTCTATAACAAAAAGCATGGGTCATAATGCAACAATTATGGTTGTTATAATTGTTAACTGTAATGATGTTTCATAAAAGGTTACAAGGATTCGGTACACCAAATAAACCCCTATACAAAAGGAATCATTTGGTCATTATACAATCATAAAATTTCACACATTAAAAATTCACACAAAAAAACTCTTTATTTGATAAATTTTCTATCTCATTTGATTATTGAATTCGTGTTAGGAGAAATACTTTAACCTCAAAACAAACTATATGATTCACAAAGATACCTAGTTTAGTTAGGCGAAATTCATAAAACACTACTAACATTATGACTAAAACTTTTTACATGTTTTGTTTATAAAAATACATTCCAACTCCGCGGTCTAAAAACAAAAAAAGATCACAAAGGATGAAACCATGAAACCACGAGAACATGTTGCAGGTATATTGCAATTTGGTAGAATGAGACGATTGCCAAAGACTAGTAGAGCGATTTGGCATAACTAGACGATTGTCGAAAGTTCTTATTTGTCAAACCCCATAATGGTTGTGTAACAGCTTATGGGTCCGTTTGAATATTGGACTATATACAGCTTAACTCGAAGTCCATGCATGGTGTTATGAACCCATCCCATGTCAATGCGCACACTTTATATTTTCGAATTCAGGTAATTAAGTCTGGGTTAGCAGTGGTTAGTTTGTTTCCTTGATTTATGCTTTACGCGTGTTGGAGCCTGTATTGGCTACTCAATCTTTTCCAAGTTATCGAAGAGTATCATCGATTATTTCTCAATACCCTTGAATACTTTCATGTTAACCCAGGATTGTTATTTTTCCAACTTGGCAGAAGTACTCAAAACCTCTATGCTACTGTTAACTTCAGTGTTCTTTTTCTATGTTATTTATTAGCCATTTAGGAGTATATATTATCCATGGCCGGAAAGCTAAAATAATCTTGACTGATTCAGTTATTTGTTGGTTAAGTGTTTTGTATTTATCATCTCATTCCCTTAAAGATGTTTAATGGTCATGTAAATATGAGCTAGTAGTGTAATTAAATTTTGCAAAAAAAAATAATAAATATTTAATGTTAGTTAGTTTTAAATTGTTACTTATTATTTATCCAAAATGCCCATCTAAGTACGTGACAAAACCGTTTATGAGACCATTTATACCTTTTTAAAAACAAAAACAACTATGTTTTTTTTTATAAAAACAATGTTTTGGAGAGCTCAGGAAAATAAAAAAGAAGTGTGTATTTAGTTATTTTTAAAATCTTACAGAGCATATGTTACTTGAGAATAATCAAATAAATTCTTATATAATTTCTTATAATAAAACTTTTAAAAAGGTGAGGTGTTTATTAATGATAATTCTTACCACTGAATTTATAAAAAAGAAATCAAATGTCGATTGTTTACACAAGCGTTTTCATGTTCACGAAAACCTATCATGCCTCGCTCACCTAACAATGACGTTGTGTTCTACGTACGAATGTGACTCACTTGATGACACTTCAATTATATACAATCTAATTGTTTTGGCTATAGGTTTTCGTATTTACATGTCAAGAAATAAAAAGGGTAAATGAAACTCATTGTTGCGACAATCTTTAGACACATAATCGTTTTGATACTGCATAAATCAGGTTCTTTTGTGCTCTTTAGTCTGATCGATGAGTCGATATGCATACATTAATTTATGATAGTAGACCCACTGAAGAAACACTAATCGACCCCGGCTGATTACGGATAATCTGGGGGTTAAATAGATGTTTCCCACGAGGGTTAGGTCCTGCAAGATGGTTATTCTTCTGATGACCTGCAAAACAGACACCGTGAGCTCGTCACTGAGAATGGGGGGGGTACCTCCTTGTGACCACCCTCCGGCGTGAGAATCAGACTAGATTGCTCTTGAATATAAGTGTATATTAAGAGAAATAGCTAGAGAGAAGATGATGATACCGTTCCAAGGTGTTGGAGTATTTATAGCCGAAGGTAGGTGTCCAAGAAGGTACAGCCGGCTGTATTATATTCCTTTTCTACCAACTGTGGGCTACGCACGTGCCGTGCTGGTGGTTGGTGGGTAGGCAGCGGCTGATAGTGACATGGCCGACTGTGTACTATTCCTTTTCCACCAACTGCAGGCTATGCACGTGCCACGACAAGGGTTGGTGAGTAGGCAGCGGCTGATAGGTGACATTAAGTACTAGAGCGTGCTACTCGTCGTACTGTTGTCAGTGAGCTGTCGCAGCTTTGGTCAGATCTTTTGTCCATACCTTGGCAGGTATAGTACAAAAGGTCCTCCAGTAGCGTACGGACTGGCTCGAGAATTCCCGGCTTTGGGCGGAAGTATTCCCGGCTTGCTCATTCCCTCTTCAGGTGACATTACTGAATTATTTGAGAGTTAGTGCCTTGTGCGTGTAGCCTTGCTGTGCGGGTAGCCTTCCCTGATGGCTAGTATCCGTAGCTGCGGGAACAGGCGGAGTACGTCACCATTGGGAGGCTTTTCCTGCGGGAACAGCTTGCGTACTGCGCGTAAGGACGTCGCGTCTCTGAGCATGGTTGGTCCTGCGGATCCAGTTGGTCTTTGCGCAGACGTCCCTCTAAGGTGAGTCTTGCGAGTTCAACTGCGCAGACGTCTCTCTTCGAGGTGAGTCTTGCGGGTCCAACTGCGCAGACGTCCCTGTTTAAAGTGAGTCTTGCGGGTCCAACCGCGCAGACGTCCCTGTTTAAGGTGAGTCTTGCGGGTCCAACCGCGCAGACGTCCCTGTTTAAGGTGAGTTTTGCGGGTCCAACCGCGCATACGTCCCTGTTTAAGGTGAGTCTTGCGGGTCCAACCGCGCAGGCGTCCCTGTTTAAGGTGAGTCTTGCGGGTCCAACCGCGCAGACGTCCCTGTTCAAGGTGAGTCTTGCGGGTCCAACTGGGCTCTGCTGGGACCTACCTCTTCAAGTCCCCCCAGTCCAATGTTCTTCTCATGAATTGTTAATAAGTGAGGAGAACTTTTGGACTTAAGCAAGGGGTTTTGAAAAGGGTTTAGTTTTAAGGTTTTCCATGGGGATTCTTCCCGCGGAAGTCCTAATGTCACGTGCAGAAATTCCCGACTTTTCTGCTTGATCTTTGGGTATGATGCGGGTAGGTCTGTAACCTCCTCGCAAGTCAGGAGCGTTGAGTTCCACTTGTGTAGATTCTCCATGAGGTTTTGGTAGTTTTAAACATAGTGATCAATTATGTTAAACAACCAATTCCATCTTGGAGCTTCAAACAATCTAGTTGTCAACGTTCCCGCTATGCGGGGATGTTATTTCCGTTTCCGCAAGCATGGCCCAGAAGATCCTTCTTGGTTTCAATTCCCTGCGAGTGCTAAGTATGTGAAGGGTTTTGCCTTGACACTGTACCCGCACTCGTCTTATAGTTACTTTACTTCCAAGGTATTGTTGGCTTCAATTCCCTCCAGGTGCTAAGTATGTGAAGGGTTTTGCCTTGACACTGTACCCGCACCTGTCTTATAGTTACTTGGTTGCCAATGTATTCTTGGCTTCAATTCCCTGCAGGTGCTAAGTATGTGAAGGGTTTTGCCTTGACACTGTACCCGCACCTGTCTTATAGTTACTTGGTTGCCAAGGTAAAGGGGTATAGTCCCGCTTACTTTTGAATCTTTTTGACTTGCGTTGTAAACGTTATATGACTTGCTCATGCATATTTTAGTTTAACTTAGCAATTTTCCAAGTGTTTTGAATAAGTTAACCTTTCGACACGCGGTTGTCAATAGGTTAATGTTCAGTTTCCTCTATCATGGTTGTGCGGGTAGGACCGTCACTTTCATTTAGTGGGATGACCAAACTTTACCTATAACTGACCTGCGTGAAGGTTTTCCTCATCTTTTCCTTAGAAACTTTTGCCGTTTTTTGTGTTTATGCGGGTTTTGCCGCCGTCCACACGCAACGACTTCTTTCCATATTTATGCGGTGAATACCGGCATATCCGTCCGAAAAGTTCATAAGTATAAATTTGAAGCGATCAACACAATGTGATAAAGGAGAATCATTTCCATTAGAAGTGGCTCTAGGCCGTTTCTTTATAAGTTTGGAATTGATGTACTTGTAACATTTGCGTAATTGAGCTCCATTCCATATTCTTGGGATGGGGGTGCCATCGAGCCTTTCGAGCCGGTATGCGCCCTTTCCCAAAACTTCATTGATAATGTATGGCCCTTCCCAGACCGGGGCCAGCTTTCCTGGGCGTTCTTGGTTCGAAGCCTTGTTGTTACACAGTATGTAGTCTCCGACCTTGAAGTTGCAGAGTTTTACCCGCGTGTTGTAGTACTTTTGCATTTGTCGCTTGTAGTTCTCTTCACGCTCTGCGGCTAAGTCTCTGCGTTCCTCGGTTAGCATAAGGTCTAACCGTCTTTCCGTATCGTTGTCCTCTGGTTGAATCAAGACCCTTGGTGAGGGTAGACCAATTTCGACCGGGACCATGGCTTCAGTGCCATAAGTGAGGCTGAACGGGGTTTCTCCCGTACTTGCCTTTTTCATCGTTCTGTGTGCCCAAAGGACGTGTGGAACTTCGTCCACCCAGCCGGATCTGTGTTCCAGGAGTCTTTTCTTAATGCCGTCGACGATGCTCTTATTTGCTCTTTCCACCTCACCATTACCTTGCGGGTGTGCCACTGAGGTAAAGGTGTGGGTGATTTGAAGTTCTTTCAACCACTGTTGTAGCTTCTTGTCAGCAAAGTTGGTGCCGTTATCGCTCACCAAATTTTGTGGAAGTCCAAAACGACAAATAATAAATTCTCAAATAAATTTTTTGATATGTTTTGCGGTTGTTTGGGCTAAGGGTTTTGCTTCTATCCACTTGGTGAAGTAGTCGATGGCTACCACTAGATACTGAACGTTCCCTGCTGCTGTGGGAAATGGGCCTGTCACATCGATGACCCACTTCTGAAATGGCCATGAAGAGGTGACTGGAACAAGTTCATTCTTCGGGCGATGCGTGTTGGGTGCGTAGAGTTGGCAAGACCTACACTTTCTGATGTATGCCAGTGCATCCGTATGCATCCCCGGCCAAAAGTATCCCGCGTTGTTTAGCTTAGCTACAACTGCGCGTGGACCTGCGTGTATCCCACAGATGCCTTCGTGTACTTCCCTTAGGAGGTAGTCGGCATCTTGGTCGTCAACGCATCTGAGGAGTGGGCCAAGAAAGTTACGTCTGTAAAGGATGTCATCGATGAGTTGATAGTTCAGTGCTTTACAGCGTAGTTTTCTTGCCTGTGTTTTTGACTCTGGTAGTATACCCGTCGCAAGGTAATTTATTATTGGTGTCATCCATGTTTCTGTGCCGGTTTGGATGACACAGATTTCCTTGTGCGGGACTGATGGTGCGCCAAGGAGTTCAATGCGGATATCCTTTCCCAAGTGGGTGAAGGCCAATGACGCAAGCTTGCTTAACGCATCCGCAGATTTGTTTTCGCTACGCTTGACATGTATGACCTTACAATCGTTAAAATCGCGCATGAGGGTTTTTGCTTGTGCGAGGTACAGCGCCATTGTGTCGTTCACGGCCGTGTACGTCCCGTTTATTTGGTTGGCTACTAACATGGAATCCACGTGGGCTTCCAAGTTCTTCACTCCCATCTTACGCGCAATTCTCAGCCCGGCCAAGAATGCTTCATACTCTGCTTCGTTATTTGTGCTTGGAAAATCCAGTCAAATAGCGTAAGTGTATTCTTGGCCCGCTGGGTTGATTAGTTTCAATCCTGCGCCTGAGCCCTAGTTGCTGGCTGCTCCATCAGTGTAGAGTCGCCAGACATCATCGATGTCCTGTGCTGGAGAGGGTTGAGCCTCTTCCTGGCACTCTTTCTCCCGCGAGGCGGGGACTTCTGCAATAAAGTCGGCCAAGATCTAGCCTTTTATGGCTGGTCGCGGCTTGTACTTTATCGCGTATTCTCCCAATTCTATTGCCCATTTGGCTAGGCGTCCCGACAATTCGGGTTTGCCTAGAACGTTTGCGAGTTTGAAGTTGGTGAGAATGGTGATTGGATGACCTTGGAAGTATCGTCTTAGCCTGTGTGAAGCCTGTACAAGTGCTAAGACTAATTTTTCCAGGGTAGAGTACCGGGTTTCTACGTCTGTTAGGACACGGCTAACATAGTAGACTGGCATCTGGATGCCTTTTCGCTCGACTAGCAGGACGGCCCCGGTTGCTCTATCTGTGGCGGAGAGGTATAGGATTAATTCATCCCCCGCTTTTGGTGCTGTGAGCGTTGGGAGTTCGATCAAGCGTGACCGAATTTCCTGAAAAGCTGCTTCCGCTTCTGGTGTCCAGCGGAAGTGCGTTTTCTTTAAACAGTTTCTCAGCGTCGACACGAATGGGAACGCCTATCCGCATGGTTTGCCAAGAAGCGGTTAAGTGCAACTAGGCGTCCATTCAGTGTCTGAGCTTGCTTGATGGTAGTAGGTGATTCCATTTTGATAATGGCTTCGACCTTTTCAGGGTTCGCTCTGAAGCCATCTTTAGTAACAATGACTCCTAAGAACTTCCCTTCTTCCATCCCAAAGGAACACTTGCTCGGGTTGAGCTTCATGTTTATCTTTCTGAGCGTGTTGAAAGTTTCTTCGATGTCTTTCAACATTGTTTCTGGGTCAAGGCTTTTGATGACCAAGTCATCCATGTAGACTTCCAAGTTCCTCCCAATTTGGGTATGAAACTCTTTGTCCATCAGGCGTTGGTATGTGGACCCGGCATTCTTAAGTCCGAATAGCATCATTTGATAACAAAATGTGCCATCGGGCGTCCGAAATGCGGTTTTGTCCTGATCGTCAACGGCCATGTGGATTTGATGGTACCCTTTATACGCATCAAGGAAGCATTTAAGGCGAAACGGTGCTAACGAATCTACCTTAAGATCAATTTCGGGTAACGGGTAACAATTTTTGGGGCATGCTTTGTTTAAGTCTTTGAAATCTATGCACATGCGCCATTGCTTGTTAGACTTCGGTACCATGATGGGATTTGCAACCCATGTTTGATATCTGCAAACGCGTACGATGCCCGCGTCAAGGAGTTCCTTGACTTGGGTTCTACACGCGTTAGCTTGTTCCGCCCCCATTACTCTGCGCTTTTGTATGACTGGCGTGAAAGCCGTGTCACACTTGAGCTTATGCTCTGCCTTACTTCGAGGTACACCAGTCATGTCAGCTGGTGTCCACGCGAAGATGTCCGCGTTTTTCTGTAGTAAGCGTTTGAGTAAGGTGCGCGTAGGATCAGTGACTGTTGGGCCAATGGTAACCACTTGGTCGGGGTATTTGCCATTGAAGGCCCATTCTTCTGGTTCGGTGATGGTTGGTTTAGCCATCTTTGGTTTGGGTGTTGATGAGACAGATGCGATGCATACCTGGGGAATACCGGTGACCATCGCTACGCCCTCAGCTGTTGGCCATCCCATCATGCCGTGGACTGAAGATACCACGGCATTGAATCTTGTCATCCCGTCTCTCCCGAAGAGAATGTCGTATGTGTGGTGTGGCTTCCTCATTACGACAAAGTCCACGTCTTCTGTGCGGGAGTGTTTCCCGTCTGTGAGAATGACGGGGAAGGATAGGATACCCAGGGGGGTGTTTGTGCTGCCGTCAAACCCTTCCATCGAGGCATAGACCGTTTCCAGGCGTTCCTTGTCTTCGTCGTCTAGCTTGTCGAAGAACTGCCTGTACATAACCGTTGACGAGGCACCGTTGTCAACAAGAGTGCGGGAAGTGATGTAATGCCCCAGCTGGCTTTTGATGACGATAGGGCCCTCTTTGCTGGGTCCTTCTGGCACTCGCGGGAAGCGCACCTCAGCTTCCTTCCATGCGCATGGTTCTGTCGTCCGTCTTTTTCTTCCTCTGATGTTACTATGAACCATGTGGATGCTGATGTCAACGGGCTTTCGTCCGTTGCTTTTGTATCGGTTGTCATTCTTCCCTCCATTCTTGATTGATGCCACAAGGTGTGTAAGTTTTCCATCCTTGACGAATGTTTCAACAATATCCCTCAAAGATATACACTTCTCAGTGGTGTGACCCTTTGTCCCGTGGAAGTCACAGGATTTGCTCTGATCCGCGTCAGGTCTGTGCCGGACCGTTGGAGCTTTTGGCCATGGGAGTTTCTCAGTGGCAAATATCTCCGTGACGCTTTTGGTGAGCGGCGTCCACCGGGGGTATCGGCTTGATGGGTGCGTGTTATCCCTTCCGCCTACTAAAGAGCGAGAGCTGGATGAGGTGTCAAAGTTTACCCTTGACTGCCAAATGCCTAACTTCCTCTTTTTGTTTTGCCGGGCGGTCCGGACGTTGTTTTCTCTAATCCTTTGCGCGTAGAGGTTTGTACTCTGGGGTAGATCCCCACCCAGTTGCTTCTCTGTTTCGGCAAAGCGCTTGGACGCCGTCATGATGGCATCCCATGTGGATGGCATGCCGTCTTTACCCGTCAACGTGCGGATAAGCTCTGGATATTCGGCGCCCTGGATGAAAGCGGCGCGAACAAGATCTTCGCTTATAGTGCCCAGACTCAGCTTTTTCGAGTTGAAGCGAGTGATGAAGTCTAGTAAAGATTCATCCTCCTCTCTAACGCAGTTGAGGATCGTCCACTGCTCTTCAGTATATTTCCTCTGTTGACTGAAGTGTTGGCTGAACTTATGTTGGAAGTCCGCCCAATCGTAGATGTGGTGGACCGGTAGACGGTCAAACCACGCTCTAGCCGCTCCAACCAACGTCATCTGGAACATATAACACCACGTGGGTTCCGTCCAGTTGCTGACGGTTGCCCCCGCTATGAATCTGTTCAAGTGATCGTCTGGGTCGGATATACCATCATAAGTGCCGATGTTGGGCATCTGCTTGGCACTCTTCGGGGCGATTGCTTCCGCAATGTCCCTTGCAAACTTGGATGTTCCCGCATTTGCAGCAGTTGGTCTAAAGGTTTTGGAGAAGTCACGTGGGTTTCTCCCCGCGTTCCTTTGTTTGAAGGTTTCTCCAAAATTCCTTCTCGGTTGGAAGTCCGTTTCGTTACGCTTCCCTTTCGCCCTATGGCGAGGGTTTGCGTCACTGTCGGATTCCTCCCGATCATCGTCCGAGGACTCGCACTCATTGCTCATGTTGAGCCGTTGTCGAGTGCTTCCGAATTCGTCAGCCTGTTGGAGTGAACGTAAGCGTTCGTCCAACTCAACTTGGAATTCCTTCTGACGTGCTTCCGCCCACGCTTTAACTTGATCAAGTGTTTGGCGGAGGAGCCTCGTTTGTTGTCTTTCCGCCTGGGTGTTAATGAATCCCAGGGAATGATTGTTTACTGCACTTGCCCCGGCTTGGGTAACCGGGGTAGTGTTCGTAAAATTTACTGCACTTGCCCTGGCTTGAGTAACCGGGGTAGTGTTCGTAAAATTTGTGTACTCGCCGGTGTTCCTCCCAGTAGCTGGGGTTGTGATTACCGGGGTTTCTTGGTCACTCGCTGGCCTTGGGACAGGAGTAACGTTAACCATCTTTCCAGAAGTTTTGAAAAAACTGAAAAAGAATAAGTTCTAGCTTTTATGCACGGATGGCGCCAATGAAGAAAACACTAATCGACCCCGGCTGATTACGGATAATCTGGGGGTTAAATAGATGTTTCTCTACGAGGGTTAGGTCCGGCAAGATGGTTATTCTTCTGATGACCTGCAAAACAGACACCGTGAGCTCGTCACCGAGAAGGGGGGGGTACCTCCTTGTGACCATCATCCGGCGTGAGAATCAGACTAGATTGCTCTTGAATATAAGTGTATATTAAGAGAAATAGCTAGAGAGAAGATGATGATACCGTTCCAAGGTGTTGGAGTATTTATAGCCGAAGGTAGGTGTCCAAGAAGGTACAGCCGGCTGTATTATATTCCTTTTCTACCAACTGTGGGCTACGCACGTGCCGTGCTGGTGGTTGGTGGGTAGGCAGCGGCTGATAGTGACATGGCCGGCTGTGTACTATTCCTTTTCCACCAACTGCAGGCTATGCACGTGCCACGACAAGGGTTGGTGAGTAGGCAGCGGCTGATAGTGACATTAAGTACTAGAGCGTGCTGCTCGTCGTACTGTTGTCAGTGAGCTGTCGCAGCTTTGGTCAGATCTTTTGTCCATACCTTGGCAGGTATAGTACAAAAGGTCCTCCAGTAGCGTACGGATTGGCTCATTTGGGCGGGAGAATTCCCGGCTTTAGGCGGGAGTATTTCCGGCTTGCTCATTCCCTCTTCAGGTGACATTACTGAATTATTTGAGAGTTAGTGCCTTGTGCGTGTAGCCTTGCTGTGCGGGTAGCCTTCCCTGATGGCTAGTATCCGTAGCTGCGGGAACAGGCGGAGTACGTCACCATTGGGAGGCTTTTCCTGCGGGAACAGCTTGCGTACTGCGCGTAAGGACGTCGCGTCTCTGAGCATGGTTGGTCCTGCGGATCCAGTTGGTCTTTGCGCAGACGTCCCTCTAAGGTGAGTCTTGCGAGTTCAACTGCGCAGACGTCTCTCTTCGAGGTGAGTCTTGCGGGTCCAACAGCGCAGACGTCCTTGTTTAAGGTGAGTCTTGCGGGTCCAACCGCGCAGACGTCCCTGTTCAAGGTGAGTCTTGCGGGTCCAACTGGGCTCTGCTGGGACCTACCTCTTCAAGAACAGAGGTAATATTATCAATATGTATATTTGACCATACAAGAATAGAGGTTGTGGCCAAATCCACTTTTGCCATCTATGTGATAAGTCAAAAACTTGTCACGGGTTGGAACATAAAATTCATTAATTGGTAAATACCTTTTTGACTTAAATCTCCAATTTTTAATGCCATTCATACTCCTTTAGTTCAAAAGTTGAAACAAAATGTGTATTTTAAATTGTGTAACAAAATGTAGTAATTTTATTATATTAACATCTTACTGATTTCGGCATGTGTCAATGTTAATGTTAATAGAGCATCCACAAACATGGTGTAAGAAGTGAGGTTCGGTTCTAGGTGGCAACCGACACCAACTCTCAACAATGATTCTCCGTTTTCTCGTTTATTTCACAAAACTCCTAATTATATTAAACTTCATGGCTTTGGCTGTCTTGCCTATCCATGACTACGACCCTATTCACATCACAAACACCAACAACGATCCAAACTGTGCATATTTGTAGGCTACTCTTCTTGACAAAGGCTTATTATCTACTTGAACCACTTACAAACCATATATACATGTCTCGCCATGTTCATTTTGTAGAAAATATATTTACATGCGAGTCCATTGTTCAATCCTTTACACAATTCCCTCCCACTCTTGATGCATGGCTATCACAAATTATTCAACCAATCTTATCACCTTCTCATTCTGAACCTGCTGATGTTCCTACTCCCACTTCTAATGAAACATAACCGATTTCTGAAACATTATCTCACCTAAATCAGCCCTCATCCCCTTCTAATTCACCATCACCAATCTTCCCTACCTCCGATGCCTCTTTAAACGCACCCACTTCATCTACCTCCAGAAACAAATGCCATTTCCAGAAACACCAACTCTCTTAATCCACCTTATAACACTCGTCCCACTATAAAACCAAATCCGAAATACAATAATTCAGATTATGTCCTATATCATTCAACCACACACTCACTTCCCGAACCTTCTACAATTACTCAAGCCTTAAAACAGCCCACATGGCGTAAATCCATGCAAGACGAGTTTGATGCTCTTCAACGCAATCACACTTGGACTCTCGTCCATTGTGAATCGGCACCCATCCTTGTAGGCTACAAACGGGTTTATCGAACCAAGTTTAAACCCAACGGATCAGTTGATAACTTAAAGCTCGTTTAGTTGCTAAAGGTTTTCATCAACGCTCGGGCTTGGATTACGTTCAAACTTTTAGCCCCGTTATAAAACCGACCACCCTTCGTCTTATTCTTGCTTTAGCAACCTCATCCTATTGGTGTCTTCACCAACTCGATATAAATAACGCTTTCCTACAAGGTTCTCTCACTGAGTCCGTATACATGGCTAAACCAACCGGTTTTACCGACCATTCTTCACCCAATCATGTGTGCAAGCTCAATAAGGCCATTATGGACTTCGCCAAGCTTCACGCGCTTGGTATGACGAATTGAAATCTTATCTTCTTTCTGTTAATTTCAAACCCACCATTTCAAATCCATCTCTTTTTATAAACCAAACCACTTCATCACCAATTTTCATTCTTGTCTATGTTTATGATATAATTATCACCGGACCAAACTATTCACTCATCAACTCATACATCACATCATTCTCAAATCGTTTCTCTCTAAAAGATCTCAGTACCTTATCTTATTTTATTGGTATTGGGGTTATTCCTCATATAAAGGGAATTTTTATCTCACAAACAAAATACATCTTGGACATCCTCACTAAAGCCAACATGAGTGAATGTAAGTCGGCTGCCACTCCTATGTCAACCTCGGTTTCCTCAGCAACAGATTATCGTGCTATTATGGGGGGCTCTCCAATGCTTGTCATTAACAAGACCTGATGTAGCCTTTTCTGTGAACAAAGTATCACAGTTCATGCACCAACCCACGGATCTTCATTGGGCTTCTTTAAAACGTTTGCTCCGCTACCTACATGGAACTATGCATCAAGGTATACTTTTTGAACTGAATTCACCATTGCATCTCCGTGCCTTCACCGACACAGATTAGGCGGGCGATCGCCCGAGCTATCGGATCACCACTGGCTATGTTGTGTACCTTGGTTGCAACCCGGTTTCTTAGACCTCGAAACGCCAACCGACACTAACCCGTTCATCCACCGAAGCTGAATTTCGGGCAGTAGCTTCAACAACAACAGAAGTACAATGGTTAATGTCCTTAATGTTTAAACTTGGATATCAATCCACGGTTACCCCTACTATTTACAGTGATAATTTAAGCGCTACACACTATTCTCATAATTCAGTTTTCCATTCAAGAATGAAGCATATCGTGTTAGACTTCCACTTCGTTCGTGAAAAGGTTCAAGACGGTACCATACGCGTCATTCACATATGGGGGGATGATCAACTTGCTGATGCTCTCACTAAGCCATTACTAAACGACGATTTTAGATTCACTTATCCAAAATTGGTCTTATCTCGCGATCGTCCATCTTGCGGGGGAATGTTAAACCCAACTTGGTTCCCACCATTGATTCAAACTATTTTGAATTATTTAGTTTGTTGTAACAAGCTAGTTTATCTCCTACTTATTTGTAAAGTCTTCCTAGTCTCTAGGATACACATGTGTATATATTTTCCTCTATTCATTAGTAAATAAATGATCGTTGATACATTATACTAACTGGGATGGCAAAAACTACCATGTTGTAACTAATGCCTATGGAGCCAACAAAAAATGTATACCTTTTGTAATTATCGATAGTATTTGGACTACTAATTTTCAAATTTGGACCGCTACAATGCGTGAGTTCTTTAACTAGTTATGTTGTTTCCTAAGGAGGGGCAACATATCACCTCCACGTTATCGTCACGAAATAAGGCTGCAAAACCTCTCTTCATAAACCCTCTCTATATCGCCCCTCTGCAGTGTTTCTCTCCAGTGTTGCCCCCCAAATCGCCCCTCACAACGCTCACTGCGAATTCTCGTATAACTAAAGATGGAATATATATATATATATATATATATATATATATATATATATATATATATATTTAAGAATACTCTTTTTTAATAAAAAAATACAATTGTGCGATGGGACTGTGTAAGTGGAGTCAACTCTTTTGTGCCCACTTAAAGAACACACGTCGTATTTTCTTTGAACTATAAAGGTTAGTGGGAGTAATTGTGGCAATCAGTGAGGCCCTTGCAATTATAACGTCGGTTATGTGAGTAAAACTAACTATATCGAGTGTCGTTACCGTATCATACCAAGCTAATACATACCGAACAAATAAATAATATAGGTACCGGTGTTGCAATTAATATCAGTACTCATTTTTATGGTATTTGATGGACATATAACACGTGTTTATTCGTTTAGGCATATAATGACTATATTATCTGGGTTACACGAGACAATTTAACACCAGTACCGAAACAGTAACTCAGAACTTTATATTTGTAACTTTTATTCATTTGATCTAATGCTATTGTAAGCATTATTTAAGTTTTTGCATACACGTACAAATTCCAACCAAACATATTTTATATATTTCTTACACATATAAACACAAACCGAACATAAAAAAATCCGACTGATAAAATGTATAGTTCTATGCTTTTCCGGTATCTAAAGTGTAGAAAGGAAGCAAGCACTACACGACA
Organism: Bidens hawaiensis; assembly: GCF_021521415.1. Taxonomy (NCBI): domain Eukaryota; kingdom Viridiplantae; phylum Streptophyta; class Magnoliopsida; order Asterales; family Asteraceae; genus Bidens; species Bidens hawaiensis. The sequence goes on along the minus strand of NW_027492372.1, from coordinate 154,703 downwards.
TTATATTGTAAATGCATATTATGACACCTGTTGTGATGCTATATAATTTGGTGAAGAGATATGCATGCAACTGATGCACGTATCAATATCGAAAATACTCGAGGAGCCACATGTGCATGCAATATGCTACTCTTCTGCCGCCGTGGTCATCTTTATATTAATCAATAACTATAAGCAGGAAAATGTTTAAAGCAACAAGCTGAATATAATTTGGATTATATATATATATATATATATATATATATCCAAGAACAAACATGTTAAAGTTGTATTAACTCTTTTAATATGTTGGATTTGTAGGTCCTTATAATCGGATTGTGATTACACAAAGTAATTGAAGCGGTTGTGGGTTCTAGCCTCAATTGGTTTTGGATCAAGAACTCATATGTCTTGTGTGGCTTACAATCAAGTGGTTGTGGGTTCTAGTCTCAAGTGACATGAGGTAAAATAGGTGGGGAAAAAACTATAGTCGTTTTACGGTGAAGTTTGCAAACCCTATTTAAACGACCCATCCGTCGTGATCTTTGATGAGGAACGGTTATCACACTACAAGAAAACTATTCTGACAGGACTGCTCCTATACCGACCACAATTGTGGTCGCTATAGAACACATGTACCGACTACATGCGGTCACTATAGGGTTTGAACAGATTTCACTTATGACAAACACTTTACCAACCACATGTGATCGGGATAGATTTAGTGGGAAGTTTGGCTCTTCGAGGAACTTTATTCCGACCACATGTTATTAGTAAACACCAAACAATCGTCCCACCTTTCATGGGATTCGATCTCATCATCTTCAAACCGATAATTCGGCTTGTTTGTTGTCCTACAACGCAAACAAACAAACAAACAACCCGATCACGACATAATTAACCAACCTAACTAATCCAAACTTAGAACTAAACATAAACAATACATAAAACAATACCTAAACACTAACTTTAAGAAGTGATTGTGGTTAACACACCAGGCCAAAATTGCTGTACATGCTAACATGTATATTCTAAGATAAAAAGACAAACTTAGTGCCTATTTTCAGTATTGTCCAAAGTTTCCTGACATCCAGTTGTCTCACATGATAATCGATAACTATTTGACTATTGGTATACAACCGCCATGCTTGGGACTGTTCATGCCAAATAATCACATCCTGTAACCTTTATATACATTATTATACAAGCATTTATTTGGTGATGATCCATATTATCACAACCGAGTTATCGTGTTACTTAGTGGATGTGCCACATAAGCTATGGAATGATAGGTGTCACTTTTTCTCTGGCGATGTGTCCGCCAGTGAAAGATTATAAATTGATGAACTTTGTATAGGTGCAAAACACTAAAAACATATATGGTGTACGAGGTAACTAGGAAGATGAAGGTTAACAAGAGTTTGGTTTTGTTGGCACTTTTATTTGCTGTTAGGATTATAAGCTCTTCTGCGAGATTACTTGATACTAATGATGATAGTGAGTTTTGTATTTTGTTTTTAGTTTGTTTTAGTTTGTGTTTATGTATACATATATATGATGGTATATGGTGATATGAAGAATGGAATGATTTAAGTGTTTTTTTTAATATAGTTGATGTTATTATTGTTGTGTTGGTAACATGTGGGTTTGGTGAATTTCAGAGTTGGAAGTTGATGATGAAAAGAAACGACTAACTGATAAAATCAGTGTAATAAGAAGGGGAGTTTTTGAAGTAAGTGATGATGGTGATTTATCAGAAGAGATTGTTGTTGGTGGAGGTGGGAGTGGAAGTGTGGGAGGTGGTGGAAGTGGAAGTGTAGGAGGTGGAGGCGGTAGTGGTGGCGGTGGCCATGGAAGCGGTAGTGGAGGCCATGGCGGCGGAAGTGGTAGCGGTGGTGGTGGCCATGGCAGCGGTAGCGGAGGCCATGGCGGCGGAAGTGGAGGCGGAGGAAAGGGAGGAGGCGGCGGTGGTAGTGGAGGTGGAGGCAGTGGCGGCGGCGGAGGAAAGGGAGGCGGAGGAGGTGGAAGCGGAGGTAGTGGTGGTGGCAGTGGCGGTGGAGGAAAGGGAGGAGGCGGAGGTGGTGGTAGCGGAGGCAGTGGTGGTGGAAGTGGCAGCGGAGGTAAAGGAGGAGGCGGAGGTAGTAGCGGAGGTGGTAGCGGAGGAAAAGGAGGAGGCGGAGGTGGTAGCAGTGGAGGAGGAAAAGGAGGTAGTGGAGGTGGTAGTGGTGGAGGTGGAGGAGGTAGTGGGGGCAAAGGAGGTAGCGGAGGCAGTGGTGGCGGAGGACACAGTGGGGGTAGTGGTGGAGGAGGAAGCAAAGGAGGTGGTGGTAGTGGTGGCGGAGGACACGGAGGGAGTGGTGGTGGACAAGGCGGCTCTGGTGGAGGTGGTGGTGGACACAGTGGAGGTGGCAGCGGTGGAGGAAGCAAGGGAGGAGGTGGTAGCGGTGGTGGGGGAAGTGGAGGAGGAAGCAAGGGAGGGGGTGGTAGCGGAGGTGGTGGACACGGTGGGGGCAGTGGAGGTAGTGGTGGTAGCGGAGGACACGGTGGGGGCAGTGGAGGTAGTGGTGGTGGTGGAGGAGGCAAGGGAGGGGGTGGTAGCGGAGGTGGTGGACACGGTGGGGGCAGTGGAGGTAGTAGTGGTGGTGGAGGAGGAGGCAAGGGAGGGGGTGGTGGTGGACAAGGCGGTAGTGGTGGTAGTGGTGGCGGAGGAAGCAAGGGTGGGGGTGGTACCGGTGGTGGTGGACACAGAGGGGGCAGTGGAGGTAGTGGTGGTGGCGGAGGAAGCAAAGGAGGGGGTGGTAGTGGTGGTGGTGGTGGACACGGTGGTGGTAGCGGAGGTAGTGGCGGACATGGTGGGGGCAGTGGAGGTAGCGGGGGTGGAGGAAGCGGTGGTGGCGGACATGGTGGGAGTGGAGGTGGTGGCGGACATGGCGGGGGTAGTGGAGGCGGGGGCGGAGGAAGCGGTGGTGGCGGACACGGCGGGAGTGGAGGGGGAGGACATGGTGGTAGCGGTGGTGGTGGAGGACATAGTGGTGGCAGTGGAAGTGGAGGAAGTGATGGACATGGTGGGAGTGGTGGCAGCGGACACGGTGGCTCTAAAGGAGGCGGTGGAGGAGGGGTAGGAGGCGGTGGTGGTGTAGGTGGAGGAGTAGGAGGCGGTGGTGGTGGAGGAGGTAAAGAGTGAGCATATATGAGATATAGTTAATGATAATAAAAGCATGCATGCATTATGTAACACCACCTATGTAGTCAATATATTGTATGTTTTTAAGTATAATAGTTAATAATCAAAGGGATAAGAGTGGTATAACTTTATCTATCCTACCAAAACATGAATGTATGTTCCTCAAATGAGTAGATTTGCTTTTGTTCCAACAGTTGGTTTAATGTTAGATAGCATACGTGATTTAGTTGAACTAGCTAGTTTAACCATTTTATACATGATAATGTCACACGTTTTGTCACTTTAAATCAAGTTGAGTTGAAACAAAAGTATTCCTTATAAACCTACTTATCTTATGCTATACACGAAAATGTATATCATGTCTACGAAAAGCATGTAGTTCATCTTATTAGACATGTTTGATTCAAAAGAGTAAAACCATTGCAAATTGCAATAGGACGAGTTAGATTTAAATGATTGGTTTTAACTAAACCTGATCAAATAGTATTATCCAGTTGATAACTAAAATGCGTATCCTTTTAACAAGTTAAATGACCTAAACCGTGGTGCCTTTTACGCCCTAACATATTGCATTTACGAATTCTAAGACCATCCGGATCTCTATTGGTCCCCTTCCTTTTGGTCCCACCTCCTTCCAACTTCAACTTTTTTATACAGGCAATGTTGACAAACATTTTGACCTTCAAAACGTTTTATTTTTTTTTTATATTTATTTTTTTTGAGGGGGGAGCGTGTTCTTGTCATTTTGAATATGTTTTCCGCTCCAAAACGTCACAACTCTCCTCATTGTATGCTTGGTCTCATAGTTCACAATATATTATATAATATCTGATAGTGTTCAAAATTGACCAACAGCTATTCCCTTTGGGATGCTAAATAGATTAACTAATTAAAACAAGCATCTTTAACAAAAAAAAAATTTACAAAATCTGCGGTTAACAAATATCCAATCAAAATTGGCATATCCAATAAAATATGCCATCATAAGCTTCTTTAGGCCCCAAGAGAGTCCACAATGTCTTTCTAAATGACTAGGCACATCTCTAATAATGTGTTCTAGTTAGGTTAACCGGTTGCGTAAACTTAAACAAGTAGGCTAGACAGTTGTTTAAACAAAATAAATATTTACCAATTACGTCAATTGTAAACGGAACTATAAAAATCACATGCAAAAGAAATTCCTTTATATATAATTTATTTTTGAGATTTTGAAGATATATACACTGTTGATATGTTTGATAGAAATGATGTATGAGTATTTTTTTTTTCTTTTTTGTATGATTAAAATGAAGTATGCGTGAGTATTTTCAATTCGTGTCGTAAATGTTCTATCGGATATACTTATTTATATAAGAGTATATTCTGTATACAACTATACAAGACTAAGAAAAATGGACCCAGGTCTATTAACAATTCGAGTCATACAAATCACTATTATGAGAGATCATTTTGTTTAAAACGCTTTCAAAATCGTTCAACTCCATACACTCAACTTCTTGATTCTTGATTTTTTTCAGTTTCGTTTTCAAAAATCTTTCTCCATATTCGATCATCATGACTCAAGATGATTGATTGATGATTAATTAAGTCGTATATTACTAGTGAAATTAAGAACTTTCTAAACTCGTGTTTTAAGTGTTGAATATCAAGACAAAAAAATAAATAGATCTGGTTTGTTGGCATTTTGTTATACAAATTTCTAGCTCCTTACAAATTTTTACTTGATATATATACAAATTTTTACTTGATATATATATATATTCTTTGTAGTTCAAACAAAACAAAACAAAAATTTAATGGTACATACTTCCAACAGTTCGTGTTATCTTGAAACCCCAAACAAAAATAAAAATATTGGCTAAATGCATGCAGTCCGGAATGAATTGGGTGCATGGTAGGAATATCAGTATATCGTTCATTGTCTTCTCATTTACTTAATCTTTTCTTTTAACGTTTACTGTCTTCCCGAGTTTCATTTAAGTAGAGAAAAGAAAGGGAGGAGAATTGAAAGAGAAAAGAAAGAGAGAGGGAGAAAAATAATCACTTCATTTCATGTTCCCGAGTTTAATGAAAAATAGAAGAAAATGAAAGAAAATGTAGGAGTTAATAGGTAATTATGTTATACATAAACATTTTCTCTCATAATCTCTTCAATTTGAAAGGATGTGTATTGACTTAAGTTTTTTAGCCTTTTCTCTCCCCTCCCCTCCTTAAAAAATCTCTGGAACATGATTCATTCTCATTTTTTTCTCATTTCCTTCCCCTCCCCTCTTTAAATGAGACTCGGGATAGCAAATCTATTGATATTTTAAATAACACAAAAATTGTTTCCTAATTAAGATTTTTTTCTCTATTGCATTAAAAACAAAGAAATGATAATAACTACTTTGGCAACGGATAAACTACCAGGTAAACACTCAGGGTCGTCTTCGAAATTCCGACTGCCCAAGACGAGTATAACAAGCGGGTTTTATATAAAATTATTCTAGATTTCTTTGGCTCAATTAAACATACATAGACTAATTGCTAAATTAATAGGCCCCATTTTCAGATTTTTTTTTACCCAACAAAATTAAACACACTAATTGATAAATTATCAGGCTCTTTTTTCAGATTTTTTTACCCAATTACATGTAAACAGACTAATTGTTGAAATAGTAGTCCTTTTTTTATATTTTTTCGACGCACTTTCACTTATTAATGTTTTAAAAAATTGTTGTTATATATATTAATAAATTAAAACTTTTGTGCCCCATGAAACCATGCGCTAAACGAGACTCGGGATAGCAAATGAGACTCGGGATAGCAAATCTATTGATATTTTAAATAACACAAAAATTGTTTCCTAATTAAGATTTTTTTCTCTATTGCATTAAAAACAAAGAAATGATAATAACTACTTTGGCAACGGATAAACTACCAGGTAAACACTCAGGGTCGTCTTCGAAATTCCGACTGCCCAAGACGAGTATAAAAAGCGGGTTTTATATAAAATTATTCCAGATTTCTTTGGCTCAATTAAACATAAATAGACTAATTGCTAAATTAATTGGCCCCATTTTCAGATTTTTTTTACCCAACAAAATTAAACACACTAACTGATAAATTATCAGGCTCTTTTTTCAAATTTTTTTACCCAATTACATGTAAACAGACTAATTGTTGAAATAGTAGTCCTTTTTTTATATTTTTTCGACGCACTTTCACTTATTAATGTTTTAAAAACATGTTGTTATATATATTTAATAAATTAAAACTTTTGTGCCCCCATGAAACCATGCACTAAATGTCCGTTAAGCCCAGGATGGGGTCTAGGTCGACCCTGGAAACACTACTAAAATACTAATAGATTCGCAACACAATATTGCGTCAGAAAAATATCAAAACTAGCAATTCCAACGCAGTTATGTCCGATAAACCGTCATCCGAGTTCCTTTGTGTCAAAGCTACGACACAAATTGTGACACAGTTCCGACGCAACATTCCGTTGCAAATTGAAAGCTAGTAGAAAGTGAAATCTAGAAAACGAGTAGAGTTCGGGGAACAAGATTCGGGTTATGCGTTTCAACAAACTCCACATTAATTTCGGCATTAAACCATTCTACCTCCGACAAATTAGCATTAAATGTACTAGGTGATTCACTAGGAGAACACGAGGTTGTTTTTGTTTCTTTCTTCTCAAGGACCGGCCCACCTTGACCGGCCACGTCACTTTCTCATGGAACGAATCATACTCATGTCGGATTATCAAAAGACAAAAAATACGATTAGACATATACATATATACAAATTGATAACTTTTATTAACTTAATTTATTAGTTTTTTGTAAACAAATAATAAAGAACAATAAAGTTAAGTAGTATGTTTTAAGAAATGTCCATTAGCCATTCCGATAAAATAAACATCTTATGGTTTTGGTGGGTGGCTGGTGTGTATCCGGCTTATGAAGAGTGTCTTGTTTAAGGCGCTTTTGCGTCGCTTGTTTATAAAAGTTTACAATTTGAAAAATAATAATATATAATAAACATATTATTTTGGTCAATTTTTTAAAAATTATTTTGGTAATTTTATTTTAAATTTGTAAACGCTAGCGTATAGAATCTGTAACAATCCACACTATAAAGAATAAATGCATAAATGTAATTTCTTTTAACAAAATGATTATGGTCATTCCCACTTTAGTAGGTGGTAAGGTGGTTATGATGTAAAATATGAAATCATTGGTTCAAACTAAAAATCAATTGGAAAAAAAAAGAAAACAAAAAAGCAAAATGATATGTTTTGTTGGAAGATTTTGTTTTGTTCGAAAGCTAAAAAATGATGTATCATTTATGTAGTGGTATGAACATAAGTTTCTTAATAGATACCCAAGTTCAATCCCCACTTACAACACTTTGGGAGGGACATGGTGGCTCAATGAAGGAAAACTGAGATCTTCAGTCCAATCCTAAGGGTGTCCGGGTTTTACCACCAGTGGGCTTTCGGGCGGGTGGGTTTTCCCCAAAACTGAAAATAACTTTGAGACGCTTAAGGGACCTGTACGACTGGGTTGGGCCGGATGACGGTGACCTTTTGCCATAGGGTCACCCCGTTCGAAGCACCTGGGCATTCTTTGTTTGTTGGCCATTAAAAAAATCATTTAGTTTAGTTTATGTCTTCACAAGAAATAAGAGAACTTCCAAAGATGAAATAAAGTTATCGATAATCTTTCGGTGAATTGAATCTAGATCCTTTGGATCCATACCAAACATGCGTAAACAATTCAGTAGCGGATGACCAACAATCAGAGGATATTCTCAAGTAACATGCCAGCTTTTTGTGGTGATCTATCGATGATTAATCACGCATTAACGTGTCAACTATTAAAAATTTCCGAATTTCATACAATAATTTCTTTGGTATATAAAATGTCCATCTATAGAATACACTCATGAGCTAAGTTTAGTGATATGGTGCTTGTTTATTCATAAATGTTTTAGTGGATTTAAATCTTTGTAGTTACAAAATAAGAAGTGTTATTTTAAAAGAAAAAAAAATTATTGTTAAAACATGAAACTATTAAACACAATTAATTAAATAAATAAAGCGAAGAGTTGGTCAAAGAAATAACCCCACGTACGCCTGTGTAGTCTGAAGTGAATTCGCATGTTTTCTCGATCATTTAAAGCCATTATTATTGACTATATATGTATAGAGTATTGGTGGAACCAACCCACGAGTTAGTACCCTCTAATTAATTAAATAATACGAGCATGTTATTTGTGCTATGAGAAATAGTATGCACTATTTACATTTTTAATATAAAAAAGGTCCTCAGTTAATAATTAACTTTATATACTATTTATTTTGAACAAAAGCTAAACAATATTGCTTTATAACTAGACTAAGCTAATAGTTGTTGCAAACAGTTAGATGATGAAATTAATAATAATTAGAGATCCTTTATCTTTCAAGAACTATAGCTAGGCCCATAAATTAATCTCATTAGATGTAAGTTGAAAATCATCAAGGTAGCGGCAACTCGAATGAAGAAGGTAATTCATATGATTATAGAGACCGAACAAACGGCTTTATGCCGAAGGGAAGATTATCTTTTGATGGCCACATTATCATCAATGAGGCTATCAGTTTGTCAAAAAAATCAAAGATGAAAACTATGATTATTATTTAGTGGACTTCCACAAAGCTTTTAACTCTCTATATTTATGGTTTCTTGATTTGAAAACTTAGCAAATGGGATTTTGGAGCGAAGTGAGTGTATGGGTCATGTGCGATAGAAGGGGGGGGGGGGGGGGGGGGGTTATTAGGGGGTGTTCAGTTTAGCAATGGTTCACTGACCTTTGAAATTTGACATAAAAGGAGGTGTGAAACAAGGGTATTGCGAGCCTCACATTGGCTCATGTTGAAGGGCGAAGCCAACATACTATCTACAATTCGAACAAGAAAACATTAATTCCTGACAACCAATTCACTCAAAGTAACCAAACGTCCAACAATCGATCACTATCCTTTTCCATTCTTATCAAACAAATTCCCACGGCCCAAACACCAAATTTACACAAGTATCGTTAACATTCAATTATGAATATGAAGATGCTAGTGACATGTACAACAAAAGCATTAGTCAGAAAAGTGGCCAGTGAGACGAGGATGCACCGTTCTTCTAATTTGTGCCCCTAGTAAAAGAACAAGGATGATATGTGAAGAAACGTGGATCGGCTCACTGGTAGACGATCAACTTTCCTCGGGTATGAGTATGCTATTTCACCGATGGTTCTCCGGAGTATGTATTCTTCCACCTACAAAACGAGCAGCACCGTGAACTTACCCCTCAGAAAAGGGACAGAGGGGTCCTCTTTGGGGTAACCCTCCGGTGTGAGAATAAGAGATTGTAGGAGAAGATAATAATAATCTGAGAATGAGTAAGAAATTGGAATGTATTTTCTTGCTTACCTCCCCTTGTGGAGGTGGTGTGGTATTTATAGTGTTAGGGTTTCCAATGATTGGGCTCAGATCCCATTAAGGCCTTTTTGGCCTCCTCCTGTTGCTTTGCGCCACGTGTCCTTAGGACACCTGGTGCTTTTTCATTGATTATTCTCTGACCCAGGTATTTCACCTGACCCATGTGCAATCACGTGGTAGCACATGGGTTTTGCTGAGTTGTCCACCTTTCATTGGCAGCTGTCAACATCAGCATATTCTTATTCCTTAAAGGATACCTTCTGGAAGGTTGTCTGACGAGCACAATCAAGGTTGTCCTTATCCTGATTTGGATAAGGACGAGGTTGATTATGTGCACGTGTGATATGCGCATATCCTGAGGATGCGCGAGGTCTTCTCTTTATTCTCACGCGCAGATGTTTCATGCGCAGATGTGATATGCGCCAGCATATGTAATATGCGCCACGCGCAGATGCGCCACGCGCAGATGTGATATGCGTGAGCATGTGATATGTGCCACGCGCAGATGCGCCACGCGCAGATGTGATATGCGTGAGCATATATGGTGCGTGAGCATGTGATGCGTGAGCATATGTGATATGCGTGAGCATATGTGATATGCGCCATGCGCATAGGTTTTGGCTTTGTGCCTTCATGATATCTTGATTTCAAGCCTCTTGTCTATATCTTGTGGGTTGACCCGCTCCGCTCGATGTTAAGGCGGGTAAATACCTCTTCAATATGCCACAATCGGATGCCCAATTTCCGAACGTAGACGTTAACCTCGATGAAAATGAGCAACACATCGTTAAAGAACTTGAAAAGCCAACACAAAAGAAGTATAGATGTAGCAACATCTTGATCCCATGAGTCTCTACTAGAAAGTGTTACCTATTTCAACACTTTCTTGAAAGTCAGACTGAGGATCGAAGGCGAATTCTAGCTGAGAAGTTACGTGTACCCTCCAACGGAAGGAACAACATGTTCATGCTAATTTGATGCAAAGACTTCAACAAATGTTGAATGCAGTGTTATCACGGAACATGAAATAGCTAGATGTTAAAGAATGGGCATTTGATAACTTCTTTTAATGTTAATGAAAATTTCAATATTGTAATATTTGCTTTTGGTTCATTAATAATTCAAATGTTATTTTGTTTATTTTTATGTTTTATAATTAATTCAATATTTAAAATTAACAGGTTAATTGAATATATATTATCTTTAAGAAATTATAAAAATATGAGGTGGTATTTGGGGAGGGTTTTATATCTATGTCCTATAATTTGAAAAGTTTGGGGAGTTATATAAAGAAGGTTGATGTAGTGTATAACTAAAGAAATATTTTTTTTTTGGGAAATCTCAAATTTTAATCTATTTTTTTTAGTAAAGTGTTATTTTCGTCATTGTGGTTTGATAAATAATGCGAATTTAGTCCAAAAAATTTATTTTTTGCATATGGACCCTTCACATTTCATAGTTCTTGCCAATTACATCCAAATCACTAACTTCGTTAAATTTAATCGTTAAGTCAAGGGTAGACATGACTTTTAACTCTTTTTTTATTATAATACTTATTTCAGTGAACTGCGATTTTCATCCTTCTGGTTTGTCCAAATCTGTAGTTTTAGTCAAGTATTTTCAAATTTGCATTTTTCTTCCCTATGGTTTCATTTCACTTGCAGTTAAACCCAAAATCCCTAATCTCGTTAAGTCTGGTCGTTAAACCCATCAATGTGCCTTCACGTGAGGGGCAGTTTTGTTCCTTTTTTTTCCTTTTTTCCCCAAATACACCGCAACCCCTCACGTGAAGGGGCGTACGAATTAGTACTGAGGTTTGTTTGGGGAGAAAAACAACAAAACCGGTCGTCACGTGAGAGGCACACAAATGGGTTAACGACCAGACTTAACGAGGTTAATAAATTCGGGTCTAATTGCAAGTGAAATGAAACCACAATGACAAAAATTGCAAACTTGAAATTGTTGGACTAAAACCGCATATTTGGACAAACCACAAGGACGAAAACCACAATTCACTAAAATAAATATTATAATAAAGAAATGGTGAAAAGACATGTCTGCCCCTGACTTAACGATTAAATTTAACGTGGTTAGTGATTTGGATGTAATTGGCAAAAACTGGGAACGTGGAGGGTCCATATGCAAAAATTAAAGTTTTTAGACTAAATTCGTATTATTTTTCAAACCACAAGGACGAAAATGACACTTTACTCTTTTTTTTTTCAGTTTCGTGCATAACTAATGAATGTAAATTTCTTATATGATTGTCGGAGAAAATAAGTTGAAAATTGAGACTGTCAGAAATCATTTCTTTTATTGAGATTAATCTAGTTAGTATGTCAAAATTATAATTATTAAAAATTAAAGTTCAATAACTAAAAAAAATGTTTAAAATTGTAACAAGTAAACTGTTGAAATAAATAGCTCACATTTCTTTTATGTCAACACTATAGCATCATAATTCATAACTATTCCTTTATTCTCTCCTAATATTAATTTAGAATTCCAAAATGAGTTCCGTTTTAAGTGCCCATATTGGAAAAGAAACCTTCGTCATCCCATTGCAACACCCTCTCTCTCTAACTCTCTAATTCTCTCACATACACACACACTATGTGTATCAATATATGTATATAGACACCTTCATTTGTAATTTGACTCCAAATTCTTGAAGAGAAAGAAGAAATTAGTTCATCATCACAAAATGGACAACTTGTATTTGTATAATATTAATAACACTCAACAAGCCTTCAAGTTAGCATCATTTCAACACTACCCTTCACTGCTTCATGATGATCTACATATTTGTTTTCTCCCGGCGAAGACGACGAATTCGCGGGCGAATTAATTAAGTTTTTTTCTTCACCGGCGTACAAGGGAAAGCCAGGCATTGTTTCATCTTCTTTTTATTTTTTTTAATATATTCTTATTGTCACTCTTTAGTCTTTACTATTGCTACTTGCCTACTTTAACATTATGCAATTATATTGTGAAATAAATATTTGGCTGGTTTTCCAAGTTGATCTATAAATTTTTCTATGTTAACCTTAATTAAGTTGTGCATTGTTTTTATTTTTATTTTTGCTTAAGGATGTTTTATTTGTGTATTTAGTGTAACTAAGACAATAATTAAAAGCATTAAGCAACAAACAATACGCCAAACACCGAAATGTGCCCAACATTAATACCAAAATATATTAATATATATATAAAAAAAATGATAGGCCGGTAGCATAATGTTATAATTCTGAATTCTGTGTTCATGATTGTCTTAAATTTGTTTTATTTATAAATACTATGTTGATGTTTGTCTAAAGTGATTATATTCTATAATTTATATAATCATTCTTAACAAAGCTAAGTTATTTGACAATGTGATACTCAATACCCAATCCGGTTGCACCTGGAGCCATTGCATCCGGTGCTAAGGCGTAGATGTTTTGTATTAATTGAGCAAGACAAGTCGTAACTCGATAAGGATAAATGTATGCATATCTTGAGGACGGCTTAAAATATGAATGATGAGGAAATATTACCAAATAACTATATAACTGATATTTAAAAGTTATGTCTAATCATAGTATAAGATTGTTATTTAAGTGGTTAACAAAAATCATATTGTTATGTCTAAGGCCTATAACTTATCATTTGCACCCTAATACTTCATGAAATAGTTGCTGCTCACTTTATACTCGGTCTAATAATGAACACACTCATTACATTTTACTCCATATCTTTTTGTGTTCTTTGGAAAATAATAATGATAATAATAATAATAATACTGAAAAAACATGAATCCATTTATTTTTTAAACCTATTATACATCTTTAGTCATAAATATAAATTCAAAAAATAAATAAATAAATAAAGTAATGATTTTCTTTTACTTTTTATGATTTGTCACATATTTTGTAAGTGTATCTAATGGTTTAACAAATCACAAAAACAATAAACTATCTACTTTTTTGTATGATTGCAACATATATTCATGCCTTTCGTACAATAAGCGTATTAAACATAAATAATAAGTTTGTGATTGTGTGTGTGTTTACTTTTAAATATTGTTTAAAAAATAGTTTAATTACGTGCGATACGGGCGAGGTGAGTGGAGGCATTAGACATTATATATATGTGTGGTTTGACTTTTGGTGTACGCAGATGGGTGGCGTGGGAGAGGTTATTATGTTTGGTTTTCCACCAACACTTTTCAATATCACACGGCTGACATTCCGCCCGAGGTTCTCTCTTCTACAATCTTTGACTCCTTGTCCCAAACCAATAATATGATCTATATTTAATGTATAAAATTTCAAATACGTTCTAGAAGTGGTAAAACATATAAGTTCATTAGGCATGTTCACGCTCCTTAACTTTATGTAAGCATCACATCATCTACTTCATCTCATTTCACTTCACCTTATTCTAAGAAAATTATTTAACCCATGTTTACCTCTCTTTATTTAATGTAAAATTGATTCTTAAATTATTTTGTGTATGTATAGGATTTTAAAGTTCATTAACATTTTAACTCAAATCGCATTTAACGCCTCCTAACCCATGAATCAAGGGGTATGTCACTTGTTAACCTTTGCCACTTGTTAACATAAGCAATTGAACTTCTGATCTTTTGATATAGGATGATAGTTAAAGTTTGACAGGATTGTCTCTAAATTTAAATGTCTCGGCTAAGTCGAAGTAAAAAAAGCTCATACGCCCTAATGAGTAACGAAACAAAAAGGCCCGTAGGCCTAACACTTCAAATGAGTTATGGGTAAAAAAAAATTGGACCCAATATCTAATAAGAGAATTAAGATTTGTACCTATTTTTTAAAAAAATTCAAAAAAAAATTAAATAATATACAACAAAAATACCTAGTAAGAATTTTGTCAATAACAAAGCTATTTTCAGGGTTTGGGGATGGTGGGATGTAGGAAAACCGTACCTTATCTCAAAGAATATAGATGTTGCTTTCGATATATAAACTTATTTGTTCTCCTGAAACTTAAGTGTCCTGGCTGGTCGCTCGGGTTACCTAACCAGCCGTTCCTGAGACTTGAGATACTTGAGGTCTAGGGTTCGAGGCCTGACTTAATGGGTCCTTCCCACATTGACGAATTTCCTTTTTGTTAATATTCCTGAATGAATTAGGCCTGAAAATTGTCAAAATAATATGAACGGTTGAAATGATACTTAATTCACGAATAACAAGGATCAATATTCCCTATTTTAATTTATAACTTTGACCAATGATCATCGTATCAAACAAATATTGTTTATTTTTAATGAGATTCTAATGGATTTGTATTTGCTGGTAGTGAATACTTATCAGAAAGATTGATTAACTATGAAGTTATTCTTTTATCCATAGGTAATGCCTACAAAATGTGTCGATAGTATTAAATAAGATACGGCAACTAATTTTATTTCTCTAGCATATCTTCTCAATATCATGTGAAATTTGCTTCAAAGTGTTAAAGACTAGATTTTCATGTCTTGATGGATGGCCAAAACTAATATCACTAAACTTAATTTGTAATTAACAAAAATCGTTATTGAAAAACATTGGTTGCATTTGGTTGCATAAAAATATTGTATTTAATTCACAGCTGGAGTATATTTAACTACACAGACAAAATTTCAGATTCATTTTTTATGGTATTTTACTTGAATATTATCTTGTCATGAAAAAAGCTTTTGGAAAACTAGTTTGGTTTTTCTTTTACACTAATTTTTAAAGGAAAATTTATACTTATATATACATACATGAGATATGTGCTTATGATTTATAGGTTTTATATTATCTCTTTTTATGTTTTGCAACGAACTAAAATGCGTCAAAAGTGTATCTAAGGTGAATGAAACTTGGATACTCAAAGTTGAGTATTTGAAATGACACATGAAATGAGGAAATTATTGAAAGGTTGTCCCACAAAGGTGAGTAAACAAACATACAACCACACATACACATGCACATGGAGTGTTGCAAGTTTCGTTTGAATAGTTTAGAAAACTTGTGAGTTCGTGAATGCCCATGAACTACGCACACGAATGTCAAAACACAGCTCTTGAGCTCAGTAAGCCGGGTGTCAATTATTCCGAGCTAGTGTCAAATAAAAATGTTGTGTTTACTAACACTCAAAATGTCTAATGAGCGGTTTTAGTGACAAACGATACTAACTGTTCACCTAGTGACCGACAAACTCGAAGAGAATCTATGCCCATACTTCGTTCCATTCGAACAAGAGACTAGGCTCCTTCAGTTTTCTTCCTAAATATCATTCTAAGTTCTATTTGAATGATTTTTCTTACTCCAAATAAAGTCCTGAATTTTATAAGCCGAAACCCTACACCTGAGAAATATTGTAAATATTGTAACATCCGGCTCCTCGTACCACGAGCATTATCCGATTGTGGAGTTCTCCTCTTGTCCACTAGCATTAAGCCAAAAGGGCATTGGTGATTTAAAAAGTGGGACATTTACTATGAAACAATAATCTCTTCTGCCCACGACTGATGTGAGACTGGCCTAAGTTGTTACGAATATAGTTGCTCAAAGTGTAGGAAAGTAGTTAGCCCAAACCAATTGAACCAACATTTAATGGGCTAAACTTCCACCACCCGATTGGTTATGTAATGACGGGTTAAGTTGGAGGTTATCTTTTCATTTAGCATTTGTGTGTTGTTTTGTTTATAATGGAAGTAAATAAACCAATAAGTTGATATTAAGAAGAAAAAGGCCGTATAAAAAAAGGTAAAACTAAAAGCTATAAACTACTCATGATGTAACGTTAATGGAACATGGTGGGATGATCCACGTGTGCATCCACATCTATACAACTCACATGTCATGATATTTTCCGTCACTACTTTGGTGGGATGAACACGGGTTTTATATAAGAGTTTTCTCTTAAGAGTTTTGGTTCGATCCTTACAAGTACAAAAGTCTGTTAATATGATGAGCATCATTGTAAGAGGATTTGAACTCGTAAGGAGAACTTGTCAAACTAGCAATAAGCTGGTGAGTCGTTGCATATATAGACACTGTTCAAAATAACATATCATGATATTTAGGAAACTTTATGGCTTCGGTGCCATAAGAAGTTGGGTAAAATTTTCAGTTTTGCCGTAAATGTGCTGCAACATAAATGTATCAGGTCAGCATGGATGATATGGAAATGAACTTCAAAGTTACGGACTTAAGTAGCAACTTTTTATTGAAGATCGGTAGTGACTGCATGTTTGATAACAACTTTGAAGCTTAATATCAACCTTGTGCCGTGGTAGCAACCGTGAAGCGGTGCATCTTGTAATTTGATTGAATCTTAATACTTTGGGAGCTACTAAGTTTGCTATAGAATAGGAAATCTAATACGTACTAATGTAATTGTCATAACTGTTTATGAAGCATGGCGACATTTCAACCGAATTAGTGTGTTGGTTTGACACCTATATAAATAAATCATTTGGTCACACACCAAATTCATTCTTCATATGTTCACCAAGAATAAATTCTTATTCTCTGATAGATGTTTTTTTTACTTATCCGATTATTGATTTCGTGTATAAGCGATATACTTAAACCTAAAAGTTATCACACGACTCAAAAAATTGACCTGAATATCAAATTAAAAACACGAAACCTATGTATAGAGGAATCATGACCAATAGTGTAAGGCCCCGTTACCGGTGCCTCACATTTGAACGTTGGATTTACTCATGAACACAGTTCTAAATATCAGAGTTAATAAAAATATTCGCGGAATATAAAAACTTTAATAAAACATTTCATAACAAACCATAATTTGTCTTAAAACAACATCTCGTCTTTCAAAATAAACAAAACATTAAACTTAAATGTCTTGAGTTTTCAGATACCAGCCTCTTATTCAATGCCACGGGTCCCCTCAAGCGAGCTGCCTCATCCCACTCACCTGTGTGCATACTAAAAGTCAGCTACGCTGAGTGAGTTCTAGTTAATCACACATAATACAATACATACACTTACCTACCATTATGCATCCGAAGATACATAATAATTACTTTACTAATTTATTTTCATTTCATAAGTTCATACATACGTTCGTACTTTATTACTTTCGTACTATATAAATTACCGTCCTTTTCTATCTCGGATATTATTATGGTCCGATCCCTTCCTTTTCTATCTCAGATATTATTAGGGTCTGGTCCCTCTTTCCTTTGTCTATCTCAGATATTATTATGGTCCGATCCCTTCCTTTTCTATCTCAGATATTATTAGGGTCTGGTCCCTCTTTCCTTTGTCTATCTCAGATATTATTAGGGCCTGGTCCCTTTTTCTCTATCTCAGATATTATTAGGGTCAAGTCCCTCTTTATTTATCTTCGTACATACTGTCTTTACATACCCATAACATACACACTTTCTTTAATCATTCATACATATTCATATATTGTACATATATCTATCATACACATTCATCTATCATAAACATACCTCCCTTGTTGGCACGTGCAATATCCAAAGATCATTCACATACCGACAAGCTTTCATTCACATTTAAGATATACATACATAACATATAAACCATATAAGGCATACACTTACCAATTAAGGTAAGTGTATTAACTATCACATCGAGTATGCACACAGCCCCGAAAACATAACAAGGAAATGGGGCTAGAAACTCACCTGAATGCGGTTACGTTCACCGTTAATAGTTATTCCCTTCTTGAGCTGTGCACGACTAACTATATAACAATTACACGTATCAATTAACTATTACTACTTGCATCGTATTTCTATCTTTGTATAACCCACAATGAACGGGGGTCGGGGGGCAGCGCCCCTGGCAGCAGGGTTCTAGGGGCGGCAGCCCCTAGCGGGGTCCAAGGGGCAGAGCCCCTGGCAAGGGTTAAGCTGTCTTAACACATTTTCCATTAACATTTTAAGTTATTTTCTAAGTTGGGCTTATTTGTTGAGGTGGGTTATGGGCTTAGGTCAGGCCCAACTCCATTAAAGTACTTAGGCCCAATTAGGGTCAGGCCCAAACAGAACTGGGTCAGCCGAGAACTCTTGGCAGAGAACTCCTGTCTGACTGAGAACCCAATTCTTGACCGAGAACTCAATGGCCGAGAACCCTGTGGCCGAGAACCCTATGGCCAAGAACTCTCGTGTTGACTGCCTGTTGACCGGAAACCCTTAGATTTAGCCGAGAACCCCCAGGTCTGATGTTTTCAGTTAAATTTTCTATCTTTACATCCATTTTAAGCTGAAATTAACGGTTAACGGTCCGGACTTTATCTTTTAGCTACTTTACCCACCATTCCTAATCGTTTTACACTCATTAACCCCCACGGCTCGAGGTCTAGCGCGTTATTGTCATAAAGGTTGAACCTTTAATCCTAAAAATGTTCTTTAGGCTAGATCTAGGGTTTCCTTCATGAACCGTATCTAACCACAAGCCTTTTACGTCCATATTAATAATCAAGTTATCAACTTTATGTTTTATCTAGACCCGATCTACTCTATGTTCAAGCCTCTTGGCTAACCGCTCATAAAAATGTAACCTTTAATCGTAAAGAACATACCTTTTTGATGTTTCTAGGTTACGGTTTGCTTGGTATACGATCTTGGACTTGTTATCTTGCTTGTATGATTGAAGATCCTAAGTTACGATGCTTAGTTGTGTATTTGGATGGTGGCCGGCGGCTAGGGAGGGAATGTTTGGCTTAAGTGTGTGTTTTAAGGTGTGAAATGGATAAGATAGATGGAAATGGAAAGATTTAGGGTTTAAGGGGTATTTATACTCCCTTAAGCCCATAGACCTAAGACCCATCTTTCCTTTTTGGTACATGATTAATTCTATTTAATTAGCCTACTTATCTTTCCCTTTTTACCATTTTACTATTTACTTATTAACTCAAATAAACTTTTCCGTCATAACAAGTCAATATTCATTATTATTATTATTATTATCCGAAATATTTGGGATGTTACAAATAGCCCATTAGCTATAGGGCCCAACAATCCAACCCATAAGAATGTAGACAATTACAAACCAACACCAACTCTATATCAATACAACATATTAAACAAAACACAAGATTGAAGTCAAATCTAGATAAATGTTGGCATCATCACACTAAATTTAAACAATAACAAGAACCTTCAAGACTAAAGTTTGGTGTCATTTTATGCTTTTGTTTATTCAGAGTTAGCCCAATCTTTCCGGATATCGAACGAATAGTTGATCTCCAAGTAGCATTTGTTGTCATCATCAACAAACTGAAAACAAAGAAAAACTATGTGTGAAGTGATAATGATAATAAGACATTATCATTTGCCCCTCAACTCATGGGCCAGCAAAATGATGGCTTTAGTTAAAAAGCAATACATAAAAAAAGCTCCACATGTGTCGATGATTCATGTTTGGCTGGGCTACAAAGTAACAATATTATATATATTTTGTGACAATCAGTAAAAATCTTTTTGAACTTTTGACGCAAAGTTTAGTTACAAGAACACGCTTTTTAACAAACAACTATCAACCATTGATGAATCCTAGAATTTTCATCAATGGGGTTGTAATTAAACGGGCTTGGTATGAAACGGGTCACTTCAAAACTAGTCGGGTTGAAACATTTATATTAATAGTAACATTAATTTTATTTTTGTTTTATTACATATTATTTTTAAAATTTTTAATACTTTTCAATACTGTTGGCCAAAGTTCGTTAGGGCGAACATTTGTTTCAAACAAATTTTGGACTTAGGGTTTATTAGTTTGAGATCAAAAGTTGAAAGTTAATTCAATCAGTCATAGCGTAAAATCTCACAAATATCAAAGCTATTAAAATAATTTAGCAGAAAATGATCAATAAAAATCATTTTGAATTTTTAACAAAATTTTGACACAACATGCTAAAATCTAACAAACCATATATCAACTAGAGGCGGACTGAAAATTGTCGGCCAGGGGGGGGGGCAAAAACGGGTTAGTTTGAAATGGATTATGCATAAGCAATTACATTAAAATGTAACAAAATAAATAAAATAAATAAATAGTCTACGAAATTACCCAAACCTATAAGATATTATTTAGGAAATTTCTAAATAATTTTCATTAAGTTAAGATAAAAAGTTAAATATAAGTATTTGAGCAAAATATTGAAATATTTTACATTACCTTTGTTTTAGCGGAATAAGATCCTCTTGCAAAGTAACCAGATGGTGTGGTCTCTTCAGGCATGTCATAAGTGTATGCTTCTTGTTGGGGACTAAAAGTTCCAAGCATTTGTTTCACTCTATCCACTAAAACCAAGAACACCACTTGTTCAGTTACATGACCGTCTTATACATCAAACTAAAACAATATGTACATTGTTTATACACTTACCTCTTACCCCAGTTCTCCATACATTGTTAGTGTACTTTAAACCCGAAACAATATTATGCCCAACTTGAAACTTGAACCGCAAACTGTAACGACAACCTTCTTTCAACGTAAACCATAACCCTTTTGGCTTTCCATCTTCGGGTATAGCAAGAACAATGTCAGGTCTCCCAGGAGACAATATTGATAGGCATGTTATTTTTACTTCCGGTTCGAGTGATTCTGTAACAAGTTTAACAAACTTTTATTACAAATTTAAAAAAACTAACAAACCTTTAACAAGAACAAAATTAATGAACTTTTATACAATTGCAACAACATTAACAATTTTCTATACAAAAATTTAACAAAATTAAATTCCAAAACAAAACAGTACCTCCAACATCATTAATATCAAGATTTCCAAGAAGCTGTTCTTTCCACTTTCTAAGGCTTTCATCATCCTACAATCATTTGAAAAACATGATAAGAAATTTAATATTAATGGCGTTTATATTTAAGGATGATATATATTTACCAAATACCGTACCATTTTTCATGTTTTTAGTATCAATACCCTTCTGTTTCAATATTTTTCGATATTTTCACTAGCTATAAATACTAAAACTTAAATTTTTTACCTTGTCTTTCTCAAGTTGTGACTTGAGGGTGCACTGAGGACCCAACTCAATATTATTATTATTATTATTATTATTGTTATTATCCTCAGCTTCTTCTTCACCTTCATCTTCAGTTTCATAAACCGATGATTCACTTCCAGCTCTCTTCATGCTATGTTTTTCTTCCTTATTTTCTTCAAACCCATTCTTGGTTTGTTCTTTTCCGACTGCAAACGACATCGTTTGATCGAAAATATTTGAGTATGTGCAAATATTCCACCTAGTGATTGACGAACTCAATGTGGATTTGAAGGCAGAAAAAGAGGAATGGAAACACTGACCCAACTGGTAGAAAAAAGTAAAAAGTGTTGGGAAAAGTGAATAATATTGGAGTAACGGTTTTGTGACACAAAGAAGATCCAAGAAATGAGAAGAGAAAGCGATAAAATCAAGACAAAGGAAAGAAAGGTCCCCCTAGAGCACGGGTAAAGGGATATTATTTAATAGTTTGTTTGTTTTTTTCTTTTTTAATATCTTCTAAATTAATATTCAGATAAACTACGTTGACATATCGTATCGTATATACATGTACACGATAAAATACGAACACAAAACATGTATACATGTGTATTATACGAAAACTTATCGTGTACATATCCCAAACCTGAACACGAAGCTGTTAAGGCCAGGTATACACGAGAAGACGCGAATTTGTTAATACTGGTAGCGCCACTACAGTTGCTAGGAGGCCTAACTGCCGGAGAATCGGAGACGTGGAGAGGTAGACCGAAGAATCAAAGGGATGAGACTACCAGAGATGTTGAGGGAAACCACCGGAGTACCGAAGATCCGGAGTGGGAGAATCGGATAAGCGTTTGTGTGCTGTCTGCTTGATGTTGGATTGGAATGATATGTGGCGTGGTCAATTGTTTAGTATAAAAATGCATGGTTAACTATTTAGGGTATATAACATATTATATAATTATATAATTTTATTTATAAAAATATCTAATCAGATACTAACGGGTAGTTAACATGTAAACGGGTATTTTATTTGTTTAGACACGAAAATTAACAGGTTGATTCGTATCTACTTGTTTAGTACACGAAACTTGTTAAGACCATACATGATACATGTTAAAATCGTGTAGGTTCGTATCGTGTATCGTGTCTAAATTTCCTGTCCTAAGACTTAAAATAGATTTATTGTCGTTTTAATTCGAACATATTGTGTTTTTTTAAGCAAACTTGTTTTACAAGAGACTTTGACCTTGGGTTTAATAAAATCTTGGACAAAAACTATTAGATGTATTTTTTTTCTTGTTGAATTAGTAATGTAATTATTTTAAGTTAAAAGGATTTAGTTTTAGATAAATTAATTAAAACTGAAATGAACTTAAATTTAAGAAACTAGCTTGAAAAATTTACAATTTTATTGAAAATGATATTTTTGAAAATCGTTTAGTTAAAACACTTTTGTCAATAGCTAAGATAAGTGTTTGTTTATGTGTTGTGAGAAGATGAAGGGGCGTGGAGTCCCGTCACGTTGACAACATCTTTGGCACGAAACAGCCACACACAAGGCGCATAGGCAAGGGACGTGGTGATTTTCGTGGGCGTGAAGCGATTGTTTGTTTGTCTCTGTTTGTTTAATTAATTATGAATTAATATGTATTAAATCAGTCATTTTTTATCTTAACTTAATGGGTCATATATATGGAACCGAACCTTATTACAACTTGTGGATCTATATATGGGTTTTGCGGAAATGTGAAGCCGCCCGCTACATATATGCCACATATGTGACATCACTTATTTTTTTCTCTTTCACATTTCCATAACGGATAGCCTAATACGGGTGACATCTTTATATTCTTTAATATCCTTTTATTTTATATAATTTAACTTAATGAAATCTTCCTAAAAGAATAAAATTTAAAGCATCAATAGGTTTTTTTTTCTTTTCAGTTGTATAAGATGCAGGATTTATAAATTTGTTACATGAAAACTGATTATGAAATTTGCTTAAAATTAAAATTTCACCTAACGCTCTAATCTAATTTCCTCAATTAACCACTTGAATATAAAAGTGTCAGTGTGTATATATTTGAATAACTTAAACTAAAATCCATTTCTTGTTTGAATAAAGCACATATTAAAACTTACGTTTTATAATGTTTTAATTTATTTCTGTTTTAAGTTTTCTATATAATATCTAAATTAGAAGAAAATTATTTTCGTTCATTCTCTTTAAGACTAAGGTTTATTGTGGCCTTGTGGGTTCTAATTTTACAAGGAAAAATAAATACAAAATGGTATTTTACATCTTGTTTCTTATGAATTAAAGGTCAATAATTAAAACATACCGTACATTTCACATGAAATGCACACACTATTATATCCCAATGTACAATCTCCTCCCTAAATTTCAAAAAGCAAAAAAAGTTAAACTACTATGAAGGAACATGGTGTGGTTATGAAATTATGCTTTGTGGTGGGTGATAGGAAGTGGATTTGTTAGTTAAACTTGTAGTTATTTAAAATTATGAATAATTACTGATTAATGACAGATTTGTGTGCTACCATAATATGGATGGTAATAGATCGGGTTTCTAGCCGTCTAAAAAAATAAAAAGTAAATCGGGTTTGCAATAAATTTGTCATCTCTAACTATATTTTACCTTAAACCATATTTTACCTTCATCGGGTATTCATTTACTTATTAATAATACTAACCATCAGGTTCATGAGTTTTTTTGCATGGATTGAGAATTTTGATTTATGATCTTTTATAACCCTACATGTTCTTATTTTAAAACCAATTTGAAATTTTAATTAACAATATAATTCTATAATTTAACTATGTTTAAGTTTTGATCATGAAGTTATGTATTCAAGTGCTGCCACTATTTTTAAGAATATTATTTAGCAAATGCATGTGCATATGAAAAACAAAAACAAAACCAAAATTGCCTTTCTGACACAATATTCACAAGGATGAGGTGGTCCAAGTTACTTTGTCTTTCAATAATCAATGTAGGCATGTAGCTATCTGAAGCATTTAAATGGTTATATTATTTTATATTTCATTTTAATTGTATTAAATTCTGCAAATTAATCTATTCTACTTATAATTAAAACTCAAATTAAGAGTATATAAATTATACACATAATTAATATTGGTATTTTCTCATTTCAAAAATTTAAAATACCTTTTCCTCATATTTTATAAAATAGTTTTAATATATACATGCATGACAATAGCTAACAAAAAAAGCTATAAATAAGTTGCAACCCAAACACCCCTAAATTGGTTGAAGTAGGCCCAATTCATGAGATGAATGTGACTTTGCTTGGGCTGAGCACATGAAGTTTGGGTGTTTGAGAGTCACTGGTTTTGTTCTTTATCTATTTTATCATTGAGGTATATGTAGTTTGGATTGAACCATTTCTCCACCTCATTTAATATCTTTAGATATACTATAATATCAATGTGACATAGATATATCACATATAATTTGTTTATGTAAAAACAGAAGTGTCACATGTGTGATGCACTGTATAAAGAAACAATGGGTTAGCTAAAATTTTCGTCCTTAAAAGGACATTGTGGTAAGGTGTCTCGTCTCATCTCCATCTAAGAGACTGATGGTTCAAACTGTGAAATGTATATGAATAAATGATTCATTGCTACAGTAGTGTGTCAAATTTTGCATAATCAAAGAAGTTAAAGATAAATTGCTAAACGTTTCGATGCCACCCTAACCATAGATCTTAATCATGTTGTTACTTTGATAACAAAACTAAAAAGGTTAAACTCGAGGGGCCTAAACTGCAAACTTGCAGGAACCCATTAACAACTTGTAAGTCCCCGTGCTCTGTTTGTTTCGGGTGTAGTCTTTTGCTATTCCCGGTTGTGAATATAATTCCGTCTTTTTTTATTTAAAAAAAAGGAAAAAAAGAAGAAAAGAAAAGAATTGAGTCATTGACCCATATCAGCCCAGTTCATTCAGCAAGGTCCAGCTTGTATTTGTTCGGCCCAATAGCTTTGGACATGCAGCTAGTCCCCAAACCAAAGCTTATACTTATGTAAACCTTAATTTTTTATATTCATATAGTGTATAAATCAAATAATCAACTCCTAAGTTTTTAAATCTAAAAATCTAGACAACTTTAAATATTGATAAGAATTATAACTTTGCAATGTTCACTTAAAAAAACTATGCTCACTATCATGGGCGGCTCGGGCATAGGGTGATGTGGACGACCGGTCGGGGAACTTAATTTTCGGGGGCACAAATTTTTTTATATATATATATATATGTGAAAAAAAATATGTATATTTAATTTTTTACTCTAGACATACAATAACTAGGTTGGTCTAGTAATAAGAGGGTATGACTTTCAATTCAAATGTTGCAAGTTCCAATCTCACTTGAGACATTTTTAAGTTTATTTTATACACAAAGTTTTTTACACAACCTAAATCATAACCAAATAAGCCCATTTAAAAATTTAATTGTTTAAACCAAACAAAAAATCCATTTACATAAGGCCTTAAATTTTTTTTGCTTATAATATTTCGTTACTCGTTAGAGTCTACGGGCCTTCTTATTTCGGCTCGGCCGAGGCATATAAATTCTCGGAGACGACCCTGCTCACTATTAAATTCAATATTTAAAGTCAAACGAGATGTCACATGCCTTTTGGATCATTAGCATGCTCGAAATACTGAATATAATGTCACATTCCCACCTAACTCAACGCTATGAATATTTCTTTTGTGTAAACTGGTATTGAGCATTGGTGGTGGACTGAATTACACATTTTAGTTAATCACAATCATATATATCACATTCATTTTCACTCAAGGATTTACCCATGCATTCCATAAATCATCCATTTACCCCTGTATTATTTCACTTGGGCACTATCATTTATTACAACAATATATTTTATCAAAAAATAGTGATTATATCGATACATAAGGCAAACATGCAACGATAAGTTGTGCCGATAGTTTTTTTTTTCTTTTGTAGCAAACCTAAGTCGTATAAACATAACATTCACAGAACGTAGGGTTATAATATTACGATTTATGACTCGTTGGACACAACTAACTATCATTTATATTATTTTTTATAACCAAGCTAGTTACCTTTTTTCGTAATTAAACTACTTAAATTCTTATATCGTATAAATAAATATAATAAATGATGTTTGTATATCATGTAATTAAAAGTTAAAAGTATTAAAGTATATTTCGGTATTATATATGGGAAAATTTTTAAGTTACATAATTTAAATAGTTATAGACGTTAAGAAATTAAATATTAAATAACTAGCTAGAATTATATATTTGTGTCCTGGCCCCTGGGGATGGGCATCTAATCTAACAAGTGGCTATATTAACTGCAGAAATGGTCAAATTTGGTTTAATAGCAAGTTTTAAAAATTTTAAATTAATTTAGCTTCAATTTTATTGTTAAAATTAATAAATTTATTTTATAAAAGTTTAATAAGTTTATATATATTTAGAAATATGTACAAAGTCTATGAGCTCGCCATCACCACCAACAAAGAAACCAACAACGGGCTATGAACGGACCTGGTAATGCCAATTTGGTATTCGTAGCCCTTATTTTTGCTCTTAGACTGTATAACTTTTAAGAGTTTCTTTATTCCAATATTGGACATCTTATCAACTTATTTTTTATGTGCATAAATATTCGAACGCTATATAAAACAACACATAAACAAACGAATGTTTGATACCTTCCATCGGATCCCACCATCGTGGTGGCGATGAGGTCTTGTAGCAACCCTTAGACCACAACTTAACAAGTACGTACGTTTCACCTATACTTTTAATTACAGCCTCCATTCCTGTTTAAGTGATCATTAATGGCAATTTTCAAAAACATATAAAAAAATACTAAAAAAATGCACAACCGATGAGATTCTTTATCCAATAAGACCAAGAAGTGTTGGCAAATTGTCTTTAACTATTATTAAACATTTAGTGCAAAGTTAACTTTTGTTCTATGTTCCCCTTTTACTCCACACCCCATATATTTGCCACTAAAGATGTGGAATCTTTTCACCTAGGCTTGTCACCAAAGATTCCTTAAGAAGGTAAAAAGAGAGAGCTCATTTTGAAGCCTCACCTACAAGATATTGAGTAAATGGTTCATTAATCTAACAATTTTAGGGTTAGGCATCATTCTTAAACCATCCCAACCTGCACTTGGATATTTGCCATACACTCATACCCACCTTATTCGTATAATAAGATCTTGTGATTACACATGAAATTCTCTAACAAGGGTTTGAAATATTTTTTAGTTGACTATTGTTATATAATTAGAGGGTCGGTCAGGATTTATACACTATAACAGTACTAAAAAATATTCTTCACGTACATGGAATGACCGATCTGTATACAAGGGTAGGGCCGTCCCTGACTCCCTGCTTGTGAAGAACCACTCAACAATTTGTCTAGCTAGTTAGACTATTATATGATACTATTATCTAGTTATCTTTACAAGAGATTTCTAATACTAAACAGTTTGTCAAAAAGTTTGATCTAAACATCTAATTAATTATAGGGGCATAACATTAAGCTCACTATATCTATAACATGTTAAAGTTTCTTCAACTCATGATCAATATGCATAAGAAAGAAAAAAGAATGATCGCAATTCACAACCAAGGGGTTCAGTTAACACTTGTGTAGGATACCAATTCCAGAAAGCCACCATGCAATTTCTTTTTTTTTTTTAAATCATTTTGTGGAACTGTGACAAACTTTCTTCTACAAGGTGTGAATCTAGACTGTAGTGCTTGAATTGTCTAGTTCCATTAATTGAAACTAATCGATACCCGCGCTGGAAAGTTGCATATAAAATGCACAGTGTAGTAAACTGGAACCTGGAGAAACCCTAATCTGTTTTTGTATATGCATATCTAAATTGCTATCTACTACACAAGATAACGGATGTAGATACAACAAGGCAAAACAATACGGCGACGAAAAACTAATTTAACACCCAAATATCTCCCATCATGTTTTTAAGAAAAGCAATGATAGATTATTACTACTTACAACTCTTTAATTACATCAAAATAACATAGCGCATACTGTCATTAACCATAAGATGATTAACCTCAGACATCCGTACAAGCTCTCCAGACACCCAAACTCCGTCGGTAGCACCACTTATACCAGTTTGAGATGATAAGCATGATAGAAGTGAGAGTGGAGCCCTTATGATGTTGTAAATAAGAGTAAGATGAGTCGAAAACCTTTGCCTTGTATGTTGAGCCATGTTTGGAAACTCGAGTCCATTTCCTTCTACAAACATGCTTTCGTCGGCGACTTTAGGACTCTTCTTCATGTTCCTCATGTTTAGCCAACAATATTAGCTAAGTGGTTTTAGAGTTGTGTGGGAAATGGGAATGAAGTGAAGGAAAAAAGGCATATAACGAAGGACTTTGTATATGGCCTAGGTATGATAGTGGCATGTCATGATGGACTTGTTAGTGCAAGTACTAGTCATAAAAATGTTTATGTGAGTGCCCTTTAGAGGACTCTCACTTCAGTCTTTTTCTTCTTTATTTTATGTTGTGCCCGTCTTTGTTAAAAGCAAAACCTGCCAGCAAGTGTTCAAGAGGTGTAAACGAGTCAAACTGCTAATAAGCTATTTGAGAACAGTTTGTTAAAATTACAAGAAAACTGAAGTATCACCGACAAAAAATATTCTATTCGATTTTTTTCTAAGGAGCCATCGGTGATCCATCGTAATTGACGACATGAAAATCCATGAGTGATGATAATAGGCAAATAATTGTCCTTGTTAGCCGTTTCTAGGTTTTATTATCGATCTATTATTCATCAATCGTTTCCAATTCACGACTTTTTTTTTGAAAACTAGCCATTTTCAAGAAAAAGAAAAACATATCATCCCCTATAATTAAACAGTTAGATTTCCAACGATTTAAAATTCAAGAGCATTGTTGGTGAGTTAGTTGGAATCGGTGGTCTCAGAATATAAATACTTGGTCATGTGTGCCTAATCACACGATAGGATGTCAGATTGGACCGGAATTTAATGGCGTGGAAGATCCAGGCCGAACCTATACCTTCAAGGCTCAGGTGACCAGAGTCGATGGACACACAACATGGAGATAACGAGAAAGCATGGCAAGATGCTCGCGGCTAGCCATGTACATGCAACCTTTTCTCGATTTGTTTGAACATATATGTTCCTTATTTTGCCATTGATATGCTGTCTCATGAAAGTGAACCGGTGCATGTAAGAACATGAGATTACGTGGTTCTATCAAGGTGAACTACGTCCACGAGTTGCGATGTATAGTTTATTTACTAAGCATGATACAAAAGTTACAATACATGACATAGGTGTATATAGAGTTACAATTAGGTTTAGTAGCTTAGTGACTTGGAAAACTCGAAACTGGTCTTCCTCCTTAATTAAACGAGCCACCCCATTTATCTTCTAAATGTCAACAAAAACCCGGCCCAAAGCCTTCACAAACCTAACATTAACAACTAATTAAACATCAAAAAACACATTTTAAGCTAATGATGATAAGATAAAACAATAAACAAAAGAGAACAAACATATCTTTTCACTAGATGCTTCTAAATAGCATTCAAACAAACCAACCAACTCTTAACAAAAGTGGGAAAACAAGATAATTGATTGCATGATTACCTTATCTTTATATTAATCTTCATTGTGGAAAGAGTGTGGGACACTACTAGAGGGACAAGTCAACACCCACACAAATAAAAAGTCAATGGGCAAAGCCATGATGTAAAAATGGTAACCATACAAAATTAGAAATAGCAACTGCTAGGATTACTATTCAAGATTGGGAACCATAAGTTTTATTTTGAGTACACAATTGGGTCCTCCACTAATTAATGTTTTCAGTAGCCCCCCAACTCCATTACTGGATACCATTATCATATCAACTTTTTTAAGAACCACCATGTGTTGGCTGCATACGTGAAAATATTATATAAGCCAACCAGGTATATAAGATTATATACATATTCAGATATACTAGGGAGATATGCGGATAACTCGGCTAATGAAGATTTTTAATAATTTATTTTCCTTTTTATTATCTTGTCAAGTTTTCTTAAATTAAAAAATATAATAATCCATCGTTAAGCACTAAGTAGCTATGGATAATCAGTGACATATATATAGCTTAAACCACAAACACGAGAATTAAAGCGACTGATAACCAAGAGACCACTGACGCTAAGAAGTCCAAATTTTCTTGCTTTTAAGTGGAAACTATTTTTGAATAGACGATCATCGCTAAGTTGTTGATGATATTGGCATGTGAGCTTGCATGATACGTATACTATGTCCGGAGTATGTCTGTCTATGATAAACCCTGTTGGTGATCTTTGTATAACATTTTTCAGTAAAGTGTTTACGAAAGCCATTTTAGCTGACTCTGCCGGCCCTAGGGTGGGGCTGGGTGGTCGATGGCCCCTGGCCCGATACATTGCTAGGCCCAAAAAAATTTCTAAAAAATATATATGTATTTTTGAAAAACATTGTGTATATTTAATGTAATTTAAACTCAATTATATAATAGCTAGCTTGGTCTAGTGGCAAAGGGTATGACTCACAACCGAAACGTTGTGGGTTCTAGTCCCATTTGAGACATGTTTAAGCATATTTTTATACAAAAGTTTTTTACATAACACAAATCATAACCAAGAAAGCCGATTTAAAAATTAAATTGTTTAAACCCAACAAAATACTTCTTTTACTTATGCCCAAAATATTTTTCGCATTCGGCCTGTTTTTGTTTTTCAATTCTCGAAGCTGGCCCTAAGCCAAGAGAGTATCACAGTTGGCTAATGGGGTAGAGCCGTAGAGGTAATTTTGAAATTGTAGTTGGTGATTCTTTAGGGGGGGGGGGCGTATGAATAGTACTATTTGGGAGGCCCCACACACAGTGATTCTACCGGGTAAACTGCACTAAGATATATATGTGGATCGTTGCGGCATATGGACCTACACATGTGTATTATTGCTTGGTAGAGTAATAATGGGGGACGGATTTACGTTCAATGTAAGTCAGGGAACTTGTGAGCGGATGAAGAATTGATTGTGGACTTGATTTGATTAATGTGCACATACTTTTATACTTATATACACGTGAAATTGCACACTTTCTAAACTAATTTTATTACGTGTATGTGAGCTTAAACCCACGAACTCACCAACTTCTAAGGTGACACTTTTTAGCATGTGTTCAAGTACCCTGTTGATAGCATTTGAGGTAGAATTTAGAAGAGTATACTTAATGATAGACCCGTGTGCCAGTGGAAGAGGGTTATATATTATATCTAAATTTTGATGTAGCATAAGCCTTGTAGAAATATTGCAACTTTATTAACTTCCGTTGTTTTGTATTTGGTAACAAAGAAAAGGTGAAGCCCAAATGAAAGAAGCGAAGCGTAAGTGTTGTTGGAGATTTCCATGTGCAAGAAGATCAGGCGGTTGAAGAAGAACCGAAGGAGGATTAAGAACTCGTTATTGAATACACTGGCATTTCAAGATCAAGAACAATTCGTTTAATGTATTAGGGGAGCGTTGTAGCCTGGTAATCTCAATAACTAATCCGGTCTCAATTCTTTTCATTTATTTTTTTTATAACGGTGACAGTTTCTTGAATTTAAGCCTACCGCACTCTTCAAATTTGAAGATCCTCAATGCCCCATTCTGGCTAGACTATTGTGTCTTAAGCAGACCCAC
Organism: Bidens hawaiensis; assembly: GCF_021521415.1. Taxonomy (NCBI): domain Eukaryota; kingdom Viridiplantae; phylum Streptophyta; class Magnoliopsida; order Asterales; family Asteraceae; genus Bidens; species Bidens hawaiensis. Next base: position 122,292 of record NW_027492372.1, on the reverse strand, counting down.
GTTGACTTCAATTTGGCTTGAGCGTTTCCCTGGGAAACCATACCGTCGACTGTCACTTGACATTCGTTGTGCCACCACAAGAGCAGAACTCTCTAGCGTAACACACGGTGAGACAAAAACTCGGAAGGGCTCAAGATTCGAATTGACAATATTTGCATAAGGCCTAGCTCAAATCATTCATTCTCAATATCCACCAAAAAGTGACACAAGTGGGATTCGAACTATAAACCCAAACCTCCAACTAGTAGGCGACATGTGGGGAATAATTCTTTCGTTTATTTGATCTAGTACTAAAACATTTACATTCGGCTTTGTTGCTTGTTTTATAGCCTGTTTCGACCAAATGGATCAATCTATGGGATGCAATATATTAACACCAAGTTATAAGGAAGTTATCTCTAAACATTGACATCCTCAATCGACACAACGGTTCGGTAAATTAGTATATACGGTGATCGATCAATTTGTAACATACACAAGAACCCTATTTCGCATTTCACAATTCAAGTGTGTGCTTGATTATATCTTCCTTACATTATATCATATTTAAGTGTTTGATCATGGTTACTCAAACATTACTCGAAAGTCGAATCATCGAGCCAGAATCAAGAACGAGGGACCGTAACTTGATATGAGAGCACATTCATTAATGGATGCCGAAGGATGTCACATGGATGCCCTTGGTAAGGACAATGCATTGCTCCAAGTGATATTTAATAAAGAACATGTCTACATTCGTTGGAAGGATGCCGTGCTGCTAAAAGTGGTGGGTCGCTTCTTCTTTGATTTAAAAGCCAATAAATTATTTGTAATTTGCTTATATATATAATGAGAAAAGATGCAATACACTAATGTCTTAAGTCTTAACGTATAATATAGGTACGCGAATCACGTTTTTCACGAATCGATCCATGAAATCACATCCCAACATCTCGGAATCGTCAATACATATCCAATTAATCATTGATTCACCGAAAAATATAGTTTTGGATCGTTAATCGATCAATTTTTTTACCTTTTTTCATGAAAACCGTTTTTGAGCGTTTTCTGAGCATTTTAGGTTTTTGGCTTAGCGTTTTAGTTTTTTATGAGCGTTTTAGGTTTTTGCATTTGCTTTTTTGCTTTTGAGCGTCTCGCATACCTATCGTACGTTAAGGCATTAGCATACAGTAACTGCACTCATATTATAATATATAGTTCGTTGTTATAATCGAAAATCCTTTCAAGTAATAAAAAAATGTTTCTACTAAATTCATTAATAACTGCAAGGGCAAACTCTTAGAAGTGATTGTCGTATTAACATTTAAAATATGATATGTCAATTGTGATCATTGTTTTTCAAATAACTAGTCATTGTTTAGATCATCATTATAAAACATAACCACAAAGGAAAATCATATTGAATTGATAGCCTAAATTCATAGCTTTTTTCCCTCAAGAAATCACCCATCTTTCTTCAGGAAGCCAAAGAACACCCCATTACACAACACTTTAGACCGGTTCACAATTTGATAATCAGAAACATAAATTGTTTAAACAATCAATTGGTAAAGTAAAACAAGATCAAATAACAAACTCAATCAAGTTATTAATCATTAAAGCATATAGAATCCGATAAAAGTAAGTTTACACAAAACCCTAACCTAAGGTGTTCACAAAGGTTTAGCCTTGCTTCATGGAGATAGCGGCTTCAAATCTTGATTCGGTTGAAGGAAACATGATTAGAGAGGTGATTGGGATTATTAGAGCCTTAGATACCCCAAAAACGGCCGGAAAAAGGTTTCCCTCGAAACCCTAAAACATATGCGTCACACCCCGACCAAAGGCGGCGGAACATGCCGAGGTGTAACGATTGCCCATAAGCGCATGACACTATTTAAAGCGACAATATTTAACAAACTCATTTCATTTCACAACATCGAAAATTTCATATAACCAAATATTCATAAGTCAAATACAACAAAATATAGCAAAATATAGCAAATCAAATATTGTTCATTTTTGCTAATATCCTAACGGTATTTGTGTCATTTTCTTCACCGAACTCCATAATCAACCTAGATGCAAACCTGTAACATTTCATAAGATAAAGTTGTCAACACAAAGGTTGGTGAGCAATTCATAAGTTTGAACAATAGATATATAGTATGAAAAGCCACAAAACTAGTATACAAAACCATAAATAATAGCTATAAACTTGGATAAATTGACAATCGCTAATAGAATTACGTTAGCGCCACCTAGCTACAAGGGATTGCCAAGTAGTCTAGGATTTAATAGAATATCGTTAATTGCATTACGTTAACGACACCTTGCTACAAGGGGATGCCAAGTAGTCTAGGATTTATAGATTCCACCAACCGAAAGCGATAAACACATAGGCATATAAGCATAGAACACCAAATCGAGCAATTATTCAAGTAAAGTATACAACAACGTTTGTGGTTTAAGACTCAAGTATAAAGCATATGATTTGAATAAGTATGAAATGTCACCCCAAAACAAAAGATAGAAAACGGGGTATGAAGTTACTCACGTTCAAGTATAAAACTTGATCGGTAAAAGATGAATAACCGGATGGATGAAGTTTAATGAGCAAGGCCTAAATGACAATAAAATCTTGGATTTAGAATGGTTGTCTTGAAGGTCTTTAAATAAAATAATTGTTGCAAAAAGTAAACAATTAAAGTTCAAGGTTTAAAATGTAACTATTTAAGAATTTATAATAACAATCCTTTAAAAATGTAAGTTTGCTCGAAACCGGGTTAAAGTATCTAACTTTAATATTTACTTAACCAATGTTAAGTAATAAGGTGGGAAAAATGCTAAAATGCAAGTTCCTTTGGGACAAAGATACTAAAACGGGTTTTTAACGAGTGTTCGGGTTGTCGATTCGGGTCTTGACAAATGGTCAAACCCAAAGTCAACTTTCCAACATATTAATTGTTATGAGATAACTCATTAAAATATACTAACACTTAACCAAGTATGTAGATCTATTGTTTAGAACTAACAACGCACGTTAAGCGAGTGTTCGGTTTTGTCGGTCCAAACTATGTGATGAGATCAAGTTGGATCCAACAATTCCAAGTACTTAAGAAAATAATTAAATCAGTTTGTAAACTATTTTTAAAGAAATATATACAAGTCTTGATAGCTAAAAACACACTTGTGTGTCTTAAGCGAGTAAAAGTCGGTATAGTTCGGTTTGGTTCGGTCTCCATCTCACAAATAGTTCATAGATGGTTTCTACATGCCCAAATATCATAGAACTTGTATACTGGTTTATAAATGAAGAAAACTTAAATTTTACAACTAAAAAGTTAACTACAAATCTTTTAAGCAAAAGTTTCGGTTTAGTTCGGTTTCCATCTCCCAACGAGTTCATAGATGGATTCCATATGCTTAATATCAAAGAACTTGTAAAAATGATTTTTGAAACTCAAATCTGGCAATAAACATGTTTAAACAACCATTTTAACAAAACTAGTCAACAAAAGTTCGGTTTCCGGTTTGGACTAGTTTCGGTTAAACCGAGGTTAGTCTTATACAAACCCACACCATGGAACTTGTAAATAAGATGAACAAACTAAAAGGGTTAGAAGTTAGTCATAAGTGATATGTATAATAAGTTATGTGTGTGTATATATATATCAAGAACACGAAGTCCTCCATGAAGCCTTGCCTTATGACGTTCGAAACTTAACCAACCGGAGTCGGTGAAGTAACAAATAAAGGAAACAAGGGTCGTGTATTATATATATGTTGTACCACCATATTCAAGTGTTAGTAATATTACATGAACAAGTTAAAATGAAAGACTATAGTTAGTTGACCTTAAGAAATCAAAATAACAAAATGTTGAAGATGAATACTTGGATTTGAGAGAGATTTTGGAGAAGATGAACAACCAAAATGGTGTATGGAGCCTTGCTTTTATAATGGTTAGAGTATGGTTCATATAAATAGGGTAAAGATGCATGTGATGGTTGAAATGGTCAAACAAGTTTTTGGTAAATGGCAATAATAGTCCCCAAAGTTTGGTTTAAGTCATTTTAATGAGTTTTAAGGATCAAAAAGAATGTTTTCAAGACCCAACAAGTGTAAAACAATATTGTAACATAAAATCCATCATTTTGATTATATCATAAGCTTTGGTTTACAAAATGGGTCGGTTTACATGATAAACGAATACAAAAACGAATACAAACGAGACCCGAAATTGACGAATGTCACAATATGACTTTTATAGTGAAATTTTCGGAATTTTTCACATCAGGCCATCATTTGGCGTATGGTACACCAAGTCTGCCGTACGATACCGTAACTCTGACAAAGACATACTCCAAACTTTCTGCCACCAACTCTGATTTGACCAAATTTCATCTTTCTCCCTTGTATTGCGCTCCCGTTCTTTCGATTTAACCAAACTCAAATGGTTCTCAAATGAAGTCATCTTATATTATTTATGTAGGCATTGTTTTGTTTTATTGTCTTATAACATGCATTGTTGTATTTGACTATAATATTAACGACTAGGATAAGTTGATTATCAGGCCCGAACCAAAGGGGGCAGGGTGGGCTACGGCTCTGGCCCGGTATTCCGAAGGGCCCAAATTGTCTCTTTTAAATGTGTGTGTTTTTTTTTAAAGTAATATATTTAAATTATACATCCAAAGTTAGTGTACATTAAATTAAGTTTCCTTAGTTCAATTGGAAAAACCGTTATAAGGAAGTGCAAAGATCACAAGTTCAAGTATTAAAATCAACACAACGTATTTTATGTGCCTTATTCTTTTTTTCTCTCTTTAAAAGATTTTCTACAAAAGCCAATAATTATTTAAACTAATAAACCAAATTTTAAAAAGACAAAAATCTATCACTTGTCCCGGCCCAAAACGTTCCGAGGATTCTTGGAGCAGGGCATGTTGATTATGTTTTGGTGCTATGGTTTTATATTAGTTATATACTGTTGTAATGTGTTTAGTTTTATAAAGAGTCATAGTAGAGAGTCTTCATGGGTTGGGAGCCCACGCTTATGATGGGTGAATATTGCTTTTAAAAGATCATAATCGGTTGTATGTGATGGTAATGAATTATCATGGGTCATTACAAGTATAAGAAGGTACTATTTGGGTTTGTCATGGTGATAACGGGTTGTAACTTGTAAGGGTGATATATGGGAGTTTATGCCTAGTATTTAGTGATTATTATTTGTAATGAGTCAAGGATAGGTACATTAGTTATATTTGATTCTAACACGTCATAATAAGTTATAATTTGATTTTATTATATTGTGTTAAATTGAATCAATACAATTTTGTTAATCTAAATAACTATTTGAAAATGGGTGATGAAATTTACAACTTTTTTTCTAGTTCAACATAATTTCTTTAATCCAAAACGGTGGTTGCAAAGTTGATGGCAAGATTGAAACGAAACTAATTAGTTGCTAAATTGATTTCAAAAAACAGACCCGCCTAAAATTAATCGATCAAATATATTTGGTCGCAATTTATGTTATTAACAATTCAGTCGAAAAAGGGTTTGCCACAAATAGTTTTGGTCATAATTAAAGTGGCTGGCAGTTTGGTCGCAATCATGATTTTTTATGGTTTGGTTAGGCCGCGAAAACAATTTAGTCGCAAATTATGTTTGGTTAGGTTGCAAAAACAATTTAGTCGCAAATTCAATCGCTAAATTCGGAAAAAAAAAATCAAGTCAGCAAAAATTTTTTTTGCAAAATGTAGACACAAAGCAAATACCTAGCATTGTTTAACCAGTCGCAAATGGTGTCTTTTGTAGGGAAAACATTGTATATTTGTAACAAAATTTAAAGTTTTTTTCCAATTAAGTCACTCATATTTTTTGTGTCTTATTTACATCACTCAACTTACAGTTCGTGTTTTTAAACAAGGGGGACTACTACTATCTTATTGTAAGTGATATATTTACTAACAAAAAAATAAAAAGAATGTTGGTTTAATTGACGTTTTAGTTATTTATGAAATATATGTGATGGTTAAAAAGATCGTATTAGAATACTATTGAATAACCTAACTGAGAAAAAAAAGTGTGAGTGACTTAATTGAAACAATCTTGAATCTTAGTTACTATTCTTCTGTCCATTTTTTTTTAATTGTGGTTATTACTCAAGAAGAAATTGGTGTTTTTATATGAGCAGTTTTCTTATTCCTCATGAGAGTATATATTAAATGAAACACATATCCGTATGGTTCTTAATTTTGCATCCATCTGCCCAGTTGTTGAATGATGATCCCCATCAAATTATTATATAACAAGCTTCACTACCACTTTAGTTGCAGATGTTCTCGTGATCCTCCTAAAGCTCACATTTGCTAACTTCACTTTTGATGGAGCAGGTAATCAAATCATGAGAATCAACTCTAGCAATACTAATTTGAAGTTAGCTATATACAAAACTATAGTAATGTAGGATTGATTTCTTTTAAAAACCACTTTGAGTTTTAAGAACTCGAAATAACTCAACGTAACAATTTTATTTTTTTTGAATTTTACACATGTAATATGTAACTAACTGTAAGTAACGTAAAAAAACTACGGTATTATTTAACACACCGAATCGACTTTTTACACATGTGTAACTAACATTTAAACTTGTTTAATTATTAAAAATCTTTATTCTCTTTTTTGAGTCATTTTTAATCAAATTTAATCTCAACCACATATTCTATAATCATTTAATTAAATGTGTGGTTCATATTGAGTTATTAAAGTTCTTATAACTCATTAAGTTCTCAAAATATTTCTCCTCTATATATAGAGCAACCACGTGTGTGTATTATATACACTAGCTAGGAGGAAAATGTATCACTTTGTTTGCATATAATAAGCGAGGTTTTTCTCTATAATTAGGAGCTTTTAATATTCATTACAAATCCCAATTTAATAAATTAGTATACACACATAAATTCTCCTTACAACAATTTCTTATGTGCATCCTCATAAATACATATAAAGTTTTTAAATTTTAGCATGAACAATTTTCTTAAATTTTAGCATGAACAATTTTCTATGAGATTTTAGTTTCTTTATGTCCCGTTGATGATCCAGATCAAATGGTTGTATGATATTATGTATGTTGGATCTAGGCTGCACAAACTCCGAGGACATTTTGGCCGGTAATTTTCGGCTTGGCGTTAGTACACTGTGAGGTGGCCGGTCCTCCATTGAATGTCAAGTTAATATCAGCCACCTCCACATTTTCACATGGTACTTCTGCACTGCAAATAAGCTTCATCGCGACCTTAGATGCAGATGTTCCTCTAATCCTTCTAAAGCTCACATTCGTTAACTTCACTTTTGAAGGAGCACCTTTCTAGTAATCACAAGAACTAAAATTAACTCGGTACTTTAAAATCAGTGGAGTAATATCCATTAGCCGGACTTCAATATAACTCTTTTATATTAGTAGGCGGTTCGAGATACATGTAAGTACTTTTAGGGTGTCTTCAAGCATCAAGAAAAAAATTTGGGTCGAAGGTAAAAAAAATTTTGGGCCGAAAGCAAAAAAAAAATTGGGCCTTAAATTAGTCAAGTAAATAAGTTTAAACATAAAGAATACATTTTTTTTTCAAAAAAGTATATTTAAAAATTTTTGACCGATCCGGGTGTCTCGACAACCCGATCGACCTGATAACCGGCCTTGGGTACGTTAAGGGGTCATTTGAAAGTTCTTATTCTTCTAGCAAGTGTGCTACCCATGCAAGCAAACCCATGCAAGTTTTTGAGTGATCGCTAAACTTAAGCTATTGCTTACAGTTTTTCACCAAACTCTATGGAGTTCATTCGTAGGGTTGCAAACTGCCTAGAAGTAAAATAACTTATGTTAACACGTAATAAAGAATCACAAACACCTCAACATGTATGGTAATACCGTGCATGCTTTATTTGGACAATACTCTTGATCGACAATCACGGGATTTTGCACATTGTTGATAATGATATCCTCAAAATGGATGTCTCTAACGAATCCAGGGTGAGAATTAGGCCAAGTCTTAATCCTAACTCCATTTATGGCTCCGTTGACGGTGCAATTCTTCAAGAGGATTCCTTCTACAGGCTCTTCATTTGGGAATTTGCCCAAACTTCCAATGCTGAACCCATGCCCAGGTCCACATGACACTCCCTCAATACGAATATTCCTGCTTCCTTCTCCAAAAGATATACAATCGTCGCCTGTTCCTATCTTCGAGTTCGTGATGTTTAGTCCGTTTAGCTTTGCGATGTGAATACCATCTGTATTAAGACTGTTTCCCGGTGCATTAATGTTGATATTTTCCATTCTGTTGTTGTCAGAACCCCTTAATGATATGTGGAAGTTCTTGCTATTGATACTTGTTATGTCTTTAAATAGTGAATTTCTCAGGTTACTAAATCTGAGATTCTGTAAAAAGGAATGTAGAAAGGTTAGAAAGATTTGAAAAATAATCAAAAAAGACCGTCTTGACCAATGAGTTTGACAAAAAAAGATCTTGATTTTATAAATTTCCAATCAACCAGTGATTGGCAAATTAATCATTCTCTTACGCCAGATTCTTCACCACCTTCATGAAATTTATGTTGCAAACCAATGCATGACCTAGGAGATCATACTCTTGCATGAAGTGTGGGTCTCATCACGGTCTTCAAGAGAATCAGACGCAACAGATTTAGCCACTTGTGCTAGGGGTATTATGACACATAGAAGCTTTTGGTTTTTTTTAAGTAAATCTACTTCTTAATAATATATAATGTTTATGTAAAAGTAGAAGACAAACGGACAACAAGTTGCGTCGCAAACCATTTTAAATTGCAAATATCAATAGAAAAAGTCGGTGTATTTTTGTTTAAAAAAATGTTTAAGGCTTATTCGTCTAACTCATCGGTCTTTAACGGTTATTTTTGTGAATTTTTCGTCAAAAAAACACTTACTACTGGTATTTGGCATTTTGTAGTCTCTTGGCATTTTGTACTCTTCCATGTTTCTTGGCCTTGGCCATCAAAAGTACCACCGGTCATGGTCAACTTATCAACACCCCTGATGGAGAACCAACTTTCTGTTGTGAACTTCGCAAGCTCCGGTGGCGCCTTTATGGTGGCTCCATTCGCATTGATTGCAAGCGGACCCTTGCATGGACCATTCAATTCAACAGCAAGGGACATATAAGTCCCTGGTGGAATCAACAACGAACCCGGTGGTGGTCCTTCACATGCTTCCTTCCATGCCTTCATTATCGCCTAAATTCAGCTCGCGCATCAATAGTAAACAAACAATAATATAAAAATCAGCACTAACATATACAATTACCGCTCTACATGAACATAAACACAAAAACGTAACGATAAAATATGCATGTCATTATTACCGGACCATCATCGGTTATGCCATCACCCTTGGCACCTTTGGTTTTTATGTCGACTATAGCGGCATTGTTAGTCGCAATCAATAACAAGAAATATACTGTGCTTCGAATGTAGCCAATCTTATCCATGTTTATTTTTATTGTTATTACTTTCTTATGTAACTGTATGTTATTGTAGATTATTGTAAATTTGCTATATGGCCAATTGATTTCTCACGACTCTTATATAGGAACAGGGAAAAAATTATTTATGTAGTTTGGATTAGGTAGGCTTACCTAAATTAACCTTACAATGCCAAACTTTCAAAACTCATTTCACTTCGTTGGTTAATATAGTTTGTACAAACAGATATCAGTGTTATATTACTTTGGCCGAGATTAACTGCTAGTTTGTGTTTAACAAAATTTACTCACCTTTTTTATTACACATGCACTAAAAGATAATAATGTGTAAAATAATCTGAGCTACAATTTTTTCTATGTATCATAAAAGAGTACCCATTGGAGTATCAAAGTAATATGTTTAAGAGTATTGGAATAGACTCCATGTTCATCACCTTATTATGTTTAAATAGATTGAAATCAAAGCTATATGAAAACCAAATGGTCTTTTGACTAGGATAATGTTATCCCTTTTAATGAGATTGAGGGTGGTGTAGACTTAAAATTAGTATTAGTCTATTAGAGGGTGTGTTTGTCAGTAATGCCTCATTATAGGGGTTTCATTTCATATATATGTAAATTTTTCTTGGATATGTATTGTAATAAAATCGCAAATGCTAATAAGAACAATAGTGAAAATTGGAGTAAAGGGCATAAAAAGTGAATGAATATGGTATGGATCATGGATCATAGCATCAAACATGTTAAACAAAATTTGTTAGAATTAAACAAGACTGGGAGTTTATGAGATTAATGATTTTTTCGTCTAGGTAGCCGAAAGTGTGTACCGTTAGTTAACTTTCATTGGACGTTACATACTTGGGCATAAAACCCGGTTTCAGACCCGACCAAGAACCAGACCTAGTGTACCCGATCCGTGGGTACAAACCAGGTTTTTGTTTCCTAGAAAAACCGTATCTGACCCAGAACCAAAACGGACCTACTGGAAGTCGGGAACGGTTCCACCCCTACTCGACCTGGCCAAAACCGGATAAAACCCGAAATAAACTGATCAAAAACTCAACCATACACGAAATCAATTCCTACCTGATCTGGTTAGTGACTTTGTTAACCAAACCTAGAACATGTTCCTCCACAGTTTCAGTTAAAAACAAATCAGTTTGTACAACTCTTTATTTAAAAAAAAAAAAAAAGTGGACCATTTACAAATAATTATTTTTTTGCCATTCACTAAATAAAGGTAGAGTTTTAGTTTTTCGGCTTAAAATCCAAGCTTTTCACATTTTCACATATTTGTTTCCACTGGCATATTAGACCCTATAATGGGCCGATTACCCGTTCAAGTGTGTGTTTGATTATATCTTGCTTTCATTGTATCATATTTAAGTGTTTGATCATGGTTTCCAAACTCAAACGAGTCTTACTCGAATCATCATCAAGAACGAGGGGCCGTCACTCGTTATCAGAGCACATTCATTATAATGGATGCTGAAAGATGTCACACGGATGCCCTTGGCAGGGCCGGCCCATAGCATGTGTGGGCTAGGCCACCGCACAAGGCCACCTTTCATATGAAGAGGTATGTTTACTCTATATTTGATAAATTTCCATTTAAATTCGAGTCATAGATTGGTTCACAGATCATAACTATCGACTTAGTAATTAAGTTATATATAGTTGTAACTGTTAAACTTTAGGCAGGTGAATCAAGAACACGAACACGAGATTTGATTAACACACGATCGACTCTTTTATTAAGAAAACGACAAACGAGAAAAACTTAATAATTAACTAACACATTAACCTAGGGCATATATAAAGCCACGGTTCCAATCCTACACTAACTCATATACAGAATTTGAATCCAAAACAAATAGGATTAAATAAAATAAGACTAACTTATCCTATAATAATAAACTAATTATTATATTAAATATTCTCCAATATTCTTAGAGCCTTTAATCTGGTTTGGTGTTGGACACATTTAACAGTGACTTATCGTAAGAGGTATTAATTAGTCGTATTTGAAAGGTACGTTATGCATAAATTGAATATTTTTTTTGCTTGTATTTGATGGCAAAGCGTATAAACAAGTTGTATTTGCGTGGAAGGTCATAACGGGTATAATTAGGTATTATTTTATTTGCAGACTTGTCGCAATTTCAATCGCTAGTTTGCAACAAAAGTTCAAGACACATTCGAATTCGGTGGCAACAATATTTTGTTACAAAATGTGGTCTCAAAGTAAATACTACTGGAGAAGAAATTGGTGTTTTTACATATGACTAGTTTTCTTATTCCTCATGAGAGTATATATTACACGATACATATCCGTATAGTTTCTTAATTTTGCATCTATCTGCCTAGTAGATAATCCACATCAAATGATTATACACTGTATATATATATAATTATGGTGGATTTAGGCTTTACAAACTACTGGGACAGTTGCGCCTGTAACTTTAGGCTTGACGTTAGAACACTCAGAGGTGGCTGGTCCTCCACTAAATGTCAAGTTAATATCCGCCAGCTCGATGTTATCGCACGGTACTCCTGCACTGCAAACAAGCTTCACAGCCACCTTAGTTGCAGATGTTCCCCTAATCCTCTTAAAGCTCACATTTGATAACTTCACTTTTGATGGAGCAGTTTTCTGGTAATCACAATAATGAGAAATAACTCTAGCAATACTAAATGAACAACACTCAACAAACAAATAATAGATGTAAAGTTTTGAAATCATCAAAATACCTAGTATTATTTCTTTTGTTATGTTAAAAAAGGTTTTGTTGTCTCGAGGGACATGGTATCGTGGTAAGTTGTATCCCCTCTATTCTAGAGGTGAATGATTCAAATCCTGCAAGGTAAAGGTTGTGATTTATAGGAGTATTTAGGAGTAGGTTAGTTTATCGTTAAAAACACATTTTTCTTTTAATTTCTTTTTAAGTTTAAATATGTTTATTTAATGGTCATTATCATAGCAATCATCAACACATCATAATACCTTGCATTGATTATTTGGGCAATATTCTTGATCGATCAATATGGGATTTTGCACATTGTTCATGATGATATCTTCAAAATGTATGTCGCTAGCGGCTCCAGGTAGAGAAGCAGGCCAACTTTTGATCCTAACTCCATTCGTGGTGCCCGTCATGGTGCAGTTCTTAAAAAAGACTCCTTGTACTGGTTATTCACTCGGGTACTTGCCCAAACTTCCCACACCAAACCCGTGTCCTGGTCCACACGTCACTTGCTGGATATGCACATTCTTGCTTCCATCTCCAAATGAGATACAATCGTCACCAGTTTTTATATTTGCATTTGTAATGTTGAGGCCGTTTAACTTTGCGATGTGCATCCCGTCTGTGTTGACACTGTTTCCAGGTGCGTCGATGACAAGATTTTCAAACCGGTTGTTGTCACAAGCCAGTACAGCAATGTGGAAGTTTTTGCTGTTGGCTGACGTCATGTCTCGAAACACTGAACCCGTGATTTTGTTTAGTCTGAGATTCTGAGAAAGTAAAGAAGAAAGTTTAATTTTCGTAAAACGAAATATATTTCGCTTAGGATCCCAACACATGGAAGTATGAAGGCACACATGTTAAGATTTCTAAAAGTGACAACTGCATCTATTAGAATTAGAGTGAGCTTTAGTGGAATTAAAATCATTTCAAGTATACTTATTCTTTGCTCTCTTGTCAAAACTAAAAATCAGACAAAGTTAAACCCTATTTAGTATCCCTTCAAATATGAAATTCTTTTTAGAAATGGGCATGAATGGACACTCTTGCTTTGGGTACTTTCTTGAATATTTTTAGTTTTTAACAAAAGGAGTTGCCGCTCATATTGGTCTTAATACGTATCCCATGTAGGAGTCGGTTGTGAAGTGAAATCTATCACTAAAAGAGCTAGAGTTGCCTACTTTTAAAGTACCCGTTCATGGTAGATGAGACATCTCCGTGTAGTCACATGTAGTGACTGGTTCTCCAAAACCTGGCACCCTGATGTGATTACACTGAGATGCCGTCCATGTCATGGACAAGTTCTCCTAAACTAGGCAGATGTCGTCCTGGCATGCATGGACGGTTTCTACGGCAGTTTTCATTTTACCATGGACTCCAGGCCATTCACACATATTAAGACCGAGATATCCTTTTGAAACATGCTCAAGAGAGTGCCCTCAAATGAAGTGAGTCATTAGGAAAAATTGTGAATATGGTATACTCAAGGTTTAGCTTATTTTTTAGAGAAACACTTACAACTGGTATATTGCATGTGGATTGTGAATCCTGGCACTTTGTACTCTTCCATGTTGCTTGACCTTGGCCATCAAAAGTACCACCGGTCATGGTTAACTTATCAACATTCATGATTTTGATCCAAGTGTCTCTTGTAAACTTTGCAAGCTCGGGTGAGCCTTGATGGTGGCTCCTTTAGCAATGATCTCAATCGGACCTGAAGAAACACTAACCGAACCCCGGGCAGATTACTGGTAACCTGGGAGTTAGATAGATGTTTCCCACGAGGGTTAGACCCTGAGAAGATGGTTCTTCTGATAACCTGCAAAACAGACACCGTGAGCTTGTCACTGAGAAGGGGGGGGTTCCTCCTTGTGACCACCCTCCGGCGTGAGAATCAGACTAGATTGCTCTTTAAATATAAGTGTATATTAAGAGATTGCTAGAGCAGATATCAGGTATAATATGATGATATATGATAAGATGAGATGATCATACCATTCGTGGTATTTATAGCCGAAGGTAGGTTTCCAAGGAGGTGTGGCCGGCTGCAACAGTGTTCCTGTTCCACCAACAGTGGCCTACGCACGTGCCCTGCTGGTAGTTGGTGGGTAGGCAGCGGCTGATAGTGACCAAGCCTGCTGTGTACTATTCCTTTTCCACCAACTGCCGGCTACGCACGTGGTATGGCAGTAGTTGGTGAGTAGGCAGCGGCTAATAGTGACACAGTACAGGAGCATGCTGCTCGCCATACTGTGTCAGTAAGCTGTCGTATCTTTAGTCAGATCTTTTTCCCATACCTCGTCAGGTACAGTACAGAAGATCTTCCTGTATCGTACGGACTGGCTTATTTGGGCGGGAGTATTCCCCCTCCCGCCCTTTTGCGGGATAGTTCCCGGCTTCGCTCATTCCTTCAGGTGACACTGAGTGATTGAGAGCTAAGTGCCTTGTGCGTGTAGCCTTGCTGCGCGGGTGGCCTTCCCTGATGGCTTGTATCCGAGGCTGCGGGGACAGGCGGAGTCCTTCACCATCGGGAGGCATTTCCTGCGGGACCAGCTTGCGTACTGCGCGTAAGGACGTCACGTCTCTGAGCATGGTTGGTCCTGCGGATCCAGTAGGTTTCTGCGCAGACGTCCCTCTTCAAGGTGAGTCTTGCGGGTCCAACTGGGCTCTGCTGGGACCTACCTCTTCAAGTCCCCCCAGTCCAATGTTCTTCTCATGAGTGTTTAATAAAGTGAGGTGAACTTTTGGACTTAAGCAGAGGGTTTTGAAAAGGGTTTTTTAAGGTTTTCCATAGGAATTCCTCCCGCGGAAGTCCTTGTCACTTGCAGAAATTCCCGAGTTTCCTGCTTGGTCTTTGGGTATGATGCGGGTAGGTCTGTAACCTCCTCGCAAGTCAGGAGCGTTGAGTCCCACTTGTGTGGATTCTCCATGAGGTTTTGGTAGTTTTGAACATAGTGATCAATTATGTTAAGACCACCAATTCCATCCTGGAGCTTCAAACAACGTAGTTCTCGACGTTCCCGCTATGCGGGGATGTTATTTCCGTTTCCGCAAGCATTGCCCAGAAGATCCTTCTTGGTTTCAATTCCCAGCGGAGCGCTAGGTATGTGAAGGGTTTTGCCTTAACACTGTACCTGCGCTCGTCTTACGGTTACTTTACTTCCAAGGTATTCCTGGCGTCAATTCCCTGCGGGTGCTAGGTATGTGAAGGGTTTTGCCTTTACACTGTACCCGCACCCGTCTTATAGTTACTTGGTTGCCGAGGTACTTGGCTTCAATTCCCTGCGGGTGCTAGGTATGTGAAGGGTTTTGCCTTAACACTGTACCCGCATCCGTCTTACGGTTACTTGTTCGCCAAGGTTTTCTTGGCTTCAATTCCCTGCGGGTGCTAGGTATGTGAAGGGTTTTGCCTTAACACTGTACCCGCATCCGTCTTACGGTTACTTGTTCGCCAAGGTTTTCTTGGCTTCAATTCCCTGCGGGTGCTAGGTATGTGAAGGGTTTTGCCTTTACACTGTACCCGCATCCGTCTTACGGTTACTTGTTCGCCAAGGTTTTCTTGGCTTCAATTCCCTGCGGGTGCTAGGTATGTGAAGGGTTTTGCCTTTACACTGTACCCGCATCCGTCTTACGGTTACTTGTTTGCCAAGGTAAGGGGTATTTTCCCGCCTACTTTTTAATCTTTTTGAATTTGGAATTTTGAAATTCGAAGAGTTGGTGGAAAGAACAGTCCAAAACTCTGAAACGTCGTGCGACGGTTTCTTCTGACTGTGTCAGATCGTGCAGGAAGTTATGGTGACGTGACAGTACATGGTCATTCCAGACGCTTTTTCAGGCGCGTGGGCGCGATTTTTCGGGCGCGTGGCCGCGAAATTAATGGTATGCGTCCTGTCAACAGCTGTTGCCAGCTTGCTTTTTGCCACGTGTCATAGTTTCATTGCACCTTCGTTTTCTCTCTCTTCCGCATTAATTTCATCGCATTAATTGCGATTAGTATATAAAGGGGTAGAGGGCTCTTTGTAATCCACACTTTCATTCTTCTCTTCATCTTCTTTGCGATTTCCGGCGAATACTCACCTTTTCAGGCAAGCATTCTCCCGAAATCGTTGTCTTCTTCTTTTACAAGATGTCTCGTGATCTCGAGTCTGCAGTCGATGACAAGAGTACTGCTGGCGAGTGCCAGAGTGCTCTGCCTGGCGATCTGTATCGGTACGTCGTCAGGAAGTTCATGCTCGAGTCTCTCGAGCCTGAGTTTCCTGAACCCCACCAGACGGTGTACGATGCCCCCAGAGGCAAGATCGGGGTTTATGCTGCATTCTTTGTTTATGGGAATCTTAGGTTCCCATTAACAAAGTTTGTTTACCGTGTCCTTGAGAGGCACGGTGTTCATTTGACCGAGTTGCACCCCATGGCGATCGCCAAGATTCGCCACTTCGAGTGGGTGTGCCGGATTTTGGGCGTTGAGCCCTATGTTGACCGCCTGATGACCTTCTATACTTGGAGGTGCATCCAGGGGTGGTACACATTGACAACCCGGATTAAGGGTTTAAAGATCTGCGCGACCGAGCGCAGTCTTCGCTCGTGGAAGCGGGAGTTCTTCTTTATATCCGCTCGCGCCATCCCCATTGCCATGAAATTCAAGAACGGGCAAGCTCTCCCAAGCCTTCACGCCTCCAGTTACCAGGAGGCGGAATGGTTTTCGAAGATATCTCGGGTCCAATCTCCGGTTTACCGGTTTGCGGAGTCCGGGATGGTGATGCTGGGGATGAGCCTGGTGTGGAAGGCTGCGGATGCGCATAAGATCCCAATCGTCCTCGAATACGGTTCGAACTCTGTTCCTTACGGTATGCTTTCTTTCTTTTTGTTGATTTAGAATTTCTTCTAACTTCTTTCCTGTTTATTTCAGAGGGGAACGACTTGCAGTCGCTCCTGAACCCGCGGGATACTGACGGTCCCGCTCGGATGGGTACTCGCGCTCTGGACGAGAACGAGTTGCCCATCCTGGAACAAACGGCGGATCGGTTCGTGGAGGTCTATCCGCTAGGCCATGAGATCATTAGCGCCCGTCGGCCAGGTAAGGCGCTATTCGACCCTCAACCCCTCAATGTTGAAACCTCTGCTGGAATTCCTATAATCGTATGTTCTGATGAGGAATCCGCAGATGGTCCTCCGTTGGTGCGGAAGAAGAAGGCTGCCGGCGGGAAGGGGAAGGAGAAGGCCTCCACTGCCGATCCAGCGCCTCGGTCTGATTCGGAGACCGAGAGCGAAGAGGTGGCGGGGAATCCCGGTGGTGATAAGACCACCGCTCCAGAGGTTACGACTGTCACCTCCGGAGAGCCAAAGAAGACGACGGTGACCGGCGCAAAGAGGCCGGCTCCATCGGGTCCGTCCCCGCCTCTCCGTACCTTTAGGCTCAAGAAAACCCGTAAGTACAACTTTCCTTTAGCTTTTATCTTCATAGCTTAATATCATTTAACACTTTTCTTTGTGCAGGCGTGGATGTTGACGCATTCCAGGGTGGAGCGCAGAGTGGTATCTCCCCGCCAATGACGGTAGGCTTGGTCAGCCTACCTGAGGCGTCGACCCAGGCGCCTGCGCCTGCTTCCGCTGGTTCAGTTGCTCACTCCTTTGAGCCGACTGTTCCAGCTGTGATGACGTCACCGCCGGCTGTGAGTGCTATTTTTACAGCATCCTTCACCGAGCCGGCGGTTACTAATGCCGCGGATTCCGCGGCAGCGACCGCGGCGGCTGCTACCATGCCCCCGCCATCGGCAACGACGACCGATCCATCAGGTACGCATGGGGCTTCTCGCCAATCTCTGCTACCTTCCCATCGGCAACGACGACCGATCCATCAGGTACGCATGGGATTTCCCTTGGGTTCAGGTGATGGGTTCGGCGGCTATCGGCCTGTTATTGACCCTACAGGTGCGTAGGGTTCTTTTGGCCTATTTTTATATATTTTTTCTTTATCATCTTTTCCTAACTGCTTTGTGTTTTTGCAGTGTCGGATTCCAATGAAGTGTATGTTCCACGATGGAACATTCGCCGAGGAACAACCCTTCGTACCCCTGTGGAGTGCGTGGAATGGGCTCGTCACGCTGCTCCCAGTGGTGCGTTGGGGGAAGCCATGGCTAGCTACCAGGAGGGTAGGCTTAGCAATGAGCTTCAGGTTCTCCTGGCCCGGATGCAGCCGCGCGTCGAGCTGCTTTGTCGTGAAAACGACAAGTTGAAAGCAGCTCGCGCTAAAGAAGTAGCTCAGGCGCGGGCTGTCCGGGAGGAGAACCAAAGGCTTTCCGCATTGGCTGCGGAAAAGGAGAAGGCCTTCAAGGCCCTCGAGGTTGAAGTTCAGGCTCGACTTGAGGCCCGTTCCAAGGCTGCCCAAACTGTTAATGAACAGCTTCGGCTGGCTAAGGAAACTGCAAGGAACGCAACCGAGAGGGTCACCAAGGCTGAAGCTGTTGCTGAGCCTCTGCGCGTGGAGAATGAAGAACTTAAAGCCAAATTAAAGGCTCTCCAGCAGGCTCATGATGCCTTGGCGATGGAAGACGCCAAAAAGCTCCAGGAGATCTTGGACCAGAGGGGGGTGCTTGACCATACTGAGCGTAAGCTGAAGGGCGTCGAAGAGGCTGCGGCTAAAGAAGTGTTGCTTGCCAACCTCAACAAGAGTGAAGCCGATCGCGCCCGTAACGAAGCTCAAGCTGCCCTCCAAGAAGCCCTGGTTGCCAAGGAATGGCTTCTTCGAGAAGCGTTGTCTCAGGTAAGCTTTTCTTGTCTTTACGCTTTTCTTTGTAAATAGAAAAGGTTTTGACACTTGTATATTTTCTTGTAGGTTGTGCATCGGGTCTTTGCTGAGACCTCTTACGATGATGCTATGAGCGCAGCCCTCAACGCTTCTCACGAGGATGGGGAAAAGGTCGGCTTCTTGCTTGGTCTCGGGTTCGTTGAGAAAGGCATCCCGCCTTCCAACTTCCCTTTGTACAATGTTGATACTGAAGCTGTTTACGACCAAGCAGTGAATCAGTACGCCGCCTTCCCGCATCCGGTGGTGGAGAAGGTGAATGAAGTTGCTGCTGCTGATGATGGGCTAGCTATCCTTAAGGCTTTCCTTGAACTGCCACGCTCTACTGACGGTGCTGGTCCAAGTGGAAGTGGCCCTGAAGCCTGATCCTGAAGATCCCTTCCCACTGCTAGGATATATTTAGCTTGTATAGATTTATTTTCTTGTAGGCGGGTAGTTACCCGGCCATTCTTGTAATGAATTATTGTGAAATATAAATCTTTTTGCGGGTAAGACCGCTACTTTCGTTGGGTTCCTTGCTTTGTAAACGTTGTATGAGTTGCATACTTTAGTTTAAATTAGCAATTTTCCAAGTGTTTAGAATAAGTTAACCTTTGAACGTGGTAGATAGGTGTGAAGTTTTGCTTCCTCTTCCGTGATTGTGCGGGTAGGACCGTCACTTGCACGTAGTAGGATGGCTAAACTTTACCATCTGACCTGCGTGTAGGTTTTCCTCATCTTTTGAGGATAAGTTAACCTTTGAACGTGGTAGATAGGTGTGAAGTTTTGCTTCCTCTTCCGTGATTGTGCGGGTAGGACCGTCACTTGCACGTAGTAGGATGGCTAAACTTTACCATCTGACCTGCGTGTAGGTTTTCCTCATCTTTTGAGGATAAGTTAACCTTTGAACGTGGTAGATAGGTGTGAAGTTTTGCTTCCTCTTCCGTGATTGTGCGGGTAGGACCGTCACTTGCACGTAGTAGGATGGCTAAACTTTACCATCTGACCTGCGTGTAGGTTTTCCTCATCCTTTTGTTTAGAAATTCTGTTTTGAACTGTTCGACGCGCGGTTGTCAATAGGTTAGTGTTCAGTTCCCTTTTTCATGATTCATGCGGATAGACCGGCACTTTCATTTAATGGGACTGAACTTTTCCCCTTCGACTGGCCTGCGTGAAGGTTTGTCGTTTTTTGGGTTTATGCGGGTTTTGCCGCCTTCCCCACGCAACGACTTCACGTAATTATGCGGTGAAAACCGGCATATTCGTGTTGAATAAATTAACCGTTCGACGCGCGGTTGTCAATAGGTTAGTGTTCAGTTCCCTTTTTCATGATTCATGCGGATAGACCGGCACTTTCATTTAATGGGACTGAACTTTTCCCCTTCGACTGACCTGCGTCAAGGTTTGTCGTTTTTTGGTTTTATGCGGGTTTTGCCGCCTTCCCCATGCAACGATTTTTCACGTAATTATGCGGTGAAAACCGGCATATCCGTGTTGATAGTTCATAAAAATGTAAAATCATCAGCGTCAATGTTTTAAGGAGAATCGTTTCCATTAGAAGTGGCTCTTGGCCTTTTCTTTACAAATTTGGAATTGATTTACATGCAAACTGTGTAAATGAGCTCCTTTCCATATTGTTGGGATGGGAGTGCCATCGAGCCGATACGCACCTGGTTCGGGATCTCGTTCTTTACGCAGCATGTAGTCTCCATATTGAAGCTGGAATTTTATTCGTGTTTTCCCCAGCTGGGGTTCTACACGCATCAGCCTGCTCAGCGTTCATTGCGCCACGAGGTGCGCGAGCGTCCCATCTCTGACGAATGCCTCGACCATGTCCTTTACGTCTATGCATTCTTCGGTGTTGTGGCCTTTTGTCCTGTGAAATTCACAGTATTTGCTCCGATCAGCATTGTGACGATGTCGGATTATTTGAGGCTTTGGCCATGGGAGCTCCTCGGTGGCGAATATCTCGGTGACGCTTTTGGTGAGCGGCGTCCATCTGGAGTTCTTGTTTGACTGTACATTATCCCTTCCGCCTAACCGATTTTGCAAGCCGGATGAGGTGTCAAAGTTGACCCTTGACTGCCAAATGCCTAGCTTTCGCTTTTTGTTTAATCGGGCGGTAAGGACGTTGTCTTCCCTTGTTTTCTGGGTGTAGAGGTTTGTGCTCTGTGGGAGATCTCTACCCAGTTGCTTCTCCGTTTCCGCAAAGCGTTTAGCTGCTGTCATGATGGCATCCCATGTGGATGGCATGCCATCTTTACCCGTTAAGGTGCGGATGAGCTCTGGGTCGTTCGCGCCCTGAATAAAGGCAGCGCGAACAAGATCTTCGCTAATGTTACCCAGACTTAGCTTCTTCGAGTTGAAGCGAGTGATGAAGTCCAGCAAAGATTCATCTTTTTCTCGAATGCACTTGAGGATTGTCCATTGCTCCTCGGTATACTTTCTTTGCTGGCTGAAGTGTTGGCTAAACTTCTGTTGGAAGTCAGCCCAGTCGTAGATGTGGTTGACCGGTAGACGATCGAACCACGCTCTAGCAGCCCCCACAAGCGTAATTTGGAACATGTAACACCACGTAGGTTCCGTCCAACTACTGACGGTTGCCCCCGCTATGAATCTGTTCAAATGATCGTCTGGATCAGATATACCATCATATGTGCCTATGCTGGACATTTGTTTGGCACTTTTTGGGGCAATTGCTTCTGCAATGTCCCTTGCAAATTTGGACGTTCCCGCATTTGCAACGTTTGGTCTGAATGTTTTGGAGAAGTCTCGTGGACTTCCACCTGTGCTTTTTGGTTTGAAGGCTTGTCCAAAATGCCTTCTCGGTTGGGAATCCGTTTCCTTACGCTTCCCTTTTGCCCTATGGCGAGGGTTCGCGTCGGAGTCGGATTCCTCCGAGTCATCCAAGTAATTTTCGAATTCGTCAGCCTGTTGGACGGAACGCAAGCGTTCGTCCAACTCAGCTTGGAATTCCCTCTGACGTGCCTCCGCCCATGCCTTAACTTCATCGAGTGTTTGGCGGGGGATTCTTGTTCGTTTCTCAAACTGGGTGTCGGTGAATCCCAGTGAGCGATTATTTACTGCACTTGCCCCAGCTTGGGTAGCTGGGGTAGTGTTCGTAAGATTTACTTCACTTGCCCCGGCTTGGGTAGCCGGGGTAGTGTTTGTAAAAACTGTGTTGCCGGTATTCCCCCCAGTAGCTGGGGTTGTGGTTACCGGAGTTTCTTTAACCATCTTAGAAGTTTGAAAAAACTGGAGAAAAATAAAGTTCTAGCTTTATGCACGGATGGCGCCAATAAAGAAACACTAACCGCCGGGCAGATTACTGGTAACCTGGGGGTTAGATAGATGTTTCCCACGAGGGGTTAGACCCTGAGAAGATGGTTCTTCTGATAACCTGCAAAACAGACACCGTGAGCTTGTCACTGAGAAGGGGGGGTTCCTCCTTGTGACCACCCTCCGGCGTGAGAATCAGACTAGATTGCTCTTTAAATATAAGTGTATATTAAGAGATTGCTAGAGCAGATATCAGGTATAATATGATGATATATGATAAGATGAGATGATCATACCATTCGTGGTATTTATAGCCGAATGTAGGTTTCCAAGGAGGTGTGGCAGGCTGCAACAGTGTTCCTGTTCCACCAACAGTGGCCTACGCACGTGCCCTGCTGGTAGTTGGTGGGTAGGCAGCGGCTGATTGTGACCAGGCCTGCTGTGTACTTTTCCTTTTCCACCAACTGCCGGCTACGCACGTGGTATGGCAGTAGTTGGTGAGTAGGCAGCGGCTAATAGTGACACAGTACAGGAGCATGCTGCTCGCCATACTGTGTCAGTAAGCTGTCGTATCTTTAGTCAGATCTTTTTCCCATACCTCGTCAGGTACAGTACAGAAGATCTTCCTGTATCGTACGGACTGGCTTATTTGGGCGGGAGTATTCCCCCTCCCGCCCTTGTGCGGGATAGTTCCCGGCTTCGCTCATTCCTTCAGGTGACACTGAGTGATTGAGAGCTAAGTGCCTTGTGCGTGTAGCCTTGCTGCGCGGGTGGCCTTCCCTGATGGCTTGTATCCGAGGCTGCGGGGACAGGTGGAGTCCTTCACCATCGGGAGGCATTTCCTGCGGGACCAGCTTGCGTACTGCGCGTAAGGACGTCACGTCTCTGAGCATGGTTGGTCCTGCGGATCCAGTTGGTTTCTGCGCAGACGTCCCTCTTCAAGGTGAGTCTTGCGGGTCCAACTGGGCTCTGCTGGGACCTACCTCTTCAGGACCCTTACATGGTCCAAGGAAGTCAATAAGAAGTGCCAAATACGTCCCTGGTGGAATCAACAACGAGCTTGGTGGTGCGCCTGCACACGCGTCTTTCCAAGCGTTCGTTATCGCCTAAATGTAAACGAAGTACATAAAATCAAATCAATATATGCAACTATATATAGCAAGAAATATGAACACTAGACACATAACAATTAAAGATTTATGTGGTTATTACCGGACCATCATCGGTTACACCGTCGCCCTTGGCGCCTTTGGTTTTTATATCGACCACAGCGGCATTGTTCATAGCAATCAGAGACATAATTACAAACATACAATATACTGTTGTAGGTAGAATGTAGGTATGTTTATCCATTTTTATCGTAAGTGTTACTTTCTTTGTGTGCTATATTTTAGGTTTTTCAATGATGAAATTACAATGGTGAAGGTGGCTATTTATATTAAAGGTTGATATTTCCATACATAAAACGTTTCATATTGTAAATTCAGTCACTTTGAAGTGCATGTATTTTACAAAATTCACTCACCTTCTTGTTAACTACATAGAGTTCCTTCAAAATTCAAAATTTTAAAAAAAGGAAAAGAAAAAAAAAGGGAAAATAAAACAATCATAATCCATAAAAGAACATTTTTTTTATTTGTCAAAAATGATTAACTTTTTCAAAAAAAATCACCAGTAATATCAGTCGGTAATCCTTTACAGGGGCGGACGTAGCATCTAAGGTATGGGTTCACAAGAACTCATTTAGTTTAAGATTTTTCTATAGAATTTATATGTAAAAATGGGAGTTAACCCAGAAACAAAATTCTGACTAAACATATACATTAAGTAAATCTTGGTCGTGATAAACATTTCTACTTCCTATAATGTCAACCTGAGTTCAAATCCCTCTTGCACATTATTTTTTTTATTTTTTTTCAATATTAAGCTAATTAAATATATTATGCGTTGGCATGCTTTTCATTACACACAAATATAATGTTTGAAAATTGCTATAAAGGTCACACTTACCCTGGATAGGATGTTAAGGTTTAACCTTCTTTATTGATATTTTCTTTACTTGTTCTTATTTTAGTAACAAGTTTTTAGAATTTTGGTCCTAATTTATATGGAACTAAACTGAATGTTTTAGTCGGAATCTTAAAATCTTATAACAAACCATATAATGGAAGATTTAAACCAATGAAATTTGGATAAAGGCCTTAAATTTTTATTTTGCTTTAGACATTCTAAATGGTTGAGCTAACCCTGATTAGAATATATGAATGGTTACGTTGAAATATGTTTAATTTGAATTAGATAATTAACTGATGACGAAGTTTGTTTTTTGTTATTGTATCGTATTTTTATTATGTGATGAACCTTACCCGACTCGAACCGTCAAACCGACCCCGAACCGAGCCTAAATTTTTCTCCGGTCGTATACACTTAGAGCATCAAAAAACAGTGAATCCAATGGAAAAAATTCCTGGATCCGCAACAGATCCTTTAATAATCGTATCATAATTTTCAATGTATTACCATTGCCCATCGGTATCCACCATCAACGACGGATTTGTTTCAGTCCAAGTCATTCGCTTTGTGATGAAGTGATCATTCATTTATTGAAATATACTCTTGAACCTTGATCGATTCACGGCCTAAAATGGTTTGACAAGTATTATATAAAATCATTTTGAAAAGTGTTGTATAAATATGCTATATGGCAACAGAAAAAGAAAAATGATTTAGGTAGGTTTACCTAAATTAACGTTACTATTGCCAAACGTTCAAAACTCATTTCACTTCATTGGTTAATATAGTTTGTACAAACAAACAGATATCAGTGTTATGTTACTTCGGCCTAGATTAACTTCCATGTTTGTGTTTAACAAAATTCACTCACCTGTTTAATTACACATGCACTAAAAAGATAATAATGTGTAAATAACCTGAACTATAACATTTTCTAATTATCAATTTATCATAGTACTCGTTGGAGTATCAAAGTAATAATATCAAGACAATTGGAATAGACTCAACAGTACTCATCACCTTCTAAGGTTTAAATAGATTATACAAAGGAACAACGAAATCAAAGCAATGATAGAAACCAAATGGTCTTTTGACTAGGGTATCAAGATATGTAAAATGTTATCAACGTTGTTCTTCAAGCCGTGAGTGAGGGATGGTCAGGCGGATTAGCTTCATATGAGTGACCTCACAGTTCAGACCCTTCGGGCGGATAAAAAGTGACTAATGAACGATTTCGTCCGCGGGGTATGACTTATGTATATGCATATATTTTAATTTTCTCTCCTATGTTTGTTAAGCCTTGTACTTTTGTTTAGGTTGTTGTGCGGGTCAAGGATCCTACCTTCTAATGAGATTTAAGTAATGCTTGTTAGGCATGCTTCATTATACGGGTTTTGTTTCGTATAAATGAAAATTTCTTCTTGGATATGCATAATTGTAATAAAAACGCAAATGCCAATAAGAACAATGTACCATCTAAAAGGGAACTAACATAGTGATCAAAATTGGACTAAAGGGCATACAAAGTGAAATAAATATCAGTGTATGGATCATAGCATCAAACATATTAAACGAAATTTGTTAGAATTAAACAGGACAAGGAGTTTATGAGATTAATGATTTTTTTCGTCTAGGTGGTCGATAGTATGTAAGCTTTAGTTAACCGAACTTTAATTGGACATTACATACTATCCCAACACTATGGTAGATTAAAGTAGACTCGGGCATAAAACCCAGCTCCGGACCCGACACGGGTGTAATCGACCCGTGGGTACGACCAGGATTTTGTTTTCCAAAAAAAACTCGTATCTGGGCCCGGAACCGAAACGGACCCACCGGAAGTCAGAAATCCGTTACACCTCTACCCCGACTCGGCCAAAACCAGATAAAAACCCTAAAAAAACCGGTCAAAACCCCAACCATACCTAAAACCAGATTCTAGCCGATCGACCCGGTTAATAATTGACTTTATTGACTAAACCCACAACCAATTCCTACCCGGTTTGGCTCTAAAGAAACCCGGGTTGTGCACCTCTGGATTAAAAAAAGAATTTAACCAATTTTTTTTGGTCATTCCCTAAATAAATTATCCTTCCACATATTTGTTTCCACTTGCATATTGGACCCTATAATGGGCCGATTACCCATGCTGACCCACTAAAACTCTAAGCCCAAATTAGCCTAATGAAAATCGTATTCACTCTCTCACCTGACACCCGCGTCACGTCAAAACTCAACCCGCTCAGTTGCAACCCGGTGTTGTAACCCGTGACGGCTGACGTGTAGGCCCGAACCGTACCGTTTGATTCGGGTAGGCCCACAAGGGCCTGAGCACCAATCATGCCACGTCGGTTGATATTATGTGCCCATGCAACCCATTTGTTTGTGTCGGATCCAGTGTGTCGGAATGCCACGTCGACAGTGTTGTTGGTTGGGTGGTGGGTCCAGTGGAGGTGTGAGTTTAACACGGGTAGACTCACACACGTGGCGAATATTGTGTTTCGTGAAAAAGTGTAAGTGTTGTGCGTAATAACATGATACAAGGTTTGATGTTATTATGAAAAATAAAAAGATTAAGAGTTTACCCATTTGGATATTATTTATGGGTTTTAGTTTAAGAACACCTAGAAAATAAAAGTTGTTTTTTTAGATGTGTTGTTGATGGGTTTGAAGATGAAGATGAAGATGAAGAGTAAAGGGGTGTGGTTTATATAAATAGGGAAGAATGGTTGACTGGTTCTAATTGGGGGAAGAATGGTTATAGAAAACAAGTGGATATGGAAGGGCCAAGAAGGGTGTGGGTAGGGTTGAGTTTGTCATTTGTGTGAATTATTCTGAGGGTGTGTGTTGAAGGTTATGTCATTATGTGTGTACTATAATAGTACAATAATGAATAATATATAGTACATTGTAATCATGTTTACATGTATGGTTATTAGTTATTTTTAATTAAGTTTGTATTCACTTTCCTACTTTATACTATTCTATACCAATAATAATATAATTATACTAGTATCTCTCATTTTTAGTCGAACGGTGGAAGGTTTAGGTTTTTTCAAGTTCGATTCTCACTTGTGTCACTTGAGGTAGATATTAGTAATGAAATATTTGAGTTACGCATTACGAGGTTGTCAGTTCGGATCCCGAAACCACTCGGGTTTTCGTCAACTATGTGTTACGCCAAAAAGTTATGTTATTGTGGCAACACAAACTGTCAAGTGACAGCCGGCGATATGGTTTCCCAAGAGAACGTTCAAGCCAAACTCTAAAGCCAGTGTTGACCTGGTTAAGATAGTAGCATAGTCTTTCCAGAGTGGGGTAACGGGGCTCTCCAATTTGAAGAGTACGGTGGTCTAAACACAAAAAAAGTTGTCGTTCTAAAAAAGAACATGTGTGATTATTAGTTCTTTATTAATAATAATTTTATACTCGCTTTTCTACTTTATATTATTCTATACAAATTATATAATTATACTAATATAATCTTGTTTATAACAAGTTACTGATACGATCTAGAAAAGACAGAATTACAAATTTTGTCCTTTAAAAAAAGCCAAAAACCGGTTCGTGTCCTTTTCTAAGTTTCCTTGCAGGCGGTGTCCTTTAAACTTTTTTTTCCTACAAGTTTTGTCCTTTACGCTAACTGGGTTAGAAAAACTCAGTTAAGTATGACATGTGCCAGACATGTGATGGGCATAATTGTAATTTTATTATAAACTTATTATGTATTTACCATAATGCCCTCCTATATCTAACTATAAATCCCGTCCCCCAAGGCCCCCCACCCCCACCTCGTCTCCTTCTTCCTCCTTCACTCTCTGCACCGCCGCCGGCCCTTCCATTTCCGGCCATTTCCGGCCATTTGGGGTTTGAAGAATCTTGAATTGATTGATATCGAAGGGAATTCGATCTCTGCGAATTTATCCTTTATCGATTTCGTGAATATGAAGAGCCTGCAAGTTGTTAATCTAGGGTTCAACAGGCTATTTGGGGAGATCCCGAGTTCACTTTCCGAATGCAAGAATTTAAGCATTTTGAATCTTGCTGGAAACCGAATCGGTGGGTATGTTCCGGATTTTCTTGGTAAATTTGTAAAGTTAAAGGTGATTAATTTGGCATTAAATCGGTTTAATGGGCCATTAGGGGATAAAATCTTCAGCAATTGTGAAAAGCTTGAACATTTTGATGTTTCGGGCAATTTCTTGAACGGTGAGATCCCGAATAGTTTAGGAAACTGCAGCAGTTTAAGAACAATGCTGCTCTTTTCTAATAGATTTTCGGGTGCTCTTCCGGTTGAGCTCGGTAATCTTAGATTGCTTGAAGTCCTGGATGTGGCCGGAAATGGAAGGGCCGGCGGCGGTGCAGAGAGTGAAGGAGGAAGAAGGAGACGAGGTGGGGGTGGGGGGCCTTGGGGGACGGGATTTATAATAAAATTACAATTATGCCCATCACATGTCTGGCACATGTCATACTTAACTGAGTTTTTCTAACCCAGTTAGCGTAAAGGACAAAACTTGTAGGAAAAAAAAGTTTAAAGGACACCGCCTGCAAGGAAAGGACACGAACCGTAATTTGGCTTTTTTTAAAGGACAAAATTTGTAATTGGGTCTCTAGAAAATGATAAAAGTAAGACAAAGATTTTCACCATCTTGTAATAAGATAGATAAACTTGTTGCTCTGGCTAAGACCGAACTCCTTTTCGTTCTTAATTTTATCATAGGAAAATAAACCAAAGCACAACGATATGAAAATAATTAAATAATTGTTCGAATTTTTCTACAATTATTGTGTTAATTAGATCAGTATAGTTAATATGTGGATGAAAGAGTGATGTGTCAAAAACAATAACGTTACAAGTGACGTTTTCTCTGAGTAACGATACACAACTATAAGGTATATGTAAGAATATTATTCACGTATCAATGTTTTTCTATTTATGTCATTAATAATAATGCATTAGTTGTGTCATAACTACAAATATGAAACGTTTTAAAACAATTAATGTTAATGAACGTATAACACAAGGAAGAAATATAACTTTTTTTAATAAGATTCCGATTAGTTAATAAAATAATTCAACAATAAAATCTAGGATATAATAACTTATTTGATTGTTAATAAAACCTATAATAAGACAGAAGAGAAGTTTTCATTATTTTCGCGTTTTGAAAAATTATTCAACAAATTTAGTTCTTTACTCGTTTACTCATTTAACAATTTAGTTATGATTAGAATTGTTATATGAATAGGATTAAGGTTATAGTTTTAAGATTATAATGAATTATACAGGGTCGTCTTTAAGGATTTAAACATGTCAATCGAGTAGAAATATGAAGGCTCATAGCTTTTAATGAGTAACGAGATATACAAACTATTTTTTTTTAAATGATACTTAATGTTATAACCATAAACATAGAATAATAAATTAATAAAATAAAATATCGTAATAATTAACGATAACCGATAATTCGTGAAGCTCTCCTAACATTGAAAAAAACACCATAGCTTGGTTCTTGGTGATTGTCTTGGTCAACGACGAACCAACAGTGGTGGCCAGTTGAGTTGGTGTTTTTTAAGTTTTGTTCAGCATTCGCAATGAAAGAATGAGCCAATGAGAAATTCAATTGGCCGTTATTTTTTTTACTTTGCATTTGGTTGTGATTTTTATTTTCTTAGTTTTTAGTTTTATTTTAGGCCTTATAATTTAAATTTAATTAAATGAGTTATGAATAAAAAAAGTTTCGAGCCCAATAAAATATATTAAGATTCAAATAATTCAAGGTAGTCAAGATTCGATGGTCTGAATATCAGGCTAAGTATTAAGTAGGACACATCATGAGAACCTATTTTAGTAAGGTAGAACGTGGATGTAGCCACGTGTCCGGTCATGATATCATAGTTCGTTCACCGTCGGCCATTTCGATAAAGTGAATTAGTAGATTCAGTGCTTTCATTTCTTCCATCCGATATGTTATATGATTCCGGATTTTCTAGTGTTTGATAAATGGAAAGTCGCTAGTCATTGTATATGTCGTCTTTCTTTTGTTAAAGATTATCCCTTATTTCAAACAATCTATTTGTCATTTAAAAAAAAAAGTTATTCCTTTTTATTTCGATAGTTTTTTTAATCTTTTCGTATCAACAAGTAGTCTTTGATTTATTACTTATTTCATGTTTATTCGCATTAAAAGTTAAATTAATTGTTTGATTATTAGTAAGAAAACATATCAAATTATACATGTTATAAGAGATTGTTTTACTAAGCCATAAGAAGTAAGTGGCACATAATTTACAAATTATATCACCAAAAACTTTAAAGCCTGGCCTTTCAAGAGTCAATAGCATCAACAATTCCACATTCTCCTCCGAATATATGTACCAAAGAAAATTACTTCTGGTTGGAATTTAGAGTAGATATGAAAATGAAATATATGCCGTGCTTGTGGCCTTGTGGGTTAATGGGATTAAACCCGACACAAACTTGAAAAGAACTAGAAAATCATGTTAGTCATTTCAACTCGTAAATGACACGAGTTTTCATAGATTGGCACAAACATTGTAACACAAACCACTTTGACCTAAAAAGATACTTTAACTTGTGACATAAACCATGTATTTTTTTATAGAATTTATAACGAGGTAAACCCATAGGCTCTTTACAAACAGGATCTCATGGCCTGGCGGGTAGACCTTCACGAACCGACCCGCCGTCTGTTCAAGGATGGGCAACTCGTTCTCATCTAGAGCACGAGTACCCATCCGAGCGGGACCATCAGCCTCTCGCGGATGTAGGAGCGACTGCAAGTCATTCCCCTCTGAAATAAAAAAATAAACAGTTAGAAGAAAAACCTATATCAACAAAGAAGACAGAGCATACCGTAAGAGACAGAGTTCAAACCGTATTCGAGGACGATGGGAACCTGCGACGCCTCCTTCCACACCCGGCTCATCCCAAGCATCACCATCCCAGACTCCGCAAAGCGGTACACCGGAGTCTGGACCCGGGAGATCTTGGCGAACCACTCCGCCTCCTGGTAGTTGAGGGCGTGAAGGGCGGGGAGTGCTCTCCCATTCTTAAAGGTCATTGCAAGGGGGACGACGCGAGCGGAGATATAAAAAAACTCATGCTTCCACGACCGAAGACTGCGCTCGGTAGCGCAGATCTTCAACCCCTTGATCCGATTGACCAAGGTGTACCACCCCTGGATGCACCTCCAGGAGTAGAAGGTCATCAACCGATCTACGTGGGGCTCCACGCCCAGAATGAGGCACACCCACTCAAAGTGGCGGATCTTGGCGATCGCCATCGGGTGTACCTCCGTCAGATTCACACCGTGCCTCTCCAAGACACGGTATACAAACTTCGTCAATGGGAACCTGAGATTCCCATAAACGAAGAATGCAGCGTACACCCCTATCTTGCCCTTGGGGGTATCGTACACCGTCTGGTGTGGCTCCGGAAACTCAGGCTCGAACGGCTCGAGCATGAACTTCCGGACGACGTACCGATAGAGGTCGGCCGAAAGAGCACACTGGCACTCGCCAGCAGTACTCTTGTCATCCTTATCGGAAGTGGACGACGGATTCTCGACGAACACGTCAGACTCCTCGGCAAAAGAAGACATGTTTCGGATGTACAGAAACGATTTCAGAAGAATGCTCGACGGAATAGTGAGTATTCGCCGGAAATCGTTTAGAAGATGAAGAGAGAAGTGAAAGTGTGGATTACAAAGGACCCTCTCCCCCTTTATATACTCATCGCAATTAATGCGATGAATTTAATGCGGAAGAGAGAGAAATCGCAGGTGCAATGAAACTATGACACGTGGCAAAGAGAAAACTGGCAACAGCTGTTGAAAGGACGCGTGCCATTAATTTCGCGGCCACGCGCCCGAAAAATCGCGCCCACGCGCCTGAAAAAGCGCCTGGAATGACCATATACTGTCACGTCGCCATAACTTCCTGCACGTCCTGACACTGTCAGAAGAAACCGTCGGACGACGTTTCAATAGTTTGGACTGTTCTTATCCTTTCACCAACTTTTCGAATTTCAAAAAGATTCAAAAGTAAGCGGGAAAATACCCCTTACCTTGGCAACCAAGAAACTATAAGACAGGTGCGAGTACAGTGTTAAGGCAAAACCCTTCACATACTTGGCACCTGCAGGGAATTGAAGCCAAGAATACCTCGGCAACCAAGTAACCATAAGACAGGTGCGAGTACAGTGTCAAGGCAAAACCCTTCACATACTTAGCACCTGCAAGGAATTGAAGCCAGGAATACCTTGGAAGTAAAGTAACTATAAGACGAGTACGGGTACAGTGTCAAGGCAAAACCCTTCACATACCTAGCACTCCGCAGGGAATTGAAACCAAGAAGGATCTTCTGGGCAGTGCTTGCGGAAACGGGAATAACATCCCCGCATAGCGGGAACGTCGAG
This sequence comes from Bidens hawaiensis, assembly GCF_021521415.1. Classification (NCBI taxonomy): domain Eukaryota; kingdom Viridiplantae; phylum Streptophyta; class Magnoliopsida; order Asterales; family Asteraceae; genus Bidens; species Bidens hawaiensis. Next base: position 89,526 of record NW_027492372.1, on the reverse strand, counting down.
AACTAGACTGTTTGAACCTCCAAGATGGAATTGGTTGTTTAAACATAATTGATCACTATGTTCAAAACTACCAAAACCTCATGGAGAATCTACACAAGTGGAACTCAACGCCCCTGACTTGCGAGGAGGTTACAGACCTACCCGCATTACACCCAAAGATCAAGCAGAAAAGTCGGGAATTTCTGCGTGGCATTAGGAAAACCGCGGGAAGAATCCCCACGGAAAACCTTAAAACTAAAAAACCTTTTCAAAACCCCTTGCTAAAGTCCAAAAGTTCACCTCACTTATTAATAATTCATGAGAAGAACATTGGACTGGGGGGACTTGAAGAGGTAGGTCCCAGCAGAGCCCAGTTGGACCCGCAAGACTCACCTTGAAGAGGGACGTCTGCGCAAGGACCAAGCGCTTCCGCAGGACCCACCATGCCCAGAGATGAAGACCTTACGCGCAGTACGCCAGCTGTTCCCGCAGGGAAAGCCTCCCAATGGTGAAGTACCTCGCCTGTTCCCGCAGCTGCGGATACAAGCCATCAGGGAAGGCTACCCGCACTAATAGCAAGGCTACACGCACAAGGCACTAACTCTTGATACTTCAGTAATGTCACCTGAAGGAATGAGCAAGGCGGGAATACTCCCGCCCAAATGAGCCAGTCCGTATGCTTCTGGAAGATCTTTTGTACTATACCTGCCAAGGTATGGGCAAAATAGACAAGATCTGACCAAAACAGCCAATGAACCAATCACAGGGTGACAGCTCACCGACAACAGTACGAGGAGGAGCACCCTCTAGTACTGTTTCACTATTAGTCGCTGCCTACTCACCAACCCTCACTGTGGGACGTGCGTAGCCTACAGTTGGTGGAACAGTGCATAGCCGGCAGTAAAGGAACAGCATACAGCCGGCCTTGTCACTATCAGCCGCAGCCTATCCACCAACCAGCATGGCTTGTGCGTAGCCCACTGTTGGTAGAACAGGAATACTATTCAGCCGGCTGTACCTTCTTGGAAACCTACCTTCGGCTATAAATACTCCAACACCTTGGAATGGTAAGGACATTATCGGATATCTCATTATCTTATCTTCTCTAGCAATCTCTTAATATACACTTATATTCAGAGCAATCTAGTCTGATTCTCACACCGGAGGGTGGTCACAAGGAGGAACCCCCCCTTCTCAGTGACGAGCTTACGGTGTCTGTTTTGCAGGTCACCTGAAGAACAACTTTCTTTGCTGGACCTCATCCTCGTGGGAAACATCTATTTAACCCCCAGATTATCCGTAATCTGCCCGGGGTCAATTAGTGTTTCTTCAACTTCAAACCCATCAACAACACATCTAAAAAAACAACTTTTATTTTCTAGGTGTTCTTAAACTTAAACCCATAAATAATATCCAAATGGGTAAACTCTTAATCTTTTTATTTTTCATAATAACATCAAACCTTGTATCATGTTATTACGCACAAGACTGCAACACATACACTTTTTCACGAAACACAATATTCGCCACGTGTGTGAGTCTACCCGTGTTAAACTCACACCTCCACTGGACCCACCACCCAACCAACAACACTATCGACGTGGCATTCCGACACACTGGATCCGACACAAACACATGGGTTGCATGGGCACTTAATATCAACGGACGTGGCATGATTGGTGCTCAGGCCCTTGTGGGCCTACCCGAATCAAACGGTACGGTTCGGGCCTACACGTCAGCCGTCACGGGTTACAACACCGGGTTGCAACCGAGCGGGTTGAGTTTTGATGTGACGCGGGTGTCAGGTGAGAGAGTGAATAATGGTGACGTGGTGATTTATGGGACGTTGGTGTTGCCAGGTGGAGTGACGAGGTTTAATCAGGTGTGGCAGGTGGGCCCCGTGAGTAATGGGGCTCCGGGTGTACATGGGTTGTCACGTGACAATATCGCGTCTCTTGGGTCAGTGGATTTTAGTAGTGGCCAGACGAGTGCGGGTGGGAGTGTTGGTGGGTCTAGATTCCGCAGGAGGAATGTAAGTTTTTGAATTTTTTGTTAATTTGGTTTCGTACCGGTACTTGTACCCGAAAGTATGAATATTTGTTGATAAAAATGAAAACCAGGGTTAAAAATTTTAAAAATTTTTGTAATTTAAAATAAACCCACTTGAATTTTTTTTAGAAAAATTGTTTTTTTATTCATTTGGGGGTTTTCAAGGTTATTAAGATTGGTTGTGTCTTTGTTGATGAAATTGAAAACCAAGTTTGAAAAATTGAATATTTGTGTGATTAAAGATAAATCCATTTGATTGTTAAAAAGAATTTTGGAGTTTTATCATGTGGGTTTGGATATTAATGTGATGGTTTTCAAAATTTTCAAAGCTTACTTTTGTGTGTGTTAAGTGATTATTGGTTAATAAAGATTTGATTTTTTGTTAATGGAATCAGAATCACAAACCCACTTTGAAAAGTTGAGAATTTTGCAACTAAAGATAAACCCCACTTGATTGTAAAAAAAAAATTGGATTTTTTTGGTATGGTTTTGAACAGAGGTGTACATGGTTCGGTTTTAGGCTAAAACCGAACCAAACCAAAAGCCGAAATGTTAGTTTTTAGGTTTTTGAAAATTATTAGTTTTCGATTTTCTCGGTTTTTGTTTTGGGCTCGATTCAGCTTCGGTTTCACCATTTGTGCCGAAAATAATGATTTTGAGCCGAAATATTTTTGTTTGTTAATAATTAATCGAGTATATATATTTTGGTTAAACTATATATTAACTATCATAAATTAAAAAAATATAAATAAAAATTATAAATATATAACTTCGGTTCGGTATTAGTTACACGCAAAACCATGACCAACCCGAAAGTTCGATTTTGACGAAAACATAAAACCAAATCGTCAACTTTTGTCTCACTTCGGATTAGTTTTTCGATTTCTTGCACCCCATGGATTTTAATATTTATGGTTATCAAGATTATTTGTGTGTTTATTGCTTGATAAAGATTCGATCTTTGTTGTTGAAATCGCAAACCGACTAAATTGTCAACAAATTTGGATCTATATCTTATGCTTTTAAGTTATTGTGTTACAGACTCATGGAGTATTGAATGCGGTTAGTTGGGGAGTATTGATGCCCATGGGAGCTATGGCTGCAAGATACTTAAAGGTGTTTACCGTGGCTAACCCAGCTTGGTTTTACATCCATGTTGCAACTCAAATGTCAGCCTATATCGTCGGTGTAGCCGGGTGGGCCACCGGTCTCAAGCTCGGGAGTGACTCCAGCGGAATCCAATACGATAAACATCGCAACATTGGGATCATCTTGTTTTCTTTTGCAACACTTCAGGTACACAATAAAGTCCTTAACTTTAGGTAACATTTACTAGAACAATGAATTAAGATGGTCGAATTAATTGTTTTGTGGTAAATTTTTGTAGGTTTTCGCTTTGCTTTTGAGGCCGAAGCCGGATAACAAATACAGATTCTACTGGAATATCTATCACCATACTCTTGGATACTCGATTATTATTTTGAGCATCATTAACGTCTACGAAGGGCTCGATATCTTGGACCCTGAGAAGAAATGGAAGAACACTTACACCGGCATACTTATTTCTTTAGGAGTTATTACAGTTATTTTGGAAGCTTTGACATGGTTTATTGTTATAAAGAGGAAGAGTGAAGATAAAAGGACACATGCAGGAGCTAATGGAGTCAATGGGCACGCTTAGATGAGTGGCTTGTTATGATGTTTTATGGTTACATAGTTATTTATTTTGATTGTTTTTATATTCTTTTTTTGAGATTTGTGTATGTATATGTATACTTTTTCTTGTTTGTATTGAGGTATTTTTAGTTCTTGATTGGCTTGTTTGAGTGATTCATGATATGTTCTAACAAGACTTTGATATTGGGTTTGAGATCAGTTATAATTGGTTTAACATGGTTATAATTTGTCAAACATAACGATACATTAAACATAGTTAAAATTGGGTTTAACGGCCAGACTTAACGGAGTTAGTGGGTCGGGTTTAACTACTAGTGAAATGAAACCACATGAACGAAAATCGCAAATTCAGAATTACTGGAATAAAATCGGGGATTTAGACAAAAAAACAGGGACGAAAACCGCAGTTTACTCTATTGGTTAGCATACTAATATTTGATCAGCATAGTCATACTCAACGCTAATCGGTTAAATGTGGTGATACTTAGTAAAATATGGCATAATTGATCAAACATTGTAGTAAATACTTGATCAAGTCATACCTATAATTGGTCTTGCATGGCTTTAACTTATAAGCATTGCCACTATAGTGAAAATAATGCAGGTTAAACATTGCCAAGACTAATCAAATATGTTAATATGCCCATACCACACATTGGTACTTGGTCAAAATATCAATGAATGATCAAAGTAGTTGGGTCAAAGTTATAAATGTAAATGTTCAAACATGGTGATACTTGTTCAATACATGTCCAGAGGACCACAATTAGTTAAACATGATTATATTTGGCCAAACAAAGTAATAACTGGTCAAACATTAGTAAACCAAACTAGAGGTGCGCAAACCGGTTTAAAACTTATAACCTGTTCGGGTTAAAACCAGTTCGGTTTGGTCAACAAGTCAAAACCGGTTTATGATCGATTTCGGTTCGGGTTGAAACTGGTTTCTTACCATGTTACGATCGATTTCGGTTCGGGTTTTGAGCGGTTTCGGTTATGGTTTTGACGGGTTTTTGTCCGGTTTTGGCCGGTTTGAAACCGATTTTGGTGGAGAAAATTACAAACTGGTTCCGAACATGCGGTTTCAATCGGTTCCAAACCGGTTTCTACATAATCGGTTTCAAACCGGTTCGGTTTCGGTTCGATTTTCGGGTCAGTTCGGTTAACCGGTTTGTTTGGCCACCTCTAAACCATACCAATAATTAGTTATGGTCGTACCTGAATTCAGTTAATCAGTTCTAAACTTATTTTCCCGGCCATTTATTTATATATATTTTGATTAGTTTTTTTTTAGAATGACAGATTTCTTTTATATGTTTAGAACATCGTACTCTCTAATTTAGAGAACGCCGTTGCCCATTTTGGTTAGACAATGTTGTCTTAATCGGGCTCACGCTGACTTCAGAGTTTGGCTTGGGCTTTCTTCCAGGAAATTACACCGCATGCTGCCACTTGACAGTCGTTGTGACACCGACGCCACAAGAGCAGAACTCTCTAGCGTAACACATGGTGGGACGAAAACCCGGTGGGCTAGGGATCCGCACTGACAACCTCGCCAGGCATAACTCAAATCCTTCATTATCAATATCCATTCAAAATGACATATGTGAGAATCAAACTTTGGTCTTCACTTAAAAACCCAAACCTTCATACCATTATTGTATATTATTAATAATTTATTTATTTTTTATTTTTTTGAAGAAAAGAAAGGTATGGAATAGTGTGAGTTTGAAAAATAAACATCGAAGAGTTTGGAAGCTTAAAGTCTTTGAAATTAATGTCTGAAAAATCATAAATGAGCATTTGACTTTAATTTTCAACAATTTTGACCTTTGTGCATATTGGGCTTGAAAACTGCCTACGAGTTGGACTTTTTATTTTTAAAGAACTTAATAGTCAATCCGTGTTATTGAATAATAGAATTTAAAAAAGATATATGTAACATAATCCAACCAGTTATAAAAATACAAAAACCAAAAGATAAGTTATAGGTTCGGTCACTCTTAACCCATAACCGAACCGTATACTAGCCCCCAAAAAATGAACACCAAAATTCTCAACCCGAGGAATCCAAGAAGCCGAAAACGCGAACCTTTATAAGAATGTGATTTTATGTAAAAATCATGAGAATAATATCTAAATGTTTTTTTACTAAATAAGTGTCACACATTTACACCCTCTAGTTGGTTCATCACACATGATACACCTTCTATATACTAGTATAAGAAATAACAATTTCATGACATTCCTACATATAATTTACTATGCATATATATAAATTCACTTAACTCAATAATATTATTATATTCTATTAATGGCTATAATTATAACTTATACCCTTATTCTAATTTCATATTGTCTTTCATCTCATTTTGATATATCATATGCTTTAGGATGTTCAGATCATAGATTAGCAACTAAAGGAGTCTACACTTTTTGCAAAGATCTTCCACATTTATCATCCCAACTTTATTGGGCCTACAACTCAACCATGGGTGTGGCCCAGATCGCATACCAAGCCCGACAAGGAGCCGACGGTTGGGTTGCGTGGGCCATCAACCCGAACCAAATAGGTATGGTGGGGTCGGAAGCATTGGTGGCATTTGTGAACAATAATGGAAGTGTGATGGTATATCCAACAATGATAACTAGTTACAGCCCGTCAATGCAGCCCGCGGATCTTAGCTTTCAGGTTTCGGACCTTTCGGCTGAGTTTTTGAACAATGAGATCACTATTTATGCGACGGTGGGCCCCTTTCCAGGCGGGTCCGTTGTTAATCAAGTATGGCAAGCGGGGGATTTGGTTTTGAATGGTGTTCCTCAAATGCATGAAGTTACTCAACCAAATCTTCAATCGACCGGGGAGCTTGATTTCTTGTTGGGTTAAAAAATACACTCATGTTTAATTATCCTTAAAGTTTAAGATATTTATTGTAGCGATATATCAGTAATTAAACGAGTAAAACGTATCAACTGATTACAAGTATGGAAACCGAGATGCTTAGTGAAACCAAACATCTTAAAGTTACTTATGATTGTATCAAGAGGTAATATGCACATAATGGTTTTTTAAGAATAAAGAAACACATCTTCATCATTCTTGATCTTCAAGTTTCTTAACCGTAGTTACAAACCAAAATCTTGAAAATGGTCAAAGTGGTGCAATTAGTGTTGGCCCATTACATAGACATTGGCCCATTATTTATAAAAAGACACAAACTTAGAATAAAATCCTAAATTTATCTAGACAGAAATTAAATAAAGACCCATAATGAGTTTACACAAAAACTCATTGCTACTTACTAGCTTATATAAGTAACCAAAAAAGACATGAAACCTTACTATTTTGATATACATGGTAAAAAAGAAAGTAGAAAAAGAAAACTTAACATTGCACATGCAAAACATTGTCTTTGGTATCACATGGTTCAGTTTTAATCTCCATGTGCTCAAGAAAGCAACAAAATAGTCTCTCATAAGTCATACCTACCGAGTCCCAGCATAATTCATCTAACAAAAAGCAAGGCTTTAGGCCCACTTGCAAATTTAGAAGTTCTCTCAACTTTAAATAACTCATAAAAAATTGTATCATATAAACATAGTAGAATATAGAATAAATTTATTGTAAAGTTTTCTTATAAGAAAAGGTTTGAAATTAAAACTTCACTTACTTAGACCTAGAGATGCAAATACCGGTAACCAGTTACGGTTCCTAACTGGTTTTTGAGTGGAAAACGCCTAACCTCTGTAAACGGTTTGGTTCGGTTAATAACTGGTTAACATTATTAACCTCATTAACGCTAACCTTATTAACCTATTACCGGTTTCTGGTATTCGGTCCCTAACCTAGGTTTAATATCGGATACAAACCGGTTTGTAATATACCAAGTTATTGATTAGTTTTGGTTTGAATCAATGTTGTAAAGGTAGGTTTACAAGGCCTAGCATGCATGTTTGGGATTGAGTTTGAAAACAACTTATTGGTTTTTTCAAACAAATTAGTGGCACAAATACCAGTTAACCGGCTTTTGGAATATCTTTTTACTAATTGTAACCGGTTATTGGTTAAACGTCAAAACCGGTTATCGCCAATAACGGGTTTATGGTTTCTAAACCAAACTCAAAAATTTACCTCCAAATTTACCCCCCCCCCCCCCCCATATTATTCCCTCCAAAACCAAACTCAAAAACACCCCAAATTCAGATCTCATTCAATTATTCAAATAATTTACCTTTTAATAATTTATATATATACACAATACAATTGAAGATAACACACATCACATGTTCCATCACACCCCACCTACTACTCAAATTTTTCAACCCATGGCTCTGACACCAACCACTGACCGTGATCAAATCACCAACACTGTTCGTCCGTCTGGTGAAATCCATGTCATTGTGGGCCCCATGTTTGCTGGTAAAACCACTGCTTTGCTTCGTAGGATCAAATCTGAAGCCTCTAATGGCAGGTAATTGTTCACTTCTGTCGGGTAATTACCTGTTAGGTATCAGATATGCGGCTCCAAACCTGTTGGGTATCTACTGGTTTTGGTGTTTCATTGGGTAATTATTAATAGATAGCAAAAAATGATTAGTTAACGTACAAATTAAATTAATGTGTTATTTAGTGTTAATCTAGTAATATAATTATATATACAAATTAAATTAACGTGCTAATTATGTGAATCTAGTAGGGCTGAAATAACATGTTGGTCACGACACCGTAACTAATCGTGTCATTTTTTTCCAAACACGAACACAAACTTGTTTAGTAACAGATTAACATGTTAAGACCTATTAAGGGATTTGTTTAAAGATACATGAATAATACATGTGTAACGAAACCATAATGAGCATAAAATGTCTTAATTAATAGATAATCTATAACATATTTGAAACAAAAAACCACAAATCAATAACATACTTGAAGCAAAAGACGACAAATCCATAACATAATTGAAACAAAAAACCATATAAACAAATCATAACATACATAAATAATATAAAATTGGGTTTTCACGGGCATTAGTGAAATGTTGTTTGTAAGTATTGACTTTAGGTTTAAAACTTTAAGAGTGTATACATATTTATTTTTTTAAAATAAAATCTACACGGGTTACTAATAGGTTAACAAGTCTTTAACCTACTAAAACGTGAATTTAAACATGTCGACTTGTTTAAAACACGAAACTTGTTAAGCTCAAACCCAAACCTGTTAGACCCTGTGTTGTGTCGTGTTAACAAGGTCTGTGTAGTGTAATTATGTAATTACATCATAGTGTAATGACACTACGCTGCAATTACACTATGCTGTATATATTATTACACTACTTGATTTGCACAGTTAGCATGTTAATTTAATTTGTATTTGATTTGACCCAATATCTCAAATGATTAATCAATTACAAAAAGTAATTGGGAAATATATATTTAAAATATATAAATAAATAAAAGAAGTTGATCTCGGGTTACTCAGTATATAATTGTGTTAATGTATGTTATCGGTTAATTCGGTAGGGTAATTGGACATATTACCAGTCTTATACTCAAGTAATGTTTTGGCTTTTCCTAGCGATTTTAGGTTATATTGTTGCCTCTAATAGGTTTTGTGCTACAACCAAACCAAACCCAAAACTTCGGTTTTTGAATTTTTGAAAACTGTTCGGTTTCTGTTTTGTCATTTGATGTAGAAAATTATGGGCTGAAATAATATTCGCGCAAAAGTTTGAATTTAGTTAATAACTAGTTGATTAGTATATATTTGAGTTATATATTTATTAAATTCTTATAGAAAGTTAAAGGCTTGTTTTTTTTTGGTTTCGAATTGGTTTTTTTGGTTTGATGTATCTTAACTCAAAGATTTTAATTACTCATGTTTGATCACAATTTCTGTACTGTTAATTGATTACACAGGAACATAGCCATGATAAAATCAAGCAAAGATAACCGATACGCAATTGATTCGGTTGTGACCCATGATGGAACAAAGCATCCATGTTGGGCACTGTCTGATCTGATGTCTTTTAAGCAGAATCTTGGAGAAGAAGCATATGAAAAGGTGCAAACTTTATGGTTTCTTGTGTATCAAGTAGTTAAATTTTATTCTTTATTAAATTCCCATCTTTTAAATTGTGTAAATATGAATTTTTTTTATTCTTTTTGTTAATAGGTTGATGTAATTGGGATTGATGAGGCACAATTCTTTGATGATCTTTATGACTTTTGCTGTAAAGCTGCTGACCATGATGGCAAAACTGTAATTGTAGCTGGTCTTGATGGTGATTACTTAAGGTGAGTTGTTAGATTATATGTTTATAGGCGTGTAAATGAACTGAGCGTTCGGTGGGAAGTTTGTTTATGTTTGTTTATTTAGTAAACGAACGACCATGAACAAAAAATTTGTGTTCGTTTAAATAAACGAATGAACATGAACACATGTTTCGTTCATTTATTTATGCTCATTTTTATCTGTATATTTATGTTCGCTAATTTATTAATAGAAAATAATTTAATATTATCTAAGTCATCTACTTAAGATTTTATATTTTTTAATTTGTGTTCATTTAAGTGTTTTCATTTATGTTTGTATATATTTGTTTGTGTATTTACATTTGTTCATATATGTTTATTTATGTTCGTTTAGATTTTAAACAAACGAACGCAAATGCTCATTTTTAAATAAACGAACACGAACATAAATATTTGTTCGATTAAGTGTTCATGAACACATTATTTCCTTAACAAACGAACATGAACAAGGCCTTGGTTGTGTACTTGTGTTTGTTCGGTTCATTTACAGCCCTATATGTTTATGTCATGAGTTTATTGTTATCTAAATTGGTTTTGTTTGTAGAAGGAACTTTGGTCCTGTGCTTGATATAGTACCACTTGCTGATACAATAACTAAATTAACCGCCCGGTGTGAATTATGTGGCAAACGGGCCCATTTCACGTTTAGGAAGACGAACGAGACGAAAACCGAACTTATTGGTGGGGCGGATATGTACATGCCTGTTTGTCGTCAACATTATGTTAACGGGCATGTGGTGAAGAAACCGGTTGCTTGATTACATTAATAGTGTGTTAACAACTTAATGTTTGTTCTCTGCTTTATAAGTAGTGTTTGATTTTCCGAGGTTTGATGCATTGTATTTGTGTTACTATTGTGTTATGTAAATAAAAGAAGTTAAAGTTATGTTTTGTGTTTGATATTTGAATCCTTTTAATGCTGAACCGCGTGTTTTGTTTCGTCCTACAGTTTAAAGAATAACTCGTAGGACCTATTAATACCCTGCTAACCGTTGGGACCATGTAAATCATAATTTACGCTGTGTAGGTGGTTTTTAAGTAGTCAGAAGGAAGCTAATGAAAAGTAGATTCACAAAATATTAATTCATGGGATCCATCAATACATGTTAAACAATAGGACCTAGAGGTGCATAAAACCGGTTTACAACTCATAATGGGTTTGGGTTGAAGTCGGTTGGATTTGGTCAACAAAAGTCAAAACCAGGTTACGATTGCTTCCAGTTCGGGTTTTGATTAATTTTGGTTCTGGTTTTGCCCAGTTTCGGTTTGGTTAACCAGTTTTGGTGAAGAAAATTACAAACCGTTTCCGAAACCTACGGTTTCAATCGGTTCCAAACCGGTTTCTACATAATAGGTTTCAAATCGGTTCGGTTTCGGTTCAATTTTTTTGTCGGTTTGGTTAACCGGTTTACTTGTCCACCTCTAGTGGGACCATGTAAAGCATAGCTTATGCTAGAGGTGGGCAAAATAACCAGTTAACCGAACCGACCCGAAAACCAAACCAAACCGGTTTGAAACCGATTGAAACCTTAGATTCGTAACCAGTTTGTAATTTTCACCACCAAAACTAGTCCCAAACCGAAACCAATCGTAACCTGGTCAAGAACCGGTTTCAACCAAAACCGAAACCGACTTAAGCCTTATGCTAGGTAGGTGATCTTTAAGGGGTTAAAGAAGGAAACCGGTGAAAGCTAGATTCAGACTTTCATGCTTAAAATGTTTCTTCGACGTGTTTTGTAACTGAATGCTTCTTTTCAAAACCATCAACTGTTGTTCAAGTGTTTGAATTCTAAAGCTTGTCGACTCGTAATCCTTCTTGCAAAGCTCGGGTTTTTCTTTTTCTGAATCTTTTTGTAGCAAGAAACCGAGTGGTTGGTTGCTTGTGTCGTCTACGTCAACGCATGGGCTTTCTGCAAGATTTTGGCTTCTAGAATTTGCGAATCTTGAACTCGGGATGCTTCCTGAGAAGTCTCCGTAATGTGCGTATCTGAATGAATCCGAGCATTCCTTTAATGCTTTGTGTGTGCTTAGTTGTTGAACGTAAAATGCTTGTACTATTAAGCGTAATGGCATTAGTTCGTTTTGGACCACTTCGATACAAACTTCGTTTGATAGTTTTTGACAGTTGAGGTATTTGCATACCATATTCTTTTCATCTTGTGACAACTCAGTATGAACCTGCAAAACACAAAACATTATAACTTATAACCAACTTTGATTTGATTTTTGTTATGTTTTAGGTAACCATATTTGTATTTACCTATAAAAAAGAGAACAAAAAATTTCAATTTAAGGTAGGGGTGTGCACAAAACCGAAAAATCCAAAGTAACTGAACCGAAAAAACCAAATTGAATTAAAAAAACGGCGGTTCGGTTTTGAATTTTAGCAAAAACTGAAATATTGGTTTTGGTTCGGTTTTGTATTTTGTTAAGAATCGAAAAAACCGAACCGAACCGAAATAACCATAATATCTTGACCGTGACCATTAAAACAACATCTACCGATGACTATTTAGTGTAGTTTTAACATATGGTTAATAACAAATATATCTGGTTTTTACATATGGTTAATAACTAATAATACTGGTACTTTGAATTTTGATATTAAATGTAAATGTAAATATATGTATCTTTATTAGCTTTTAATATTTGTATTTTAAATATTCAATATTTTATTAATCATTAGTTTAAAGAAAAAAAAGTATCATGCTTCAATATCTTGGGTCAAGTTTTTTTGACCCATAAAGTTTTGGCTTAATTAGCAAAACCGAAAAAAACCGCATCCAAAACCGAACCGAACCGAACCCAAAAACCAAAAAAACCGAAAGTTTGGTTTTTGGTTCGGTTTTAATTAAAAACTGCACCGAACCGCACCACGCACACCCCTAATTTAAGGTAATCTAACTATGTCAATAACAGGATTTCTAAGCGAAAAAAGTCAATGTGGTCAAACTTACTAGCAAATTATTATATGTAAACTATGATGCAAGAAGTAAAGGAACTTACTTGTAGAAAGATATTCAATGCCTTATAAAGATGATCATGGTTCTGCCTACATGATATCGGCATAACTTCAATAAGTTCCATAAATCTTTTCGCGCATATTTTTGCATCACCAGCTACATGAGTCAGATACGCGTCCCACAACTCTCCAACAACCGAAGTAAAAGGCGAAGGACTACCATTATTCGGGCACATGTGATACACAACATAAGTAGAAAATATGCTTTCCATTGTTGTCACTTCAATGCTACTAGACACATCATGTGTCACATTTTCTGGTAGTAACAAGTCTTCAACTTGAGCCAAATGTAACACACCAGAAATTTGATTTTGTAACTTTATAATATACTCTTTATCCAACTTATGTTTTAATGATTTAGATAACAAAGTGAAGTAAAATCCAACTGGAATTACTTTACTACATTTTTCACCTATTTGAAGTAAATCAAGAATACCTTTTAGTAAACTATGCATATCATCTTTGGGACCATTTTGATCGAAAATGACCGAATTCGCATAGAATAACACAATCGGACTAACATACTTTTCTTTCATACCTTGTCTTCTTAACGACCCGACAACCCGTTTGAAAAACCCGAATGGGAGGGCTATTAAATCCTTGATCCAAACATCTTGTGTTAATATTTCTTGAACCATTTCAAGGTTCCATCTTTTAGTGCTTAAAGCTTCTAGTGTTACAACCGGCTGGTCTCTTCTTCTTTCGGGATCAAGAATCTCCATACAAGCCATGAAGGCCAAGGACTCAATGCACCGGCTCACGATTAAAAGCTCCTCGGCCCATGGGTCGAGTGTTTGACATTTTTGGAGGACAATAAGTGTGTCCTCCCAGCTTTGTAGCACAACTTGGTTTAAGTACATGTCGAATCGTTCACATAAGTTACCCGAGGTGTATTCTTCGGTCATTTCAAGAAACTCGGCTGCACATCTTAAAGATGCAACGTTGAATGGGTCGACTAAAGTGGATGACCCGTATACAAAAAGTGAGATCATTTCAAATGTCTCGGGCCCTCCCGGGAAATCTTGTGGCAGTTCGACTTCGTTAGAGTCGGTTAGTTCTCGGTTAAAGTATCCACTTTTCGAAAATAAAGGATACTGCATTAACAATCAAAAGATATAGGGTTTGGATCAAATACAAATTAAATTAACATGATAATCAAGTAGTGTATATATATACAACACAAGGAAACTTTCACACCCAATTTTGAAGAGGAGGGGGGGGACCCTATCCCAATTTTTATTTTGCTAGCCCATAGATAAAAATAACCCACTTTTTACGATTACGACCATTGTAGCACGTGTGTTGCCCAAGACATAAGGGGCATGGTGACTTGACGTCATCCTCACCTTCCTCCAGCTTATCACCGACAGTCTGTTCAGGGTTCCAAACTCAATGATGGCAACTAAACACGAGGGTTGCGCTCGTTGTGAGGCTCCGGGTGCAACAACAAGCACCAATTTAACTTTTTTTTGGGGGGGGGGGTGATTTAGTAGCAGTGGGCAGCAAGGTAACTCGACAAAATGGAAGAAGAAGTTGACTATATGTATGGGAATCAAGAAATTTGAAGTTCAGTCTGATTTATTTCTTACCCTTCGCTCAATGAGAAAATGAGTCAATTACACTATGATGTAATTACATTAATTACACTACTTGTATATATAATTACACTATTTTATTCGCATGTCCAATACAGTTTTTTAGTTTGTACGTTAACTTTCCCCAAAGATAAATTATCAATGCTTTAGACCTTTTTTGTTATTTTGAAACGAACTAAACTTGTGAAGATTGAATAATCTATCACCAACACGAACACAAACCGAAGCTGGCAAGCCGGTTTCTTGACTCCTACGATGAAACAACCGAAAAGAAAGATAAACATCAAAAGGGTATTCTTTAATTTTACTAAAGATTCGATAAACGCGTTAAAGATTCAAACTTTACCATGAAATGATCTTGATCTTGAGGAGGGCACTAACATTTGGAGAAGAAAAAGGACTTAAAAGCAATGAAATATTATCTTTTGGTGTAGAACCATCCATATGGTAGTAGTAGTAGTAGTAAACTATACAAGAACAAGCAAATTGTAAACTTGCAAAGTTTACAAACAAACTGAGAATTTAACCATCATTTTTGAGTCTTTTCATGGATATAATTGCCTGATCCGGATCTCCTCAGGTTATAATAATAATGAATAATGAAAATAGTACATTGTTAGTACTTCTAGAATCCAGAAAACCAGATGATTTTGGATTAATCTTAGCCATTGGATGAGTAAATGGAGGGTCATAGATGTTGGTCAAAGTAAGATGCATGCACACGAGTGCATGTAGTAAAAGAAATGGTAATTTTTTGAAGGTTTCAAAGATGGTTTCTTGAATTATGGGAAGTTTGAAAATGTTATCAAAGCCTTGGACAGTAGAATAAGGGTGTAAAGTTTTCTACTCTTCTTACATGTGACCATTTTGACAATCTCTACATTTTTTGTGTCCTAATTTACCTACAAACCACTTCAACTTGTTTTATTTTTATTTTATGTACATGTGAAATTTTCAACTTTAAGTTATGAGTTTATTATCAAGCAAACAAAAAGAACCCTAAGTTGTGTAAAGGTTTCAATTGGTGCATCCATTATTAGGGTTGATAAAGATGGTAAGTTATCGGTTTAATAGTATTTGTTTGACTCTTAAAGAAAAACTGACTATTCGGTTATGGTTTTTCTATTTTCGAGTTTTGTTCGGTATTGAACTTATGTAAATATATTATAGAAATGCAATGTTTGTTTTTTCAATTTTTGTAAGTAATTGATATGTCAAATAATTTTATTATGACTTTTAGTAATAATTACGGAAGTCACTCCCAATTTGGTGGGGTAGTAAGATGGTTAGAGGTTAGGGGTTCAAACTCCACAACGCACAAAAATTTAGTCGTTCAGAAGAAAAGTAATAACGTACTACTAAAACCTATACTATTTACTGATTAGGGTTTTAGTATTGAGCTCATATGTCCTCTTTAAATCTATATATTGTACTCATATATCGATCAAAATCAATACTATGGATTCCAATAAGAATATATATTTCATATCTTGTCATTATTTATAAATTTACATGGGTGTTTATTTTTTTGTTCAACCTGAAATCTAATTGACTTATTATCTGAAATAGGATTTTGCAACTGACTCGTCTTCTCTTGCAACCAAACGAACGTATCGCTTGTAGCCGTAATATTTCGGTTATAAGTCCGACCCAAATATTATTATACATATACACATATACAATGTATATGCATATGTCTACCTTAAAAATAGGAAAACTAGTAATATGAAAGAGTGGAATGTCAAAGAATGTACAGTCTACAGATGACGTGAAGGTGAAGTCTTTGTGTGGTTTGTTGCATAAGTTAACAACCAGGACGGCACGGCTCTTAATATCCTTCATTTTTTATTATTTATTCTTTGTTTTGTTTTCTCCCATGTTACTCAATCCCCAATAATTCTATTTTTATATTTATTATTATTATTATTATTATTATTATTATTATTATTTTAATCCCCCCTTACCAAAATCCTACATTTTGTTTCAAATCAAAACATTTCATTTCATTACATAACGTCTTTGATTCTAATTATCTACAACCAAATTCAACTAATACAAACTTTACATCATAACATAACAACAATTTTAAGTAAAAATATATATATCGATTTTTATTAATTTCAACTATAATCTTTTGGTTGTTGCCCGGTCTCAATTAATGAATTGGTCGCTGACAGTCTCATTTATTAACGTATTTGTTCCTAACGGTCCTTAACTAACAGAATCCTAATGTCGTTACTTGCGTGTCGCCGGAAAAACGCTTATGGCTAGAAAAGTCATATTTTTTTTGCCAGATAACACCACCACCACAATCAACTGACTCGCCACTTACCAACCAAAACCACTTGAGCACCACCAACTGATTCCGACGATTATTCTAGGGTTCCGGTGAACTCAATAATTGGATATTTTAATAGAAAAGTGTTCATGAAGGTCTGATCCAAGGTTACAAAGATGCTTGAGAAGAAGATGTTGAGTTTTCCGGCCAAAAACGTTTTTCCGGGGACATGCAAGTAACCGGCATTAGGATTCCATTAGTTGTTGACCGTTGGGAATAAATGCGCTAAAAGGTGAGACCGTTAGCAAACAATTTATTAGTTGGGACCGACAATGACCAAAAGATGATAGTTGGATTAATAAAAACCAATACACTTAAAAAAATGTTTACAAAATACACTGAGATAGATAACCATATAACGATCTAATGATTATCACACTTAAAACAATAAATACAATGATTATACACAACTTTTATGATTCTTGATTTGATATTGTTTACATACTTGATGACTTGTATATAATTAATTATCTCTACTACATATAAAGCACCAGTCAATGACCTCTTAAATTTTAAGAGATACCTAACTTGAATACATATATACATAAAAGGAAAATTGGTTTTTATTGGTCCCTACTATTTTATTTTTGTCGGCGCTGGTCCCAACTATCATTTTGGCTGGCAACGGTCCCAACTTTCACATACGTTGAATCCACCAGTCCGCGACTAACGGAGTACTAACTCCGTTAGGTAAAATCTGATGTGTCGTCCTAGTTGTCAAAAGCCTGATGACATGGGCATCCTACGTGGACCGGCTGTGTATTATAACCAACGTTTTATACTTAAACATTATACAAACATAAATTCCGTTAGTCGAGAATTTGGGGATTTAGGGTTGTATAATCTGGGAACGTATGTTTGTATAATGTTTAAGTATAAAACGTTGGTTATAATACACAGCCGGTTCACGTAGGATGCCCATGCCATCAAGCTTTTGACAACTAGGACGACACATCATATTTTACCTAACGGAGTTAGTCGCGGACTGGTGGATTCAACGTATGTGAAAGTTGGGACAGTTGCCAGCCAAAATGATAGTTAGGACCAGCGCTGGCAAAAATAAAATAGTTGGGACCAATAAAAACCAATTTTCCTACATAAAACGCCTTTAGGTACTACCGTCACTCTCTTCACTGCTAGTCACACCAAGAAACGGGTCTTGAAGAAGATTGGAAGCAGAAGGTCTTGCGCGTGGTTGACCAATGCATAGTATAATAAACGCTTTCAATTCAGGATCTTTGATTATACTAAACGCTTGAGGCATAACACCACTTGTAACCTTTCGGTATATTTTAGCAATACTATCACACTCGCTATATGGTATTTCCGTTGTAGCCATTTCAACCAAACACATTCCAAATGAGTAAATATCAACTAACTCGTTGTAATCTTCCTCGTACAACTCAGGAGCCATGAACTCGGGTGTTCCTAGTAATGTATGAGCCACATGGTTCTTACCTACCACCGCTGCTAAACCCAAGTCCCCAATTTTAACCTGACCATGCCACCATGGCTTAACACAATAAGTAGATCATATGTGGACATGAACAAACAAAACAACAACTAGGCTTATAAACGAACTAAACGTTTAGTTAACTGTTTGTGAATGCTTGACATGTTGTTAATTTATGTTTGTTTTATTTAATAAACGAACTAAACATGAACACTTCTTTTCTTGTTCATTTAGTTCAAATAAAATTCATGTTCGTTCATTATGTTCATCAACGTCCATTTGCATACGTTCATTTAGGTTCACCTATATTCTTTCACTTACGTTATTTATATTCAAATTGGGGTGGCGACCCAGCTTGTTGTCCGCTTACCCATCTCTTTACTGCAATCGGATCATTTTGTTCAGTATATGAGTGGGTAAAATCCAAAATTTGCCTATTAATTTTTTTTGTTGACATGAAAGCATTCTTAAATGAGAATCCTAACATTTGATAGCTAACCTTTGTTTGAGTCTGTTTGTATACATATTTCTCTAAGCTTTTTAGAACATTAAATTTAAACTAGTTTTATAATTTTTAGTTTGGTTTTAATAAAACTTTAGACTCATCATATTTATGTTCGTATCTACACTTTATTGGTGGTTGCTCAGTTATTTTCATTCGTTTGCGTTCACGAACAGTTCTTTTATACTATCAACAAACAAGCATAAACAACATGAACACATTCATTTTCTTGACAAATGAATACAAGAAAACCATATTCGTTACTCGTTTACTTGTTCATGCATGTTTGATAGCCTGTTTAGTTAAAGTTGTTTGTGAATGAATGAACACAAACATGCTCGTTCATCTTCATTTGGTTCGTTTACATGTCTAAGAACAATATAACAACATAACTACAAAACAAATAATACAACTATAGTATTTACTATTTAGTATTAGAAAACATACTTACCTTTCCAATATTCCCATTAATAAAGATATTACTGCAATTAAGGTCTCTATGAATAATGCATGGTTCATGAGTATGAAGATACTCCAACCCTCTAAGAATCTGTCTTGACCAATTCTTTATGGCTTTAATCGACACGCGTCTATGTTTCTTCCTATAATCCCTCAAATTACCCGAAGCACACGCCTCGGTGATGAAATTCAAGGTACTTTTCTCAATATCCATCCAGAAACTATAAAGAACGATGATGTTTTCGTTATCTAGAGTTTGTAACAACTTGATTTCCGATACTAGTCTTTTGAGGACGGTTGGATCTTGACTAAAGTTTGTTAGCTTGACTTGGTTCCATGCGACGTCTATGCCTTCTTGTTGATCAAATCCTCTGTACACCTTTTTTACAGCACCGGACCCTAATAGGTCGTTGTAACGACCATATCTTCCTGATGGATCGACCTCGATGAAGGGTTCGAGGTCTTGATCGGGTGACTCAGGGTTTTCTGATGGCATTGTGTAGGTGTTATGTTTGAATGGCATTGTGGTGGCTATATATGTATATATGGGATGCGTGTGATGAAGAAAAAAGTAATAATGACAATTAACATGCATATAAGTATTTTATATTGTTCTCTTAAACAATTAACATGTTTAAAACAATAACTACTTTTATAGGTTCTTACAAACTGATATTGTATTTTGAATTACACATTATATCTAAAGTAATAACTATTTTTATTTGTTCTCTCAAAACTCTTATTGATTTTGTTTGGGGTGTGCATAGTTTGGTTGGGTCGGTTTTGGGTTAAAACCAAAACTACCCGAAAAGCAAAACTTTGGTTTTCGAATTTTATAAAATCGTTTGGTTTTGTTTTTCGGTTTATCATTTGAGGTTGAAAGGTTTTGGGAAAGAAAATAATTAGTCTGAAACTATGAATTTTGGCCTAAATCATTTTATTAATTAATAACTAATTGATTATTGTATATGTGGCCTAAAATATTTGAGATGCATGTCTATTAATTTCCTGTAACTTAAAATAAAAAATGAAAATCGATAGATTCATATTGTTTTTTTAGGTTTTGTTACATGCTATACCAAAAGAACCATAAGTTGATAAGTTTGCTTTTTACAAAAGCATAAACACAAATAGTTGGTTTTTGTTGATTAAGTGTTTTTTTTTTGGTTTCATGCACACCTCTAGATTATTTTCCTAAATGTCTATTTATTCAGAAAACTTGAATAAAGAAATAAGACGTTTGGGATTAACTCTTTGACTCACTCATAGCCCATATTTTTTTAGTAATTTAACTTGTTTAAAGCTATACGACATAATAATAATATTATTATTATTATTATTATTATTATTATTATTATTATTAAATGTAAGACTATAAAGATGTAATTTTCTATGTCGACCCCGAACCTAGCTGACCTGTTTAGCTAAGCATGTTTACAAGTTCAACTCAATACTAAACTTACTTATTTAGACTAAACCCTAACTCAAGGCATAAATTCAAACCATTAGTCGATCCGATCCTTGAGATCCAAACAATTTGCTCACATCTAAATTTCATTACACCAACGACCTTCATGTGATCAACAGTAACAACCGTGACAACCAAATCTTCAAAATCTTCAAAGTTAAAATTCCCATCATCAAACAATCAAAGCAAAACTCATGTGACAACATATGACCACATTAAATGACACTTCATCAAATACTATTACAACTTACAACTCCTTCATGAATTTAATCACATTAAACACAACCTAAATCCGCTAACTAGTCATCCATATCACAACCGAATAATCTTATCATTACACGATCATTCATGACGCTATCGCGATCACAATTTCACAATTGTCGCGTGTTGGTTAGAAAAATTAACTTGACTTTCAAACCAATCTCTAGACACGTGGTTTAATATACAGATAGTTGAAAAAAATTAAAGAAAAGTACATCACATTCCTCTTTAAGCAAAAGCAATAAAATTTGTAACCTTGAACATACAAAGATAACAACTATAAGTCTATATGCACTGCAAACAACTAGCTAACATATATGCAAATGACTAATTGTAAAAAGAACATTAAATTAACACATTTGGCTAGCTCATCCGTCAAATGTAGCTACAGATTGATCAGACATCCTGTACGCGTATGTAATTCCATCAACTTTTAATATTCAATCGAGCGATTCCCGCTTTCTAGCAAGAATTTTTACCGTAATATCTTGTTTTTATTCACCTTTATATATAAGTTTTGAAAAAACTATCATTATCTTCGCTGGGCTACTAGCTATCTATAAATAATGTGTGTTTAATATTTTCAATAAGTTATGTGACAACTGTGGGATTTGAACCCACGCCCTTTTGGACCAGAGCCTAAATCTGGCGCCTTAGACCACTCGGCCAAACTGTCTTGATGCTCTATTTGTCAACTTAGATATAATAGTAGGCTAGATAGTTATATGTATTGAAAAAAATGGTCGTCACTTTGGTTATATAAAGAATTTGATCAAAATAAATAACATTGAAAGTTAATGAAAAACTACCTCTAAACGTTGATTTTGATACATGTTTGTTCCAGTAACGTTGATACTTGATAATTATTATGAAAAAAGTATCTTATTGTATAAGAATAATAATCATCACAAACGTATGACTTTTATGACATGATTAACTCTTATCTCTTGTTAGAAATCTATGTAAATAAATCATGTCAGATCATGAGTTGTGGTGAAGCTTGGACAAAAACACGGAGGGGGTGCAAAATTTTTGGATGAAAACGATTAAATTTACATCACGTATAAAATTTTCGAGCGAAAATTATAAATTGCAATATTGAGCAAAAAATGAGGAAGTGGGTCCACCCTGGGTCAGTATATACCCCCCCCCCCCCCCCCGAGCGGGAATTTGAAGTATTGTGTGGATAAGTCTATAGGTTAAAACGAGCTAAGCCGACAAAATATATAAATACTTGTAATTTTGTTTAGGCTCACGAGCTGGATCGAGCATGATAAGTGAAGCTTGGTCTCTAGCACAAGCTTACTTTCGGGCTCGATTAAGATTTTCACGAGCCAGTTTTGAGTAGCTTACGAGCTACTCGGCTTGTTTGCACCCCTATGCATAACACATGATATTATTCCGTCACACGACACTAAAGGGACATAAATATGCACATACTAGTTAGATAATCACCATGTGATAATAGTCGTTTGCCAAAGCGAAATTCTGAAGTCAGCGTTGACCTAGTTAAGACAAGATAGTTTGCTCACACTCGGTAATGGAGCTCTCCAAATCAAAAAATGTGTTGGCCTAAACATAAAAAAGAAAGTCGTCATTCTAATAAAAATATATTAAGTTTTTGTCACTTTCACTATTTAGTAGTTGTCAAGAGTTTCTTGTAAAAAACATTATTCTTGAGGATTCAAATTAAAAATAAGAAAAAAATAAACATTAAGCGAGCAATTTAAATTTAAGCCCAAGCCCAACAGAAATTTGCTGGACTAAAAAAGATTACGTAGAGTTTAAGTTTACCTTTGTTCTATAATAGCTCTATAAATAGGGTTATACATCAATATTCAAACCATAAACCCTAAACATATGATATTATTAATCAATATCAAGGTAGCTACATTCGTTTTTTTTTTCTAGTATTTACCTCTGACGACTTACAATTGGGACGAATTAATAATATTCGTAAAACCCGCCGTAGGTTGTCAAAAAACAAGCCGTGTCTTTAACGTTTGAGACGTAGTTTGTTCGGCTTTTCCTGTTGTGGGATACGGGTTTGTCATATTCCATTGTGTTGGTAGCAGTCACTGCAATGAAACCATTACACAGGCCATGCACAAACATTTTAATTTATTTTATTTTATTTTATCGTTGAAAGTCGTTGATGTTAATTCTGCGATTTGAGGCTACTTGTCTTAATATTTTTGTTAATTTTGATACGGTTTATATGAGTTACTTTTTTGTTTATTTTTTCTTCCTTGAATTTATTTTTTGTGTTACTCTAATTTGTTATTTACACAACACAAAAAGTAAAAAAGGTGTTACTCTCGTACTTTTGTTAATATTTGTACATTACGACTTACAAACTTTGGGACGAATTAATAATATTCGTAAAACCCAAAGTAACTAGTCGAACATTAAGCGGTGTCATATTCCATTGTGTTGGGTAGCAGTCTCTGCAATGAACCATAGCACTGGCCATGAGCAAACATTTAAAATTATGTTTTTTTATTTTTTATTTTATGTGTTGTATCTATGAAAGCTGTTTTTTTCTTTCTTTTTTTACTATTATTTTTTATTTATTTATTGGTAGATAACGATTCATTAGTGTATATTGGGTATTAGAGGTGAGCAAAACCAAACACAACCGACACATATGGTTACGACTTTAAATAATTCCCGAACCAAACCTTGTGTTATGTTTATGTTTTTTCAACTCTTATACCTCAATTTCAATCTTTTATGCATTGTTATCCAATTTTGAACTTTTAATTTTATGTTGCAACTAGCTTGTGTGATTAATAGCTATCGTAAAGGGTTTTTGAGTTAGTTTATCATGTGCCTTGATATTTGAATGTCCGAAAAATATTAAATGGACTTGATATTTGAATGTTTATGTAAAATATTGAAGGGAAAGTATTTGTAAATTTTTTAAAGTATAGTTAACCTGCATGATAAACGTCTGCAAAGAACGATGTGATTTAATGTCTTTCCACGTCGTTCTTTTCATATACTAATCAAACATGTTAGTTATACTTTTAAGACATTAAACATATATTATGAGGCTCACTTGTGATTGCCATAGACGCGTGTTGAGATCCATACTTGCGAGATGACCATCTACCTTGAAGATGATGCTCAAAGCTGTGGTGTCCCATATCCATGGATTTTCAATATATGATGTTGGTTTCAATACCAATATTTGACGGTGGTTTCTATAACGACGTCATTGGTTTTTTAATTGACACTTTTCAGTGATGGAATATATAGTTTTGTGCACAAGTTAAGAGGAGTATGGTACAAGCACATACATTTTATTTTTGATGAAATATATAATAACCGTGCACAAATTGTAAACCAAAAAACAATAAACTCATGAAGTAGCATCATACTAAATGAAGAGGTCGATGGTAAAAAAACGGCAGCAACATAACCAATGTTTTTGTTATTGAATGGAATATATGGGTACCTCTAAGGTAAATATTTTCGGTTGTAAAGCAGTAAAGGATAGACTATCTACATCAGACGAGCTACATAAAAAAGGGATTCTAGAATTTGCCCTTTATGCGAGGATGTATTGGAATCGGTGGAACATGTACTCATATGTATTTGGTGTGGGATACCACCGGTTTATGCTTTTTCAGTTAGAGACCTCCTAAATGAGCACGCAAACGTCCGGGCTCGTGATGGAAGGAGGAAAGCAATTCAATCGATCATCTTAACGGCATGCTGGTGCTTGTCGAAGGTGAGAAACGACATTGCTCAACAAGACGCGAGTGTCAATAAGAAGGCTAAAAGAAGACATCAAACGTAATTCGTTCATATGGGTGAAGGAAGAATAGGGGGAAATGAGAGGGCTCGAATGGGAAGATTTGTGTAAGTTTTATTTTGATTAATGTTGTACCCAGGTGAGAACTAATTAAATTTGCTGGTGATGTACACTTAGTGTTCACTTTTTGAGGGCTAGCTACCTGCTAGTCCTTGTTATTTATAAATTGGTCGTTCAAAAAAAAAGTAGCGTCATACTAGTGCAAAATTAGACAATGCACGGTAAAAAAAAGAAACTTAATGTATACGTGCAACATATTTATAATAATATGAATTTGAAAGGCGAAGGTCGGGCATTTATAAACACTATACAATGAAAACAATGATTAGAACTAGGCATTTTGAATGCAGTTTTTCTTAAAATAATAAATATCAGTTAAAACTTTTCTCGTTTTAACCATTTTTAATATGTACGGTAAACAAAATACAAAAATACAAAAGGTGCAAGCGTCTTTCACAGTCCACGTCGTCACGGTTGAGGCTCTCGAAATTAAGCTCACTTAGGTAGGCTTTTTGAGCGATATAACATCACCGGAGCCTAGTTCCTAACGGTCCCATACTCCCATCGGTAGTCGCTTTCGTTCCCGCATGTTGTCGAGCCACTCCTTCCACTAAGAATGATTGGGCATACTTCACACATAAAGCCAATATTCATGGTATGTCATTTAGTGAAAAACCAAACTATACAATTAACTTTAGATATTAAAAAAGGTTTAGCAATGAGCGGACTTATAATAATACAATCAACCTGGCCCATGAACATGCAATGTGGGCCGACACTTCATTTTGATGATGTTTTGGTACTCTAAATTTTGGCACGCCATAGTTCAGTTGTCACACATTCAATGGACCATGGGTTAGGTTGTTGGTGCACTGGTGTTGACCAATCTGGTCGGCACCGTCAAACCAGTCCAACTTAACATTCAAGTCTATGATAAGCTTACACATGGGCTATTGTTTATCTCTATAATATCAAACTTTGATGTTGACCTCATTTTAGTCAAACCTTTATTCTGCTTCGTTTTGGTAGTGTACTATTGTAGTGTTCATGTGTAACAAAATGTTGGTTCCTTGGACCTATAAATATTTATTTACAAAGTTTAAGAATATTGTAAAAAGATTTTTAAACTTTTGAATTAATAATTGTACTGGTATAATGGTTGTTACGCTATTTGTTGGTCAGTATAGCAACCATTATACAAATAATGTTTAATGTTATAGTGATTAGTATTAGAGATGCCTTTGAGGGGGAGGGGAGAGGAGGGTGACCGCTCCAGGCCCAATAACTTCAGTAGGCTTGAAACTTTAAAAGGTTATATATAAAATGTATGTGTTTTTAGTGTTTAAACCTAATTACTTAACTTATTTAAGCTCATTTTTATAACTTTTTGTTTACATAACCCAATAAGCTCATTTAAAAATTTAATTGTTTAAATTCAATAAAAACCCATTTACATAAGCCCAATTTTTTTCTTGTTTTTGACCTAGAAATTTTTAACGATTCTCAAGGGCGGCAATGTTTAATGTTATAGTGATTAATATTAGAGCCGACTTTGAGGGCGAGGGGGGGGAGGCGACTGCTACAGGCTTGATGCCTAAGTAGGTACAACATTTTAAAATTTTATATATATTGAAAAAAATATGTATGCATATTTAGTATTTAAACTCAATTACCCAACTCATTTAAAGCATATTTTATAGCTTTTTTTTTTATTTCGCACACCTCATATTACCCAATAAGCCGATCTAAAAATTGAAGCGATTAAGACCCAACATTTTCTCGTGTTCGGCTCAAAAAAAGTTAACTATTCTCAGGGATGTTTATGGTTAGTACATACCATTTTAATTTGATTAAACGAAACAAACAAGAACAAAATGTAAGATCAACATATAATAACCATTGACCATTAAGAACTTTTTTTTTAAAGTTACATTAAGTTCTAATATAGAAGCTAAAAACATGATACATTTGATCATTTCAAAGCACAAGAAGCAACTAAATCTCTATTCATCCAACCAAGATACAAAGCTCCATTTCTTTCTTCAAGCCTATATCTCTCACTATAGTTCTTTAGTAGCCGTTTGATCGTCTCGTTAACTAACGGGCTCATCGGGCACGGGCTAAACCCCGCCATACTAAACCGTAGCTTCCACTTTCCCAAAAGCTCGTGTCGTTCAACTCGCTCGTCTCCTTCACACGCTATTATGTTCACAACGTCTCGGGCTAAACAATGTTGCTCAACGTTTATTCGTTCTTTGTGGTCACGTGGAAGCATGATGTCAATCGACTCGAACATCGCGTTGTAATAATCGAGGGTTTCCAAAAACCGAGGGTAAAACGGGGCGGTGTTGGTGTTAGATTCTTGCTCAACTAGGGTTACAATTTTCGGTTTCATACTCTTTACTAGCCTCAACACTCGGTCCCTATCGTTCCGAGTGCTGACACTCTCGTCAGGCATTCGGTGCAACACAAACGCGAAATTAACAGCTAAAGACTCGCCAGACCGGGCTTGAACACTTTCAAGCCCGGTCTCCGTGCAAAACTCAAAAGGCACATTGTAAGCTCCAGCGAGCTTACAAAGCCTTTTACTCTCTCTCCTCAACCCATTCGGCGAGTCATGTAACCCCGTGATCCGGATATGCGGGGGCCCACCAGGCCTCTTCGCAAACGCCTGGATCAACGGGACCCACTGACTCCCATTCCCAACACAAAAATCCACAATATGCACCCGTTTTTCACGCTTCATCGCCTCGGCGATCGCCCCGTTCGCCGACATATACCCGAACTTAAAATACGGGCAAATTTCATACAACAAATGCGTGTTTAACGGGTAATCCGGTTCAGTGTTATAAATCGTGCTACCGGAAGCCGAAAGGCGGGCGACGAGCCCTTCTAACATATAAGCCCCTAATCGTTGGATCGGTTCACCCGAAACCGACACCATTTGTCGGAGGTTAGATATTAACATCCGGGCATTACTTAATTCATTATCCGATACCGATTTCGCACACGAGATTAGGATTTGTTTCAAGTCTTGTTTCGGAGACCCGAAAACCATTTCTTTCCAGAAATGAATCTCCGGCAAGTCCACGTCACCGGCGGCGGCGTCGGAATCGGAATCTCCGAGCATCACCGTCTCCAATTGCCGGAGTTTATGGCGGAAATCGGAATCGTCAGGTGAATGAGATACCGTCGTACAACTGCCGTTACCAGAGGATGAATCTAGGGTTACATGATCCCAAAATTGAAATTGGGGGTTATTAAATTCATCGATTGGAATCAATAATTGATGGTTAAACACGTTCGATATGAAGGATTGATCATCCCCAGATGCTTGCATTGATTAATTAGTCGCTAATTCGTCGCTAATTGAAAAATCTTGAAAAAAATGATTTTTTTGAAATTAGGGTGAAATTAGGGAAATTGAAAAGGAAATTGAAATGGGTTTATGAATTTGGGATGAAAGGATTAAAACCCAGTTGGGATATTGGATGAGATTGAAGAATATGAGTGTTAAAGATGGATTTGTGTGAAAACAGAGAAAGAAGAAGAAGAAGAGTATTATTTTGAAGTGATAATAATTGAGAGTAGAGACATGGAGTGAGTGAGTGAGTAGGTGATGAATGATGAAGGAATCTAGGTTGGGGTTAAAGTACACTCAAGTTAAGTTGAGGTAGAAGGTGGGCAAAGAAGATAACCACTTTGAGAATTTGGAATCATATTGCCATTTATATGCAACATGATATTATGTTTTTCTACTTTTATTGTTATCATGGTGATTGATATATATATGTTTAGGTTTATTTTTTAGGATATTAAATATGATATTAAAAAAACAGTTTTAACCACATTTATTTACGCAGTTAGCTAGTGGTGGAGTGGTAAGGAATGAATTTGATGTTAATACGACTTACGTTCGATTCCTGTCCCCATACCACAACATTTAGTTTAGAGGCATCAAAGTGATAATGAGAGACAAGACGAGTATGTGGTTTTTACTAATTGGATACTTGAAATGAACGAGTTTTATCTCACCGTACTGTTGTCCATTCAGGCGAGTGTTCACGGACGTTAGTCTTAGGTGAGGGTTTTTCTCGGATCTAAAAACGAGTGTATCCTGATATGATGAATTTAGCCAGTTGCTCATTTGGAGAATCTGTTGGCTGTTAAGAAAAACAACATTTATTTATCTTTTATGTTACACGAGTATGCAGCGGAGGAGTAAACTCTTGATAATGCAATCAATGTTGAAACGTTAAGACCCTTGCATTGAAACGGTAATGGCGGTTTTTGGATTAAGGAAAGTAACAAAAGGGCTTAGATCAAATCACCATAGCCTTAACATATTCATAAAACATAATCAAAAGAAAACCGACATAACATCTAATAAAACTAGAACTGACATAACCTCACATCAAGATGTAAATCATCACACGTTTCCGTGCTGTTAATGTAATGGACTCAAGTAAAAGAAAACCAACATCATCACAATCTTTTAGACATTCAGATAATCTATCAAAAGAATGTTGTTCGTTTATAGACTCTGATCACATCATCACAACCTTTTGTACATGTATATTTGCAATCCGACATATCAAATCACGTGTGAACACCTTTTCTTTCTCAACCGATATAAATTTTATTGAAATTTGTATTAAAAACAAAGTATATTTTGGTATTATAAACGAATTTCACAGGTGCTTTGATATGTCATATTATAAATTAACATGTACAAAGTATTCGTCGCATCATGCATGGCAACTCCAGCTAGTTACATACAGCTATCCTCATTTCCCTATATAATGGGTTCATATACTTTTTCATGGAAAGAACTAGCATGTTTGATGCGGCATCAAGTAACATCAATTATTCTATTTTTATATATATGACATTATTTAGAGTTGTTTTCGACTAATACCATGACTTTTTGAAGTTACTTAGAAAAACATTAATCCATACAAGTTGTATATGAAAAAAAAGTAAGTATATGATCTAATAAAGTAGTGCAATTGTTACTTTTAAAAGATTACTTAATTATGAATAATCTTTTTGTGATCATAATTAACTCAAAAACCACATTATAACCATTAGTTTGCGGGTTGTAATAAAAAATTTTCATTATTTATGTGACCCTATCTAAACCAAGTTAAAATTTCAAACGTCGAGTCAGAAGATATTCAAACAACTAAAATACCGATTCTCATAAAAATAATTCTTAGGTACCCCTCAATTTATTTCAACTATATTGTGTATTTCATATATTCAAATAGCTCAATTGACTGGTCCACCTTGAATGAATTTGATGAAAACTATATATTATATGTAACATATTCTTTTTGTGTTTTGAAGGATATTAAAATGAAGCATTAAATGATTTTGTGATATAATATAGTTTTAAAAACAATATATACCTTCCAAAAAGCTATGCATCACACACTACTTGAGTCCCTATCATCAAATGTAGCTTTAAACCATGGTGGACCATTTGACAACACGACTTGTTATCACATATTCACTTTCATATAAACCACTTTTATTTTACCCCAACCTTTAAATTCTAACTTTACTATATTCTAATTTAAAATCAACTTTAATGGATTTATTATTTATTTAAAATGATATTTTGTATGTGCTGATTGTAAATACATAAGGGATTTAATTATACTTAAATTCTTGTTATCCGTAACCATGTGAATGAATCAACAAAATTTGAGTATCTATTAATTTAAGTGCAAGTGGCACAACTAGAAATGTGGTCGTAATGAGATTAATTAGTGATTTAGTGCCTTCATATGAAACTACCACTTTTGAGCCTTTAGGGCATTACTAAGTTGATCTAGTCGGATTTTTTAATTATGTGTGTTTAGACTAAAAATTGTTAAATAATCTTATTTTCCAAATTGAAACGATTAAATATATGTTTGGTTCGTCACCCTCACGTGTTCATGTCAAGTGATATTGCTTTGAGAAAAATGAATATTTAATTCATATTAACCAAAATTTTGGGCTAAATCTTAAGAGTGTCTCCAGTAATGTAGTTTTGGACATATTTTATATCAAGAACGAAACAAAAAATGGATATATTTGAGAAACGGATATATTTGAATGGTAAAATTTTCCTTTGCCATGAGAGGCCGTGCGTTCAATTCCTAGGTACGTAGAAAAAGAATTTCTACTTTTTTTCGTGTCAATGTATTTTTTTAGACGTTGATACTTGTATAAAAGTTGGTTATCACACTTTAAAACATAATTAGTGATGTATTCGAAATGTATCTGTTGTATTTTATTTTCTTTGTTAGGTATGTTTCAAACATGTTATTTAAATTTCACAACTCATATTAAGTTTTTATGCTCATATATAGTTTTTATAATATGATTTAATGAATAAATTTATAAATACTATTGAGATGTTTTATACTTTCTATAAGCTATTTAAGAATCTGAATCTGTTATCATACTAGTAGCGTTTATATTAAATTATAGGAATTGAACTTCTAGACATTTATTCTTAGAAACAATCTTAATCAACGTATCATAATCTGTATAGAGTAAATTAATAAATCATAAAGGGAGTATTGCCAAAACTATCAATGATATGGAATCAGCTGTTCACATCTTACCATCATGTTAGTCAATGGTGCAACATTGTGTCTATATATGCTTTCTCTTTTTAAGAACTTTTTGTCATTACATGAAAATGTGAGGCTTGGTGGGTTACAAAAAAAAGGATGGTCCAAGATTAATAGTTAGGCCTATAAACGAACGAACATCAACAAAAAGTTTGTGTTCGTTTAATTAAACGAACGAACATGAACACATGTTCCGTTCGTTCATTTATGTTCATGAACGTTCGTCTATGTTCATTTATTTATGTTCGTTTGTGTCTGTTTATTTATGTTTGTTTATATATTAATAAAAAATAATTAAATATTATTTAGATGAGTCATTTACTTAAAGATTTATATTTGTTAATCTGTGTTCATTTAAGTGTTTTCATTTATGTTCGTTTATGTTTGTTTGTGTTCATATATATGTTCTTTATATATGTTCAATTATATTCGTTTAGATTTTAAACAAACAAACCTAAACGAACACAAATGTCCAGTTTTGAAATAAACAAACATCAACATAACAATTTGTTCGATTAAGTGTTCGTGTTTGTTTAAAGTTAAATGAACGAACACGAACATGCCCTTGTTCGTGTTCGTTCAATTCGTTTACATGCTTTCATTATTCACATTGATAAATACATCAGTCTTAATCGTTGGGCTCTGCCGATTTTATTTGTGTTCGTTTGTGTTCGTGAACCGTTCGTGAACACATTAATTTCCTTAACGAACGAACACGAACATAAAATCTCGTTCGGTAAGTGTTCGTGAACCGTTCGTGAACACATTTTTTCCATAACGAACGAACACGAACAAGGCCTTATTCGTGTTCGTTCGGTTCGTTTACAACCCTATTAATAGTTAATACTAACTTCTTTTTTGCATATTGAAGACCTGAAATGAGGTGATTTTTAATAATAAAAAAAGACCACTCAAGAGCAACCGAGGTGATCAAAACTACAAGCTTCCTTTGGATCAAGTATTCCGTGGATTTGAAGGCGTTATAATGGAAAGATTGGTATAAATTCAACTTGTAATTACTTCGGTGTCTTGTTATTGTTTTCTTTAATGTTGTTGAAAGAAAAATGATTAACCTTGATTTTGATAATGATCTAGGTTAAAATGACTTATAATTATACATATTCATTACTGTTTATGTGTCACATGCATGTCCCTAAATACATAATAAGTTATCTTTAGTCATAGCAACAAAATGCATCGGCAAATACATCTAAAGGGTGAAGGCATTAAAGTTCTTGCATATAACGCACAAAGTATACGCTTGAAGAATTGCACGAACTTCACAAGATGGGCATATAATATTGGCTTTGTTGTGATCTTAAAGAGAATATATATAAACAAAAATACTTAACAAGGTTTTAGTAAAATGAAATTATATTATACAAAAGTTTTTTAATATGTTTTGCCAAAAATTTAAGTTTCAAATGAAGGCAAAAACAAAGGTTAAGTTTCTAAAAGAATATAAACATTGAAGAGGTAGGTCCCAGCAGAGCCCAGTTGGACCCGCAGGACTCACCTTGAAAAGAGACGTCTGCGCAGAAACCAACTGGATCCGCAGGACCCACCATGCTCAGAGACGTGACGTCCTTACGCGCAGTACGCAAGCTGTTCCCGCAGGAAATGCCTCCCAATGGTGTACTCCGCCTGTTCCCGCAGCTGCGGATACAAGCCATCAGGGAAGGCCACCCGCGCAGCAAGGCTACACACACAAGGCACTTAGCTCTCAATAATTCAGTTGTCACCTGAAGGAATGAGCAAAGCCGGGAACAATCCCGCACAAAGGCGGGAGGGGGAATACTCCCGCCCAAATAAGCCAGTCCGTACGATACGGGAAGATCTTCTGTACTGTACCTGATGAGGTATGGGCAAAAGATCTGACCAAAGATACGACAGCTCATTGACAATAGTATGGCGAGCAGCATGCTCTTGTACTGTATCTCACTATTAGCCGCTGCCTACTCACCAACTCCTGTCATACCACGTGCATAGCCGGCAGTTGGTGGAAAAGGAATAGTACACAGCAGGCCTGGTCACTGTCAGCCGCTGCCTACCCACCAACTACCAGCATGGCACGTGCGTAGGCCACAGTTGGTAGAACAGGAATACTATTCAGCCGGCTATACCTTCTTGGAAACCTACCTTCGGCTATAAATACCCCAAATGGTATGATCATCTCATCTTATCATCTTATCATATACTATCTCGTATTACATATTATACCTGATATCTGCTCTAGCAATCTCTTAATATACATTTATATTCAAGAGCAATCTAGTCTGATTCTCACGCCGGAGGGTGGTCACAAGGAGGAACCCCCCCTTCTCAGTGACGAGCTCACGGTGTCTGTTTTGCAGGTTATCAGAAGAACCATCTTTGCCGGGTCTAACCCCTCGTGGGAAACATCTATTTAACCCCCAGGTTATCCGTAATCTATCCGGGGCCGATTAGTGTTTCTTCATTGGCGCCATCCGTGCATAAAAGCTAGAACTTCATTTCTTTTCAGTTTTTTCAAACTTCTGGAAAGATGGTTAAAGAAACTCCGGTAACCACAACCCCACCTACTGGGAGGAATACCGGCGACTACACAGTTTTTACGAACACTACCCCGGTTACCCAAGCCGGGGCAAGTGCAGTAAATTTTACGAACACTACCCCAGTTACCCAAGCTGGGGCAAGTGCAGTAAACAACCATCCCCTGGGATTCAATAATACCCAGGCGGAAAGACAACAGACGAGACTCCCCCGCCAAACACTTGAACAAGTTAAAGCGTGGGCGGAGGCACGTCAGAAGGAATTCCAAGCTGAGTTGGACGAACGCTTGTGTTCCGTCCAACAGGCTGACGAATTTGGAGAGTACTGGGACAATGATTCGGAGGAATCCGATAGTGACGCAAACCCTCGTCATAGGGCGAAAGGGAAGCGTAAGGAAACGGACTCCCAACCGAGAAGGCATTTTGAAGAAAACTTCAAACCAAAAAACACAGGTGGAAACCCACGTGACTTCTCCAAAACATTTACACCAACTGCTGCAAAGGCGGGAACGTCCAAATTTGCAAGGGACATTGCGAAAGCAATCGTCCCGAAAAGTGCCAAACAGATGTCCAACATCGGCACTTACGATGGTATATCTGATCCAGACGATCATTTGAACAGGTTCATAGAGGGGGCAACCGTCAGTAGTTGGACGGAACCTACGTGGTGTTACATGTTCCAAATGACGCTTGTTGGGGCAGCTAGAGCGTGGTTCGATCGTCTACCGGTCAACCACATCTACGACTGGGCAGACTTCCAACAGAAGTTTAGCCAACACTTCAGCCAACAAAGAAAGTATACCGAAGAGCAATGGACAATCCTCAAATGCATTTGAGAGGAAGATGAATCTTTGCTAGACTTCATCACTCGCTTCAACTCAAAGAAGCTAAGTCTGGGTAATATCAGGGAAGATCTTGTTCGCGCTGCTTTCATCCAGGGCGCGAACGACCCAGAGCTCATCCGCACCTTAACGGGTAAAGATGGCATGCCATCCACATGGGATGCCATCATGACAGCAGCAAAACGCTTTGCGGAAACGGAGAAGCAACTGGGTAGAGATCTCCCCCAGAGCACAAACCTCTACACCCAGAAAACAAGAGAAAACAACGTCCTTACCGCCCGACTAAACAAAACGCGGAAGCTAGGCATTTGGCAGTCAAGGGTAAACTTTGACACCTCATCCGGCTTGCAACATCGGTTAGGCGGAAGGGATAACGTACAGTCAAACCAGAACTCCAGATGGACGCCACTCACCAAAAGCGTCACCGAGATATTCGCCACTGAGGAGCTCCCATGGCCAAAGGCTCCAATAATCCGACGTCGTCACAATGCTGATCGGAGCAAATACTGTGACTTTCACAGGACAAAAGGCCACAACACTGAAGAATGCATAGACGTAAAAGACATGGTCGAAGCATTTGTCAGAGATGGGACGCTCGCGCACCTCGTGGCGCAATGAACGCTGAGCAGGCTGATGCGTGTAGAACCCCAGTTGGGGAAAACACGAATAAAATTGCAGATTCAATGTTGGAGACTACATACTGCGTAAACAACGAGATCCCGAACCAGGTGCATATCGGCTCGATGGCACTCCCATCCCAACAACATGGAAGGGAGCTCAATTACACAGTTTGCATGTAGATCAATTCCAAATTTGTAAAGAATAGGCCCAGAGCCACTTCTAATGGAAATGATTCTCCTTAGAACATCGACGCTGATGATTTTACATTTATACTTTATGAACTTTCAACACTGACGCCGGTTTTCACCGCATACATAAGTGTGAAAGTCGTTGCGTGGGGAAGGCGGTAAAACCCGCATAAACCCAAAAAACGGCAAACCTTCACGCAGGTCAGTTAAAGGTAAAGTTCAGTCATCCCACTAAATGAAAGTGCCGGTCTATCCGCATGAATCATGATAGAGGAAACTGAACACTAACCTATTAACAACCGCGCGTCGAACGGTTAATTTATTTAACACAGATGCCGGTTTTCACCGCATAATTACGTGGAAAGTCGTTGCGTGGGGAAGGCGGCAAAACCCGCATAAACCCAAAAAACGGCAAACCTTCACGCAGGTCAGTTAAAGGTAAAGTTCAGTCATCCCACTAAATGAAAGTGCCGGTCTATCCGCACGAATCATGATAGAGGAAACTGAACACTAACCTATTAACAACCGCGCGTCGAACGGTTAATTTATTTAACACGGATATGCCGGTTTTCACCGCATAATTACTTTGAAAGTCGTTGCGTGGGGAAGGCGGCAAAACCCGCATAAACCCAAAAAACGGCAAACCTTCACGCAGGTCAGTTAAAGGTAAAGTTCAGACATCCCACTAAATGAAAGTGCCGGTCTATCCGCACGAATCATGAGAGGAAACTGAACACTAACCTATTAACAACCGCGCGTCGAACGGTTAATTTACTCAACGCTGATATGCCGGTTTTCACCGCATAATTACGTGGAAAGTCGTTGCGTGGGGAAGGCGGCAAAACCCGCATAAACCCAAAAAACGGCAAACCTTCACGCAGGTCAGTCATAGGTAAACTTTGGTCATCCAACTAAATGAAAGTGCCGGTCCTAACTGCACAAATCATGAGAGGAAACCGAACCTATTGACAACCGCGCGTCGAACGGTTAACTTATTCAAAATACATAGAGAATTTCTAACAAAAGGATGAGGAAAACCTCCACGCAGGTTAGATGTAGGTAAGTTTAGCCATCCTACTAAGTGCAAGTGACGGTCCTACCCGCACAATCACGAAAGAGGAAGCAAAACTTCAACCTATTATCTACCACGTTCAAATGTTAACTTATTCTAAACACTTAGAAAATTTCTAAAAAGATGAGGAAAACCTCTACGCAGGTCAGATATAGGTAAAGTTTAGCCATCCTACTAAGTGCAAGTGACGGTCCTACCCGCACAATCACGAAAGAGGAAGCAAAACTTCAACCTATTATCTACCACGTTCAAAGGTTAACTTATTCTAAACACTTGGAAAATTGCTAATTTAAACTAAAGTATGCAAGTCATATAACGTTTATAAAGCAAGGAATCCAGTGAAAATAGCGGTCTTACCCGCACAAAGATTTATATTTCATAATATTCGTTACAAGAATGGCCGGGTAACTACCCGCCTACAAGAATATAAATCTATACAAGCTAAACCTATCCTAACAGTGGGAAGGGATCTTCAGGATCAAGCTTCAGGGCCACTTCCACTTGGACCAGCACCATCAGTAGAGCGTGGCGGTTCAAGGAAAGCTTTAAGGATAGCTAACCCATCATCAGCAGCGGCAACTTCGTTTACCTTCTCCACCACCGGATGCGGGAAGGTGGCATACTGATTCACTGCTTGGTCGTATACAGCTTCAGTATCCACATCAAATAAAGGGAAGTTGGAAGGCGGGATGCCTTTCTCAACGAACCCTAGACCAAGCAGGAAGCCGGCCTTTTCCCCATCCTCATGAGAAGCGTTAAGGGCTGCGCTCATAGCATCGTCATAAGACGTATCCGTGAAGACTCGATGCACAACCTACAAAAAAATATACAAGTATCAAAACCTTTTCTATTTACAAAGAAAAGCGTGAAGACGTTCTAAGCTTACCTGAGACAACGCTTCTCGAATAAGCCATTCCTTGGCAACCAGAGCTTCTTGGAGGGCGGCTTGAGCTTGGTTACAGGCGCGTTCGGCTTCACTTTTATTGAGGTTGGCAAGCAACACTTCCTTTGCAGCAGCCTCTTCAACGCCCTTTAGCTTCCGCTCAGTGTGGTCAAGCACGCCCCTCTGGTCCAGGATCTCTTGGAGCTTCTTCGCGTCCTCCATCGCCAAGGCATCATGAGCCTGTTGGAGCGCCTCTAGTTTAGCTTTAAGTTCCTCATTCTCGAGGCGTAGAGGCTCAGCAACAGCTTCAGCCTTGGTGGCCCTTTCAGTTGCGTTCCGAGCAGTTTCCTTAGCCAGCCGAAGCTGTTCGTTAACAGCTTGGGCAGCCTTGGAACGGGCCTCGAGACGGGCCTGAACTTCAACTTCAAGGGCCTTGAACGCCTTCTCCTTCTCCGCAGCAGCGGCGGAGAGCCTCCTATTCTCCTCCCGGACAGCCCGCGCCTGAGCTACTTCTTGAATGCGAGCTACTTTTAACTTGTCGTTTTCACGACAAAGCAGCTCGACGCGCGGCTGCATCCGGTCCAGGAGAATCCGAAGCTCATTGGTTAGCCTACCCTCCTGGTAGGTAGCCATGGCTTCCCCCAACGCACCACTGGGAGCTGCGTGACGAGCCCACTCCACGCACTCCACAGGTGTGCGAAGGGTTGTTCCTCGGCGGATGTTCCATCGTGGAACATACACTTCATTGGAATCCGACACTGCAAAAAACAAAAAGCAGTTAGGAAAAGATGATATATATTAAAAAAAAAAAGGCCAAAAGAACCCTACGCACCTGTAGGGTCAACAACAGGCCGATAGCCGCCAAACCCATCACCTAAACCCAAAGGAAATCCATCCAAGAGGTCAGGCAGATGGGAAGGAGGCAGAGGTTGGTGAGAAGCCCCAAGCATACCTGAAGGATCGGCTGTAGCTGCTGACGTCGGAGGCATGGAGGCCACCGCGGTAGAAACCAACGGAGGTGAACTCACCGGAGGTGAACTCACAACCGTGGTCGCCGCTGCGGAATGCGCAGAAAAAGTAACCGCCGGCTCAGTGAAAGATGCGGTAAATATGGCACTGACAGCCGGCGGTGATGTCATTACAGCTGGAACAGTTGGCTCAATGGAGTGAGCAACTGAACCAGCGGAAGCAGGCGTAGCCGCCTGGGTCGTCGCCTCAGGTAGGCTGACCAAGCCTACCTTCATGGGCGGGGAGGTACTCCTCCCCGCTCCACCCTGGAATGCGGTAGCATCCACGCCTGCACAAAGAAGATAAGTATTAATGAGGGAAAGCTATGAAGTTAAAAATAAAGTTTGTACTTACGGGTTTTCTTGAGCCTAAAAGTGCGGACAGGCGGGGATGAACCCGATGGAGCCGGCCTCTTCACGCCGCTCGCCGTTGTCATCCTGGGCTCTCCGGAGGTGACAATCGTCGCAGCCTCCGGAGCAGTGGTCTTATCACCACCGGGGTTCCCCGCCACCTCTTCGCTCTCGGTCTCTGAATCAGACCGAGGCACCGGATCGGCAGTGGAGGCCACCTTCGCCTTTCCCTTCCCGCCGGCAGCCTTCTTCTTCCGCACCAACGGAGGACCATCTGCGGATTCCTCATCAGAACATAAGATTAGAGGAATTCCAGCAGAGGTTTCAGCATTGAGGGGTCGAGGGTTGAATAACGCCTTACCTGGCCGCCTGGCGCTCAGGATCTCGTGGCCTGGCGGGTAGATCTCCACGAACCGATCCGCCGTCTGTTCAAGGATGGGCAACTCGTTCTCATCTAGAGCACGAGTACCCATCCGAGCGGGACTGTCAGCCTCCCGTAGATACAGTCGTTCCCCTCTGAAATAAAAGAAAAGCAGTTAGAAGACAAACCTATATAAACAAAGTAAACAGAGCATACCGTAAGGAACAGGGTTCAAACCGTATTCGAGGACGATCGGGATCTTTTGCGCCTCCGCATCCTTCCACTCCCGGCTCATCCCGAGCATCACCATCCCGGACTCCGCAAACCGGTAAACCGGAGATTGGACTCGGGATATCTTTGAGAACCATTCCGCCTCCTGGTACTTTGAGGCGTGAAGGCTGGGGAGAGCTTGCCCATTCTTAAATTTCATGGCAAGGGGGATGGCGCGAGCGGAGATATAAAAGAACTCCCGCTTCCAGGAACGAAGACTGCGCTCGGTTGCGCAAATCTTCAAACCCTTGATCCGGGTTATCAGAGTATACCACCCCTGGATGCACCTCCAAGAGTAGAAGGTCATCAGGCGGTCGACGAAGGGCTCAACGCCCAGAATCCGGCACACCCACTCGAAGTGGCGAATCTTCGCGATCGCCATCGGGTGCACCTCGGTCAGGTGTACACCGTGCCTCTCCAGAACACGGTACACAAACTTCGTCAAGGGGAACCTAAGATTCCCATAGACAAAGAATGCAGCATATACCCCGATCTTGCCTCTGGGGGCATCATACACCGTCTGATGGGGTTCAGGAAACTCAGGCTCGAGAGACTCGAGCATGAACTTCCTGACGATGTACTGATATAGATCGACAGGCAGAGCACACTGGCGCTCGCCAGCAGTACTCTTGTCATCGGCGTACACCCCAGCCTCCTGGGCTGTAGCCTCAAGATCATGAGAAGACATCTTGCAGGTATGAAAGAAGAGAACGATTTCAAGAGAATGCTCGACTGAAAAGGTGAGTATTCGCCGGAAATCGTTTTGAAGATGAAGAGAAAAGTGAAAGTGTGGATTACAAAGAACCTTCTCCCCCTTTATATACTAATCGCAATTAATGCGATGAATTTAATGCGGAAAAGAGAGAAATCGAAGGTGCAATGAAACTATGACACGTGGCAAAAAGCAAGCTGGCAACAGCTGTTGAAAGGATGCGTGCCATTAATTTCGCGGCCACGCGCCCGAAAAATCGCGCCCACGCGCCTGAATAAGCGTCTGGAATGACCATGTACTGTCACGTCACCATAACTTCCTGCACGTCCTGACACAGTCAGAAGAAACCGTCGCACGACGTTTCAGCAGTTTGGACTGTTCTTATCCTTTCACCAACTCTTCGAATTTCAAAAAATTTCAAAAAGATTCAAAAGTAAGCGGGAAAATACCCCTTACCTTGGCAACCAAGTAACTGTAAGACAGATGCGGGTACAGTGTTAAGGCAAAACCCTTCACATACTTAGCACCTGTAGGGAATTGACGCCAGGAATACCTTGGCGACCAAGTAACTATAAGACGGGTGCGGGTACAGTGTCAAGGCAAAACCCTTCACATACTTAGCACCCGCAGGGAATTGACGCCAGGAATACCTTGGAAGTAAAATAACCGTAAGACGAGCGCGAGTACAGTGTTAAGGCAAAACGCTTCACATACCTAGCGCTCCGCAGGGAATTGAAACTAAGAAGGATCTTCTGGGCAATGCTTGCAGAAACGGGAATAACATCCCCGCATAGCGGGAATGTCAGGAACTACATTGTTTGAAGCTTCAAGATGGAATTGGTGGTTTTAACATAATTGATCACTATGTTCAAAACTAACAAAACCTCATGGAGAATCCACACAAGTGGGACTCAACACTCCTGACTTGCGAGGAGGTTACAGACCTACCCGCATCATACCCA
The DNA here is from genome assembly GCF_021521415.1 of Bidens hawaiensis. Lineage (NCBI taxonomy): Eukaryota > Viridiplantae > Streptophyta > Magnoliopsida > Asterales > Asteraceae > Bidens > Bidens hawaiensis. The sequence continues at coordinate 48,162 of NW_027492372.1, read as the reverse complement.
AAGATCAAGCAGGAAAGTCAAGAATTTCTGCAAGTGACACAAGGACTTCCGCGGGAAGAATCCCCATGGAAAACCTTAAAACTAAGCCCTTTTCAAAACCCTTTGCTTAAGTCCAAAAGTTCACCTCACTTTATTAAACATTCATGAGAAGAACATTGGACTGGGGGGACTTGAAGAGGTAGATCCCAGCAGAGCCCAGTTGGACCCGCAGGACTCACCTTGAAAAGAGACGTCTGCGCAGAAACCAACTGGATCCGCAGGACCCACCATGCTCAGAGACGTGACGTCCTTACGCGCAGTACGCAAGCTGTTCCCGCAGGAAATGCCTCCCAATGGTGTACTCCGCCTGTTCCCGCAGCTGCGGATACAAGCCATCAGGGAAGGCCACCCGCGCAGCAAGGCTACACGCACAAGGCACTTAGCTCTCAATAATTCAGTTGTCACCTGAAGGAATGAGCAAAGCCGGGAACAATCCCGCACAAAGGCGGGAGGGGGAATACTCCCGCCCAAATAAGCCAGTCCGTACGATACGGGAAGATCTTCTGTACTGTACCTGACGAGGTATGGGCAAAAGATCTGACCAAAGATACGACAGCTCATTGACAACAGTATGGCGAGCAGCATGCTCTTGTACTGTATGTCACTATTAGCCGCTGCCTACTCACCAACTCCTATCATACCACGTGCATAGCCGGCAGTTGGTGAAAAAGGAATAGTACACAGCAGGCCTGGTCACTGTCAGCTGCTGTCTACCCACCAACTACCAGCATGGCGCGTGCGTAGGCCACAGTTGGTAGAACAGGAATACTATTCAGCCGGCTATACCTTCTTGGAAACCTACCTTCGGCTATAAATACCCCAAATGGTATGATCATCTCATCTTATCATCTTATCATATACTATCTCGTATTACATATTATACCTGATATCTGCTCTAGCAATCTCTTAATATACATTTATATTCAAGAGCAATCTAGTCTGATTCTCACGCCGGAGGGTGGTCACAAGGAGGAACCCCCCCCTTCTCAGTGACGAGCTCACGGTGTCTGTTTTGCAGGTTATCAGAAGAACCATCTTTGCCGGGTCTAACCCCTCGTGGGAAACATCTATTTAACCCCCAGGTTATCCGTAATCTATCCGGGGCCGATTAGTGTTTCTTCAAACATATTTCATTGAAAGAGATTTGGTTGTTTCATAAACGATAACACACCTATATTCAACATACAAAAGCATACACTTACTAGAATATTTAAAATATCTTTTGAAAAGGACTTGATTGAGCTAGTAACATTGGAAACTCAAGAACACATCATATTCCATGGAAAAGGGTTTTTGTAAGTAGCCAAAGACCAAACACAATGTTCACACTCTCTGGCTTAGACAAGGGGGGCAAGTGGACGTTTTTGTAAGTAGCCAAAGACCAAACACAATGTTCACACTCTCTGGCTTAGACAAGGGGGCAAGGCGTCCACGGTCGATGGATCAACCGTGAGAGCAACTGTAAAATGCTCAACTCCTAGTTCGGATTTTTGCGTTGTTGTGCCTGTAAGTTGAACTCTTTCCCACCCATTTTCTTTACTTCAAAACTTTAATATATGCATACTTAACACATCTCACTTTAATATCCTTTCAAACATCAATTTAAATTTTAAAAAAAGATTTTCAGAAGAAGAGCAAATAGAAAAACAAGTTATACAACAACATTCATATTTTTAATACGGTTTCACTATTTTGACATCATGAATGATTGAAGTGTAAAGACATACTATTATGACTTTTTGTTTGAAAAACGTCATCACTTCTTGGCTTAGTGAAAAATCGTACATATGATCTCTTCTGTTCAAAAGAAATATTTAGTGGGACAATTCTCGACTAAAAGAATTAAGGATAGGACTTAGAGTGATTATTAAGCATTCACTTGAACCATATAAATTGGTTTTGTCATCTCTAACCCTTAACTTCCTTATGTACTTGCATACTTTACTTCTTAAGTTACAAAATGAGTTTACACTGCTAGTAATCCAGTATAAAATTTGAAACAAGAAACAAATAAAACAAGAAACAGTAAAAGTGAACCAGACTTGTGTTTGACACAATTCCCTTAAACAGATTCGCAGTATGTTTCTAGGGTACGCCGGTTGGAAACAGCAACAACAACGTACTGCCGGAGTTGATCACTTGCCTGAAACGAAAATGAAACAATGTTGCAGCATAGAGAGTTAGAGAGATATGTGGCATTGGTCTCTAGAACTGTCGCATTTTAATTTTTTTTATAGTCATAAAACCTATAACTAAACCATTGCAGGAAAAATGACCATTAATATATAATAATACCGAGTAATGGTCATTAGTGCAACAGTTTAAACCACTAAAATAATAATCTTTAAGAAAATAATGATCATTAATAATCATTGACCAACATCGATGAAATGCAAGTCTAAAACGAGTGCAAGAAATGCCTCACACGGGCCCCGGTTTCGGAGCTGCGTTCGTGTCCGCATGATGTGCAGGCACGCACAAGTTCGAAGAAATTCCAGTCCAAAAACCTGATTTTGGACCTCACCCTGCGTGCGGGTAGGACTTGTGGTAAAACATGTCATAAAGATTCAATGGAATAATAAAGGCCATGCCTTATAAGCAACTCCTCACTTGGTTCCCACATCGAGTTGGGACAATCTTTTACCACTTTTGAATTTGAGACATTCATTCACACACTTATACTCAAAACTTTCAACAATCTCCCACATGAATGGAGGTCGAAAGAACATTATTCCGGTTAGATTTTAGTAGTTGAATCTTGCATACAATAGGTAGGTGTTACCCTTTGAACCTTTGCTCATGAAGCGCACTTAGCCCACTGGCTCTGAGTAGATGGCGATGCCTTTGAACTCGTCTGCCATTTGTGTAGATGACAATACACTTCACACAAGACTTCCCCTGACAAAGTCAATTCCTCATAGTTATGTTCGTTATGGTCATGACACGAGCCTGGTTCTGTGAGAGCCATTAAGTATTGTGCCCCAACAATACCATTCGACCCCCACTTCTGTCTCACATAGCTGATTCGCCATGTATGGCTACCTTAGTCGAATCATTAAAAGCCATAGGCTTAGCCTCCCACTTTCACTTTTAGGAACGGGTTAGGAAGTTTACCAACCATGTAGTAAACTCCTTTTTAAATACGTAAGGCTACCCTCCCCCCCCCCCCAACAATGACCTCACTAATTTATACAATTAGGTTTCCCTGTTGAACTCAATTCTTGGGATCATTCTGTTGAGTTAGGTTTCCTTCGTATGAACTTAATTTTTAAACGGCTTCAGTCCCATTCCCATGGACGAATTCTGAACTAACTCTCTACTTAGGCCTTTTTGTTAGCGGATCGCAATATTATCCTTTGACTTCACGTAGTTAACAATGATAAGTCCTGTAGATATTAGTTGTAACATCCTACTTTTGATTATAATAATAAATGAATTTTTGTTTATTCGATAAAGTGTCGTGTGTCGGTTTAGATAAATAAACTATCAGATGATGGGCTTGGACCTTAAAAGATGGAATAAGAGATGGAATGGGCCTTAGGTCCATGGGCTTAAGGGAGTATAAATACCCCTTAAACCCTAATCCTTTCCATTTTTATCCATCTCTACTCCATAGCCTACACCATAAAAAACACACAAAACCACTATCATATAACCCGAGTCAAGATCCGAAGGTGAAAACCCGAGATTATTGGTGCTAGAACGTCGAGACGAACCGAACCTACATCAAGACTTGACCGTGCTCGTAGTTCGACTCGTTTAAGGTACGTATATAATTAGGAATCGTTCATTTAGGTCCAGATTCATTTAGATAATCTTAGATCTGTATACATATGGTAAAAATGAACCAAACGTGATGATTCTTGCGGAAAACCATTAACGATTTATAGGTTAATTGCTAACCTAAAAAACCCGTAACATATATGCCTAAATTGCACCCCTTAAACATGAATAATTGGACGAGCAAAGGGTTAGGGTTTGTAGGCGCTTGAATTCCGAATCCATTGATACCTAAATCGTGTTATTTGGTTAAGAAACGAAGGTTTAATTGCAGATCTAAGATATGTTGACTGTGGGTGTTCTAGGAGATTTTGATTTTGACCTGCGAGTCCAAGTTGGATAAGACTGATGCCATTCGTTATGTTCAGATAACGAATTAGTTAACCAGTTCATTATGACAAGATAATGAATCAGTTCCCTAGTTCGTTATGATCAGATAACGAATCAAGTGATTCGTTATTCACCCAATTCGTTATGTTAAGACAACGAATCAGAATAACGAAGCAGTTGGAGAATCAGAAAGATAACGAATTAATCTAGCGAATCATATGACGAATCAGATAACGAATCAGGTGATTCGTTACCCACCAATTCGCTAAGATCATATAACGAATTAGACCGCGAATCAGGCTATGTTCAGATAACGAATCAGTTAACGAATTAGGCTTAATTCGTTATGGAGATTGAGTTAGCGAATTAGAAAATAATTTAAAATCTTAATGGAAAATGTGTTAAGACAGTTAATAGAAATAAAAATTTTCCAAGCTGACCTGGTGTCACACCCGGCCCTGAGCGGCGGAAACAGCCGGGCGCGCGCGAGTGGGGATTGATAATTAAGCACGGGCCATTGCAAACATTCAAAGTAAGATTTTCATTGCGCATGAAATGTTTAATACAAATACGTTACATTGTTTAAAAATTACATAAAACATCTAAGTATAAAAAAAGCTGTTGAAGATTTCCACGCCATATCTCCTTGCGCGGCGGGAACAACCACGCGCATCGAAGGGATAGAACTAAAATCTTCCAAAAAGCTAGTTTTAGATGTTCAGCGTGAGGTGCTCTAAGTGTGACTCCATGCGCTACCTAGTTATCTCCTGAAAGACACGTAAAACATTTGAATCAGTATAAACTGAGTGAGTTCACAAGTTTTAGTAACTTGATAAAAATCATATTGAAACACATTTCTGATTTCATGTCTAAACATATGCTTGATAATCCGTATGAAAACATAGATCTGACACATTTCTGATAAAAAAAATCGTTCCGCGGGCTACGCGCGAACATTACCGGGAACCATGCTCGTCTGTGTACGTGGCGGTGCCACTACGAGCGAAATAAGTAATACCGTCCCGCGGGTTACGCGCGAACGTTTCTGGAAAACGTGCTCGTCCATGCAAAGTGGCGCTGCCACTACGAGCTAAATAATGTAATGCCGTCCCGCGGGTTACGCGTGGACATTTCTGAAAAACCGTGCTCGTCCATGCAAAGTGGCGCTGCCACTACGAGCTAATCAATAATACCGTCCCGCGGGTTACGCGCGGACGTTGTGCCGGAAAACAAGGCGCTCGTCCATGCAAAGAGGCGCGACCCCTACGAGCGGGCTCAAACCCATAGTACTGCCCCATGACCATACTAGGCACTCGTCCATGCAAAGAGGTGCGACCCCTACGAGTGGGTGGATCAAACCAGCAGTCCCTACCCTTAGAGTTCCAATGGTAAAGTGATCACTTACTCGAGTTCTAGCGCACATACATCGAAAACCTTAGATACCGTTCGCATTGCTCATCATGAAATATAATTTAAACACATAATCGCTTGCATAGCTTGTAAGTATACCATGATAAAACATTATTTAAGTACGTGTCCCTCGCCCCGAAAACAGTTTAAAAACAGTGAAAACAGCGAGAATAGGGGCTGTGAGACTCACCTGTGGTTCTTGTTAAGGGATTAATCGAGATTCGGGTTTTCTTGGTGTTGGCCTCGGAATTGAAGGTCTAGAATACGATTAAATAACAAGAAGTATATATATTAAGATCAAGAATTAGGAGAATATAAGGGTTGGAAAGCAGATCTCAAGGTTATATTCTTGGCTTACCTAGTAACAGGATCGGAAACGAAAACAACGGATGCTTGGGAGATGATTAGTGCAAGTTGCAGTTCTTAAGAGAGAAGTTTGAAGTGTGTTTTGGGTGATAATTTAGGTTACATATTTATAGGCAAACTCAAGGGAACACAATCCCTTGCTTTAGGGGATTGTAATCTTTTCATATCTAGGTGTAATGATGATAAAGTATGGAAATTATTATTATTTATTTAAAAGTGGAGTAGTGGATAAAAGATTTTGATTTGATTTGGACAGGACATGCAGGTCTGTGGTTGGTGGGAGTAGGGCGGCTGACAGTTGACTTTTCATGTTACAGTGTGCTTTTTCAGGTACTTTTGTCAGTGTACAGTAAAAAGTGGAAAATCTCTGAAACACGCTACTGTTTCCTTTTGGGCGGGAGTAATCTCCTTACATCTGGAGAATAGACTAAGTGTTCTGTGCGTATCACTTTGTGCGCATAGCTTTCTGCGTGAAGGACATTTCTTTGCTGCGGGTAGGTGCGTAACCTTCTCGCAGTCAGGGACATTGAGTTTCATTTGTAGATTCTTCAGGTGGTCTTGGTATTTCAACATAGTGATCAGTCATGTTGAAGTCAATTCCATCTTGGAGCTTCAGACAAACTAGTTCTCAATGTTCCCGCCATGCGGGGAGGTTAGTTCCCCTTCCGCACGCGCATAAACGATTTGGGATGCACCCGCCTTAGCATCATGCGAGACGGTCAACCCATTAGACAACATTAAGTTATAGAAACATAAAACCAATACACTCGCGCATGGCGCATATAACATATGCCCACGCAGGTTCTTAACATGGTGCGCTCGCGCAGGGCGCACATAACATGCCCGCGCTGACTAACATGGCGCGCTCGCGCACGGCGCATATAACAAATGCCCACGCTGACTACCATGGCGCGCTCGCGCACGGCGCATATAACAAATGCCCGCGCTGACTACCATGGCGCGCTCGCGCACGGCGCATATAACAAATGCCCGCGCTGACTAACATGGCGCGCTTAATATTTACAATCACCTAATTATTAGGTTGATTACTTAGTTTATAGGATTGGGAAATTTACCGGGTGTCACATTCTCCCCCTGTTAAGAGAATTTCGTCCCGAAATTTAGGAGACGTCGCTGGCAGAAGCCATGCTCTGAAAGAGGTGTGGGTATTTCTGGCGCATTTGATCTTCTCTTTCCCAAGTAAATTCAGGCCCACGCCTTGAGTTCCATTGAACCTTTACTAACTTGATTCGACTTCTACGCAATTTTTGTTCTTTCCAATCGGTTACTGCTATAGGTTCTTCTACGAAGTGCAGTTGTCTGTCGATGTGAATCTCTTCCAACGGCAAACTCAACGTTTCGTCAGATAAGCACTTTTTGAGGTTGGACACATGGAACGTATCATGAACTCCACTGAGTTCGGCGGGTAAACAGAGTTTATAAGCAACCGGACCGATCTTTTCCAGGATCTCAAATGGTCCAATGTAGCGCGGATTTAACTTTCCTCGCTTGCCGAAACGGGGAACTCCTTTCCATGGAGAGACTTTCAAAAGTACTTTATCCCCTACTTGAAACTCCAACGGTTTCCTTCGCACATCTGCGTAGCTCTTCTGTCTATCGCGCGCTGTCTTAAGGCGATCCCTTATCTGAAAAATCTTGTCTGTTGTTTCTTGGATCAATTCTGGACCAGTCATTTGCTTGTCACCCACTTCAGCCCAGCACAGTGGGGATCTACACTTGCGCCCATACAAAGCTTCGAACGGCGCAGCCTTGATGCTTGTGTGATAACTGTTGTTGTAAGAAAATTCAACCAATGGGAGATGAGTATCCCAGCTACCACCGAAATCGATTGCGCACGCGCGCAGCATATCTTCCAATGTCTGGATTGTTCGCTCGCTTTGCCCATCCGTTTGGGGATGATATGCCGTACTCATGTCAAGACGAGTACCTAAAGCCCCTTGTAACGATTTCCAAAACCTTGATGTGAACCGACTATCTCTATCAGAAATGATGGACACTGGGACCCCATGTTTTGAAACTACTTCTCGAATATACAATCTGGCTAACTTTTCCATCTTATCGGTTTCCTTGATCGGCAGGAAGTGCGCTGACTTAGTTAGCCGATCTACAATAACCCAGATTGTGTCGTAACCCCCAGGTGTCCTTGGCAGTTTGGTGATGAAGTCCATAGAGATTTGTTCCCACTTCCACATGGGAATTTCTGGCTGCTGAAGTAACCCCGACGGCTTCTGGTATTCAGCCTTTACCTTCGAACACGTCAGACACTTACTGACATACATCGCGATGGCGCCCTTCAGATTGGGCCACCAATACAGCGCTTTAACATCTTGGTACATCTTGTCTGCGCCAGGATGTACGGAATACCGCGCCTTGTGAGCCTCGTTTAATACTTGCTCACGCAATCCTCCCTTGAGAGGGACCCATATGCGGTTAGCGAAATATAGATTGCCGTTCTCTTTAAGTTCCAAACTCTTAATCATACCCCCAAGGGATTCGTTTTTAACAAACTCTGGTTTCAAGGCTTCTTGTTGAGCGTCTCGGATGCGGGTAGAGAGATCTGCGCGAATGGTCAACCTTAGAGCCTTGACTCGTAGTGTTTTTATTCGCTCCTTCCTACTTAGCGCGTCTGCTACCACATTCGCCTTTCCAGGGTGGTACTTTATTTCACAATCATAATCATTCAACAATTCAATCCATCTTCGTTGCCTCATGTTTAAATCCTTTTGATCAAATATATGTTGAAGGCTCTTGTGATCCGTAAAGATTATACACTTCGTACCATAGAGGTAATGGCGCCAAATCTTTAGCGCGAAGACAACCGCTCCAAGTTCCAGATCATGCGTTGTGTAATTCTTTTCATTGGTCTTGAGTTGGCGCGAGGCATACGCTATGACTTTGTCTCGCTGCATAAGGACACATCCGAGTCCCTGATGTGAAGCGTCGCAGTAAACGACGATGTCGTCCGTCCCCTCGGGCAGAGACAAAATTGGCGCACTACATAACTTCTGTTTCAACATTTGAAACGCTGCTTCCTGATTTTCGCCCCAAACAAACTTCTTGTCTTTCTGAGTTAGCGCGGTCAGAGGTAGAGCTATCTTGGAGAAGTTCTCAATGAAGCGTCGATAGTAGCCAGCTAGTCCTAGGAATTGCCTCACCTCAGTTGGGGTTTTTGGCGCTTCCCAGTTTTCGATGGCCTTGACTTTGGAAGGATCAACGTGTATTCCTTTCTCGTTTACAACGTGACCGAGAAAGTGAACTTCTCTAAGCCAAAACTCGCACTTGGAAAACTTCGCATACAACTTTTCTTTCCTCAACAATTCCAAAATCAATCTCAGGTGTTGCTGATGCTCGGCCTTGGTCCGAGAATAAATCAGAATATCATCTATAAATACAATCACAAACTTGTCCAAGTATGGTTTGCACACGCGGTTCATCAGATCCATGAATACAGCCGGCGCATTAGTTAGCCCGAAAGGCATCACTAAGAACTCATAATGGCCGTATCTAGTTCGGAAGGCTGTTTTCGGCACATCTTCCTCATGGACCCTAAGTTGGTGGTATCCTGACCGTAGATCTATCTTCGAATAATAACTGGATCCTTGCAACTGGTCAAATAAGTCGTCAATCCTCGGTAAGGGGTACCGATTCTTGACTGTCAGCTTATTCAGCTCCCTGTAGTCAATACACATTCTGAACGAACCATCCTTCTTCTTAACAAACAGTACTGGAGCTCCCCAAGGTGAAAAGCTTGGGCGTATGAAACCCTTATCCAATAGTTCCTGTAACTGATTGGATAGCTCTTGCATCTCAGACGGAGCTAGTCGATAAGGCGCTCGAGCTACTGGCGCAGCTCCTGGGACTAAATCAATACGAAACTCGACTTGTCGTGGTGGCGGTAATCCGGGCAAATCTTCAGGAAAAACTTCTGGAAATTCGCGCACTACTGGTAAGTCTTCAATTCTTCGCTCATCTCCTTTCTTCTCTACTACATGCGCCAGGAAGGCGTAGCACCCTTTCCTTAGGCACTTGCGCGCCTTTAGGCACGAAATCAGTTTCGTCGCAACTCCCCTTCTTTCCCCTTGAATCACCAAGGTTTCTCCGTTCAACAGTGGGACCCGAACCTGCTTCTCATGACAAACAACTTCCGCGTGGCTCTCGACTAACCAATCCATACCTATTACAATGTCAAAACTTCCCAAGTCTATTGGCAACAAGTTAATATTGAACCCGTGACCTCCCATGACTATTACACATTGTTCAGTTCTTTCGTTCGCGCATAACTGCCTACCATTGGCTAGTTCTATAGTATAAGGTGTGTCTAGCCTACTGGTTGCTAGGCCTAGGGAGTCTTTAAACTCAGCGGATATAAAACTTAGGTCAGCGCCAGTATCAAATAAGACAGATGCAAAATGGCCGTTAAGCAAAAACGTACCGGTTACCACATTCGGCTCTTCTTTAGCTTCGCCTGCGCCGATCACAAAAGCACTCCCGCGAGCTTGGTTTCCCTTCTGCGGGCAATCCCGACTAAAATGCCCTGGCTTCCCGCATGCGTAGCAGTTGTCGCTCGCTCCAGCTTCTCTGACACGGCAATTCATAGTCTTGTGCCCTGGTCTGCCACATTTGGCACATTCGATTCTTGCGCATTCACCCTCGTGGTGATACTTGCATTTGCTGCACCATGGGCGAGGCCCGCTGTATCCTTTTCGTGGTGGCTCCGCGGCCTGAATCGCGTAAGTCCTTGCGCTTTCTTGCTTCTTGAACGGTGGCTGCTTGGAGTCGGACCCTCGGTGGTGAGAGTTCCACTTCCTCTTGGGATCAGAGGTTCGCTGCTCGATTCCGCGCGTAGTCAACATACCCGCACGGACCGTATCCCTTGTAAGGGTGGTGGCCCGCGCTACCGCCTCATCAAAGGTTGGAGGCGCTGCGGCGTTGAGCGGAACCCTAACAACAGGAGGTAACCCAAAGATATACCTCTCGATCTTCTTTTCCTCCGTGTTTGCCATGTCTGGCACCAACTGGCAAAGCTCGTTGAACCGGTTGTTGTAGGCGTCGATATCCGTTCCTACCATGGTGTGGTTCCAGAATTCCTGTTGCAGGCTCTGAATTTCTGCGCGAGAGCAGAACTTTCTTATCATCATTTCCTTCAGCTCCTCCCAGGTCTTGTGAAGAGCAACTTCTCGCCCCAATGTTTTCGTTTGAAGCTTCCACCAAGACGAAGCTGCCTCTTGGAACATGCAGGTCGCGTAAAGGACCTTCTGGTTCTCACTACATCCGCTAATGGAGAGAACTGTCTCCATCTTGTCAATCCAGTTGTAGAGCCCAATGGCCCCTTCGGTACCCTTGAATGGCCAAGGCTTACAGGCCATAAATGTCTTGTAGGAGCATCCTTTGTCCAAAGCTCCTGATTCGGGTTCTGGGGTCTCGTTCTCCGGACGACCCTGACTAGATTCGGCCTTGCTGGCCTCATGTGTTGCGATCGCTTGCGCGATTATTTCCGCGAGTTCCTCGGGTGTCATGGTAATTCCCTTGGCTCTAGTTGGAGGCATTCTCGCTTTAAAAGAGTGAAAATATATCAACTTAGCGCATGTACTCTGAGCACATAATGTTTTTATCTTTATTTACTAGACACTGTGTGACCCGTGTTCCTAAGTGTGTGTATAGTTTCTTTTGAAAATATTTTCTTTGAAAAATATTTCATGCGATTCCCCCAACGGTTATAGTCTAGGTTAAAACTTCTTTTCCTAGTTCGCTATAACCAGTGCTCTGATACCAATCTGTCACACCCGGCCCTGAGCGGCGGAAACAGCCGGGCGCGCGCGAGTGGGGATTGATAATTAAGCACGGGCCATTGCAAACATTCAAAGTAAGATTTTCATTGCGCATGAAATGTTTAATACAAATACGTTACATTGTTTAAAAATTACATAAAACATCCAAGTATAAAAAAACTGTTGAAGATTTCCACGCCATATCTCCTTGCGCGGCGGGAACAACCACGCGCATCGAAGGGATAGAACTAAAATCTTCCAAAAAGCTAGTTTTAGATGTTCAGCGTGAGGTGCTCTAAGTGTGACTCCATGCGCTACCTAGTTATCTCCTGAAAGACACGTAAAACATTTGAATCAGTATAAACTGAGTGAGTTCACAAGTTTTAGTAACTTGATAAAAATCATATTGAAACACATTTCTGATTTCATGTCTAAACATATGCTTGATAATCCGTATGAAAACATAGATCTGACACATTTCTGATAAAAAAAATCGTTCCGCGGGCTACGCGCGAACATTACCGGGAACCATGCTCGTCTGTGTAAGTGGCGGTGCCACTACGAGCGAAATAAGTAATACCGTCCCGCGGGTTACGCGCGAACGTTTCTGGAAAACGTGCTCGTCCATGCAAAGTGGCGCTGCCACTACGAGCTAAATAATGTAATGCCGTCCCGCGGGTTACGCGTGGACATTTCTGAAAAACCGTGCTCGTCCATGCAAAGTGGCGCTGCCACTACGAGCTAATCAATAATACCGTCCCGCGGGTTACGCGCGGACGTTGTGCCGGAAAACAAGGCGCTCGTCCATGCAAAGAGGCGCGACCCCTACGAGCGGGCTCAAACCCATAGTACTGCCCCATGACCATACTAGGCACTCGTCCATGCAAAGAGGTGCGACCCCTACGAGTGGGTGGATCAAACCAGCAGTCCCTACCCTTAGAGTTCCAATGGTAAAGTGATCACTTACTCGAGTTCTAGCGCACATACATCGAAAACCTTAGATACCGTTCGCATTGCTCATCATGAAATATAATTTAAACACATAATCGCTTGCATAGCTTGTAAGTATACCATGATAAAACATTATTTAAGTACGTGTCCCTCGCCCCGAAAACAGTTTAAAAACAGTGAAAACAGCGAGAATAGGGGCTGTGAGACTCACCTGTGGTTCTTGTTAAGGGATTAATCGAGATTCGGGTTTTCTTGGTGTTGGCCTCGGAATTGAAGGTCTAGAATACGATTAAATAACAAGAAGTATATATATTAAGATCAAGAATTAGGAGAATATAAGGGTTGGAAAGCAGATCTCAAGGTTATATTCTTGGCTTACCTAGTAACAGGATCGGAAACGAAAACAACGGATGCTTGGGAGATGATTAGTGCAAGTTGCAGTTCTTAAGAGAGAAGTTTGAAGTGTGTTTTGGGTGATAATTTAGGTTACATATTTATAGGCAAACTCAAGGGAACACAATCCCTTGCTTTAGGGGATTGTAATCTTTTCATATCTAGGTGTAATGATGATAAAGTATGGAAATTATTATTATTTATTTAAAAGTGGAGTAGTGGATAAAAGATTTTGATTTGATTTGGACAGGACATGCAGGTCTGTGGTTGGTGGGAGTAGGGCGGCTGACAGTTGACTTTTCATGTTACAGTGTGCTTTTTCAGGTACTTTTGTCAGTGTACAGTAAAAAGTGGAAAATCTCTGAAACACGCTACTGTTTCCTTTTGGGCGGGAGTAATCTCCTTACATCTGGAGAATAGACTAAGTGTTCTGCGCGTATCACTTTGTGCGCATAGCTTTCTGCGTGAAGGACATTTCTTTGCTGCGGGTAGGTGCGTAACCTTCTCGCAGTCAGGGACATTGAGTTTCATTTGTAGATTCTTCAGGTGGTCTTGGTATTTCAACATAGTGATCAGTCATGTTGAAGTCAATTCCATCTTGGAGCTTCAGACAAACTAGTTCTCAATGTTCCCGCCATGCGGGGAGGTTAGTTCCCCTTCCGCACGCGCATAAACGATTTGGGATGCACCCGCCTTAGCATCATGCGAGACGGTCAACCCATTAGACAACATTAAGTTATAGAAACATAAAACCAATACACTCGCGCATGGCGCATATAACATATGCCCACGCAGGTTCTTAACATGGTGCGCTCGCGCAGGGCGCACATAACATGCCCGCGCTGACTAACAAGGCGCGCTCGCGCACGGCGCATATAACAAATGCCCGCGCTGACTAACATGGCGCGCTTAATATTTACAATCACCTAATTATTAGGTTGATTACTTAGTTTATAGGATTGGGAAATTTACCGGGTGTCACACCTGGCAGCTTAACCCTAGCCAGGGGCTCTGCCCCTTGGACCCCGCTAGAGGCCGCCGCCCCTAGAACCCCACTGCCCCCGGAACCCCGTTCGTTGAGGGTAATAATTAAGACTAGAAAGACATACGAGTAGTGATAGCTAATTGATACGTATAATTGTTATACAGTTAGTCGTGCACAGCTCAAGAAAGGAATAAACATAAACGACGAACGTAACCTCATTCAGGTGAGTTTCTAGCCCCATTTCCTTGTTATGTTTTCAGAGTTATGTGCATACTCGATGTGAATGTTAATACGCTTACCTTAAAATGGTAAGTGTATGTCTTGATGATGAATGTGATAGTTATGAATGTATGCTTGACAATACGTTAACGACCTTCGGGTATTGCATGTATTGTTAAGGAAAGTATAGCGTAGTATGTATAATATGTGTATGTGAATAAGAAAGTATGTACGACTATGATATGTATGATATTAAATGTATGGTTGTGATAATGGAGATGATAATGATAGGTAAGGTAAGGTTAAAGGGTTGCATACCCTAATAATATATGCGAAGGTTAAAGGGTTGCATACCCTAATAATATATGCGAAGGATAAAGGGTTGCATACTCTAAAAATATATGCGAAGGTTATAGGGCGTAATGCTCTTTAAAACGTAAGGTATGGTTATGCAAGTATGAAAGTATGAAGTATGTACGAAAGTATGTAGTTATGAATGCGTACGTTGTATGTGGTGTGATTAACTAGAACTCACTCAGCGTAGCTGACTTTTAGTATGCATGCAGGTGAGTAGGATGAGGCAACTCGCTTGAAGATACTGGCATCTCAAGGAAATGTTATGATGTTTTTAAAGACTATGTTTTATGTTTAAATAACTTTGAATGTTTGTTAAGACAAGATTTGACAGTTATGTAATATATTAAGGTTGAAGTTTTAATATTCCGCGAAAGTTTTAATTAACTCTAATTTTAAGAACTGTGTTTATGAGTAAATCCAACGTACAAATGTGAGGTACCGGTAACGGGGCCTTACATTAGTTTTCATACCGTATTATGTCTACGTCTAATATGTATGTTCTTACCATTATACATTGTGCTATGAGCTCTGCTAATTGCCGATTGTCTATCATAATGTATACAAATGGCCGACGTCGGCTTAGGCCATCTTGGTATATCCTCAACAAATTGACGTAGCCATTCTACCTCTTTGCCCACTTATCTAAGGTGATGAACTTTGATTCCATCGTGGATCTAGCTATAACCGTTTGCTTAGCCGATTTCCACGATATGGTTGTACCTCCAAGTGTGAATACATACCCACTTGTTTCTCTGGAATCATTCATGTCAGATATCCAATTTGCATCACAATGTCCTTCGATAACTGCTGGATATCTGTTTAAATGCAACTCGTATTCCCGAGTGTATCTTAGGTACCAAAACACCCAAATCACACAATTCCAATGAATTTAACTTGGGTTGCTCATGTATCTACTTATCTTGCTGACAACATATGCTAAGTCTGGTCTAGTGCAACTCATAAGATACATCAAGTTGCCGATAATTCTTGAGTATTCAATTGGTTAACGGGTTCACCTCTATTCTTAGCTAGATGTTGACTTGTGTCAATGGGATTTCTAGATACATTAGAGTCATTTGCATTAAACTTCTCAAGAAATTTATTCACGTAGTGGGATTGACTTAAAACAAGTCCACATTGGGTTCATGTGATTTTAACTCCCAAAATCACATCCGCAAAACCCATGTCTTTCATGTCAAATCTTGCTTTTAGCGTGCACTTTGTGGACGTTATGATTTTATCATCACTTCCAGCAATGAGCATATCATCTACATATAGACACAGAATGACATATCCATCTGATGTGTCCTTCACATATACACATTTGTAGCATTCATTGATTTTGAACCAAACATCAAGCATGACATGATCAAACTTTTGGTGCCATTGTGTTGGAGCTTGTTTCAATCCGTACAAGGATTTTACAAGTTTTCATACTTTCTTTTCTTACCCAATAGCTATGAAGCCTTCAGGTTGTTTCATGTAAATATCTTCCTCCATATTTCCATTCAAGAAAGTTGTTTTCACATCCACATCCATTTGGTGAACTTCCAAATTTCTAATGGCGGCAATGGCAAGCACCAACCTGATGGAGGTTATTCGCGTAATTGGTGAATATGTATCAAAGTAATCTAAAAATTCTCGTTGTTTATATCCTTTGATCACCAGCCTTGCCTTGTACTTATCGATGGTGCCATCGGGTTTCATCTTCTTCTTGAAGATCCATTGATATCCTAGTGGTTTACATCCCAGAAGAAGATCCACTAGTTCCCAAGTATGATTTTGTAAGATAGAATCTATCTCACCTTTGAGGGCCTCCGTCCAATGAGGTCCTTCTGAGGAATTCACCGCTTGTTGGTACGTTTGAGGTTCCTCTTCTACCATGTAGGAAAGGAAGTCAGGCCCGAAGGATTCTTAGTCCTTTGTCGTTTACTCTTTCTAATTTCAACTTCCGTTGTATCAGATTGTTCTCGAGGTTCATCTCTTGCACCCTCGTTCTCTGAAACAATTTCCTCAACCGGTCTAGAATAACTCGGTTTTTCTTTGCCCAAACATGGGAACACATGTTCAAACCATGATGTATCATTTGATTATATTATGGTGTCATTGTTTATTACAAGGTTGTTAGAATTATGCACAACAAAACGAAATACACCACTAGGACAGGTGTATCCTATAAATACACAATCCACTGTTTTGGGTCTTATTAGTAGGCGTTTCGGTGGTGTCACCACTACCTTGGCTAGGCACCCCCACACTCGCGCGCAAGTATTTATATGATGGTTTATTTCCCGTCCATAATTCATATGGCATTACATTTTTCTTCTTATTGGGTATCCTATTCAAGACTTAATTCGTCGATAAGATTGCTTCCCCCCCCCCCCCCCACATATCTTGGCTTATCCAAGAACTTATCATTATGGCATTCATCATTTCTTTCAAAGCGCGATTTTTACGTTCCGCTATGCCATTTGATTGAGGGAGACGTGAGTTCATGTATGCTTCCATATTTTGCACACAAATCCACAAAAGGTGAAACATATTCACCTCCTCGATCGCTCCTTACTCTTTTGATTTTCCGATTTAGTTGATTCTCAAAAGGTGAAACATATTTACCCCCTTACGCGTGGGTAGGACTTGTGGTAACACATGTCATAAAGATTTGATGGAGTCGTAAAGGCTATACCTTGTAAACAAGTCATCATTTTGTTCCCACAGGACAAGCTTTTACCCCTTTTATATTTGAGACATTATTCACACACTTATGCCAAAAACTTCCAACAATTTCTAAAGAAGTTAAAACAAATATAAAAGTTTAAAAAACCTATTCCCCTTCTCCAGATTTCTACGGGTGTTACCTAGCTTTCTAACAAGTACAACTAACAAGTCAACAATCAAAACCTCCTTTAAGTACTACAAACATATTATTCATATGAATTCCCCCATTCAATACTACTTACAAGTATGAATCCAACTTTCACAACAATAGTACCATAAAAACATATTATTGGTTACCTAGCTTAGTTCATATTTGCATGTTACTATTCATATGAATTCCCCCATTCAATACTACTTACAGGTCACAAATCTTATGACTTCCGTTCATAGGCATATTTCTACTAATTCTAAGATCGTGAGTAGTGGACGACGTCCACAACACCCCCCACTCTCATTCTATTGGATGGTTTCTCACCTTGGCCCCACAATTTTATTCAACTAGTGTTTTCTCCACAACGTTAGGAGATTTTTTGGAGCCGAAAAGGCCCCAAAACACCAAAGAGGGTAATGTTCCCCGGCGTTTTGGGCCAAGACGCCGGCCAAAATGTTCGGCTACACTTGATCTAACATTGCACAAATTCGTAACAATTACATATTTAATAATAGTCAAATTAAGTAATATTCTTAACATACTACAGTTTATGAATAATTTATAGTGGAGGTTTCATGCCACTCACCTTGGACCATATCACCATAAGCTTGCTAGATTCTTAGATTTCATTGCCTGATCTTCGACCTCCTCCGGAGTCAAAAGTAAAGTATATGCAAACTTTCTTTAAAAACATTACTCATTTTTATTTATTTATTTATTTATTATTTTTAGTCATTTATAAATATGCAACTCTTATATTTGTTCAAATGTACAATAATTAATTAGTTAATAATTAACATAATTATTTATACCTAAATTTATAATTTTCGGCAAAAAAATTTCAAGCTAAAATTAGAACACCCATAAAATTTGAAACCGAACCGAGACCAAAGCAATAACCAAAAAAACCGAAAATCAGAAGGTTTCAATAATCTAAAAACTAAAATTCAGTTTTTGGTTTGGTTTTAGCCTAATACTGACCCAAAACGAACTGTAGTCGCAACAAAGACTGCGATGCAAGTATTATATACAAAATTAATAATAAATGCAAAGACCATTATATAACTTTTTAAACGAAAATAAAAAATATGTATTATTTGATTGCCAAATCTAAAATTTCAAACGCTCCAAACTAGGGAGATAAGAATCCAGAAAATCATGACCCACACGCTTTTCCGTTATGTGTGAGCGTGTGCTTAAGTTAAGGTCACGCCAATTTTTCAATTATTTTCCTTAGTATAATTTTAGAAAAAAATAATCTCGAATATATTTGAAAATACTTGTTTTTAAATAAATTAATCTGGTAAGTTGTCACATCATGATCTCGTCGTTACTTTAGTTGTTGATCAGGTTCATGCTCACGAAACGTTTCACTTGCAACTAAATTCTAACGTGAGAGCAAGTATTGATAGTTGAAGTATTTAACGGGTGTCATTCTCACTATGACAGGATGATAAGATGTTAAGGGTACAAAACAGTTAAACTGGAGTTCAGTTGTTCAATCATAGCTAATGAATGTATCATTTAGCTTGTTAAAAAACACACACAAAAGTTGATAATTGGGTTATTAAATCAAGCATGATAGTCTAGTGACGTATCTAAAGCGAGCTATCGAAGACAATACATCGGAGTTCATTAACTATTTTGCCATCTTAGAGTATCTGCAATAGTGGAGGAAGCCGGACTACCACATCACCACCCTCTCTCCTCCCAGTTCTCTCACAAACTCGTCTAAAGCTCGTACGAATTCCTGGATTTCTCCCACTCTCTTCTCTCTCCTTTCCACCTGTGATCCAACTCGGATCCAGGCAAGCAATTTTCTCACCCTTGCTGGTGCTCTTAGTTATGTCGTTTCAATAATATCTTATTCTCACTATAGCATGTAATTATCCGGTCAGTTAATAGGTATATATGCTGGTATATGATGATCTAGACGTGACCTCGGTCATCATATTCAAACTTACATATATTATTTAAAGAAAAAACTATCAAATTTATATTTTATAGTAAGTTTATAACATCCACGTTTATTGCTTACTTTTAGAAAAGAAATAAAAAAACAATGCATGCACGCAAACTTGTCCCTTTTACTAAATTAATAATAACCTTGTCTCCCATAATTATCTTGCACACGTTGGTCTTATTATGTCTCCCACCGCACCCCATAAACTGTTTCATAGATTGTCCTTTTTAACCTTTTGTTTTTCTTTAATCAAGAATTCAAAATTATAACCAAAATATTTAAAAAGAATAGTATTTGTGTAGAATCATATTGTTTGCATGGCTTTTGTTTAATAAATAGAACTTATTACCAAAAGTTTCATGAGACTCGTCAGTACACTACTAACCAACGATTAGGTAAATCGTAGCTTGCAATTGGCAGGTGACCTTAAGACTTAAGGTTATGATAAGATACAAGTAAGTGTAGGGAAAACTTGTACATGGGGATTTCTACTAAATTGTTGTTATTATGCATAATAGGATACAAGTAAGTGCATCACCTCTTAAGTTTTTAGTATATAATTTGATAGAAAAGTATGTTATTATATAATTTGTCTATTGTCGTTTGATAAATAAATAACTTGTAGGTTTTACAAAATTCGAATATGCCTGGATATTTCTCTTAATGGTGTTGAGTTTACTTTCATATAAAAATAACTCGGTGGTGCTTATTGAAAGTTCAATCAATTGACGGTTGACAACTGTCAATTGTAAGTGTTGATGGTTAGAAAGTTACATAAGTGGGAATACAATCCGTAGAAATACTATCATTAACAACTTGGTTACCGTTGATATAGTGATGCATATTACCTCAATACTCAATTACCAATAAAGGTTAGTTATCACTGATCGACGTTGATAATAAGTTACGACTGATTATTAGTTTCCATTCAATTTTCCAACAAATCATGTAAGTCCAAGGTAACTTCGAATATCAAAATTACTTGATGAAACTAAAATCATTTAAACATAATTCATTAGATGTCTCTCGATTATAATTCGATAAATTCTCATCAATATATGGAACAAAAACAATATATATCGAATGAATAGTTGTGGAAAAAAGTTATGTGTTATTTATAAAAAAATAAACAAATGTTTGGGCTTTCTAGATGAAAAATCTCTTGTGTCACGACTCACAAACTCTTGTTCACAACAAAAAGAATATTATAATAATTGTGCATGTGTGATGTGCCGATGACTTTCATTGTCATATTAATAAAGTAAACGGGCTCATAGGCTTTTGGAATTGGACACATATGTTGTCTAGTTTGTGCTTCAAGTGGGCCTTTGTTTAAAGCTTTATCATTTTTCTTTTTAATATTGTGGGCTAGAGGTGAAAAAAAAAACTGAACCTGAAAATAAACCCAGATCCGGTTTTTTATACCTGGGTTTTCTATTCGAACCCGTATCCGACCTAATCGTTGGGTGCAGATATGGTATGCATTTCAGTACCAAAACCTGTACCCGAACCAGACCTGATTTGTAACCGGTAATACCCGAAACCCGTGACTGGTTCCATACCCAGAACCGGGTTTTCCATTACCCGAAACGGCGTATTTCAAATACTTGATCAATACGTGAAATTACCCAAAAAATACCTAAAAAACACCCGAAAAATCCTCTTAAAAAGTGCAACCTCTTAAAAAATTCAACATATACCCTGAAAAAACGCAAAAAAAAACCCCGAAAATATGGTTTTTCTCAATAGCCGAAAATAGGGTATTCATATACCCGGTTTTAGAATACCATGTTCTATATCCGATCCGAACCTAATACATAGGGTATGTTTTAGAGGCAATACCTGGACCTGAACCTACCAAGGTATTGCCAATACCCAATTTTCTAATACCCGGTCATACCTGAACCCGGTGCCATACCCGAAACTGGGTATTTGAAAAACCCTCTTTGTCTATTGTGGCCTTTCAAAATCATAATACAGATAAAACCTTTCACGTAATTATGTACGCATAATAGCCGTATAATACATTAACGCATCGTAAAAAGTATGGGAAAAAAGAAACATACTAAATACAACATACATAACAAAGTATTATGATTTAAGGGAATTGAATTAGTGAAATATCTTGTTCGTTCGGTTATTGGATTTAAATACTCTTAAGGAATTAATATTCCTTTGTTGACCGAAAATACTTCCAACTACTCGAGCTCAGATTGACAAAAATCTTGAAATGAGCCGGGTTTGTTTGAACTTGAGTCTCAAATAAAGCTCGTTTGGTTATTGAACCTAGGCTTAAGCCTTGAATGAGAAGCTCGTTTAGGCTCGTCGAGCCTTAAGGAACCTTGTGTACTTTTAAGTTTCGCCTGTTTTGCACTTCTATGTATAAACATGACGCTTCGTATCCGAGCTTTGGCTCGTTTAAGGTACTAAAATATATATAACTATAATAAAAAATGCTTATAAATTAATTAATGAATAACAAACAATCTGAGCCCAAATTTGACAAAACAACTCATAAACCGAGCTCGAGCTTTAAAAAAGGAGCTCAAAATGAGATGAACTCAAGCCTGGCTCGGCTTGGCTCGCTTACACCCCATATAAAAACTTTACAGCAAGATCCGACTTGTTTGAGCTACAATCCAGAAAGTTGACTTCTTTTGAGCAGTCACGTTTAGGCCCCTTTACTTGACCCACTTGTTTCGGCCCATTTATTGACTCGACCAGATTGTTCAACCCAATTAAACCAAGCCACCCCATTCGCTGGAAAATCTAAAGATAATGGCAATGAAGACTAGAGGTGCAAAAAAACCAGTTCCGGACCCGACTCTACCCGCGGGTACGGACTGGGCTTTGGGTTTCTCCCCGGAACTGTACCCGGAAACGCAACCGACATGGACCCGGCGGAACCGGAACTGGAGATAGCCGGTCAAAACCCGACCCTACCCTACCCGAAACCCAAAAAAAACCCTGAAAACCCGGTCAAATACCCGACTATGCCCGGATCCTCCCACCCAGACCCGATTTCGACTTTTATTGACCATACTCAAAACCGGTTCCGATTTCTGAAAATACCCGGTTTGTGCACCTCTAATCAAGACTATGCAAAAAATAAAACAGAATAAAAGCAAAGCAAAGCTCACTAATTTGTCTGCTAAAAACATTACTGACAAATCATGTATCAACTTACAAGCAACATACTTGCTACTGTTATAGCAAACAAATTTTAATTTAAATTTCTATACACATTTGTGGATAGTTCATATAAAATGAACAATTCGATTGCATAAAACCTAAGAGTGAGTGTAGTGGACGGTAAATTGGAAGAGTTTTGGGTGATAAGGGGCTACAACACCGCCCATTGGCTATAAATGAGCGATTTGGTGGGGGGGGCTACAACACTACTACACTCCTAAACTAAAAATTGTCCATCTGCTAACGTGGCATCACGTGCCGAAAATCCCCCCATTTTGTAGCCTTTAGTCTACACATAGCCTAATATTTGTAACATTTCAAGAAAACGTTGTAAAGTTTTACAGATCATGTGTTTCATATCATAGTAGATTATAAAGTTGCATAAATCAATTGAAATTACAACCTTTCTCTTGAAAAAGTAGCTAATTTCATTTAATATTTGTAACATTTCAAGAAAAATGTTGCAAATTTTAGTAAAATTAGCTACTTTAAAATAAATAGATTGAAGTTTCAATAAAATTTTGCAACTTTTAAATAAAAAGGTTGCAGTTTCAATAAAATTTTACAAGTTTATATGAAAAAAGTTGCATTAGGTATTATAATGCAACCTTTATGTTAAACAAAGTTGAATTGGAGTCAAATGCAGTACAACTGAAAACGGTTTGCATCTAAAAAGTTGCATTAGCCTCTTTTTCAAGCTGATTTCTTCGAGTATATAAGTAACATTTCATTGCATAATCCTTTCATTACAACACAATACACCAACATATCATAAGAATGTCTTCCATGAAGTTTTGTTTTGTAGCTTTACTCATACTAGTAATTGTCGGTAAGCTTCGCATTACTTACTGGTTATCGCACGCTCATGTTATTACTTCTAATCTTCTAACATATTAGTAACACACTTTTGTTGACTTATTACTTATTTTTATTACCCTGTACATGTAAACTAATGTAGGGAGTATGATGGTGGCGGGCAAGCATGCCGGGAAGGTTGGAACTCAGATCCATGTGATGGAGTCACTTGCCTCACTCAATGCATAGCTAGAAGAGGGACGATGGCGAGGGGCTCATGCATTGGCTCCCTTTGTTTATGTAATTGGGATTGTATCCCATAAATTTTCATAAAAAGATTGTATGTTATGTTATTAAGTCATTTAACTAAAAAGCAGTGTAATAAAAGATGTTATTCTCGTGTTCACAATAACAACAAAGCGTGCTGATATAAAGGTTATAAATGTTTTGTGAAAATAAAATATTTTTAATACTTTGGTTGATAAATAAAATTAAGTTATAATTATTAATAAAAGGGTTAAAAAGTTATTTACCAAGCATATGCATCTGTGAGATATTAAAACATATATACCACTATTTTTTTTCATAAGCGACGACGAACCTCCCCTGTCCAAAGGGTAGGTCCTCCAATGAAGGTGACACACTTGTACCAATATCATACCTCTTTAATAAACTATGAAGCTGTTTTTGACCCATAACCCCCGACCTGTATGCACAACTTGCAATCATAATCCGCCCGATTCGTAAGCAAATACCCAAGGGTAATTTGGTATTAAAATCATTCGAAGTTTTCATTACTAAACTAGTGCTTTACCCGGCTGATGGACGAGAATATCAATGCGAAAATGTGACAACTAAATTAATTCAGTATCATAAATCGGAAAAAGGTAAGGCCCGAACTCCAATTTTGGTCAAAGCCCGTTTTCAACTAGCCCAAACCAAAAGTGTTTTGAAATAACTCATAAACCCGACCAAATTTACACTATTATAAAATGACCCATTTATTTCAACCGAGTAACCCAATAAGAATTAAAGGTTCGATTTCAAAAAAAGTATGTCAAAATCTCAACCATGACACGAATCAAGTCATGTTTGACCAATACCTCTCCAACTTAAACCTATAATCAACCAACAATGAAAATGAAAAAAACAAAACAATATATCTTCTCTAAATCCAAAAGTAGAGCATTCTTATCCTATTTTCTCTCCCTAAATGCAAAATAATTAATTAAAACACAATACATATCTCTCTCATTTTCAATTAAATAATATTTTTTATACATTTATTATTACCATTTCTCTTTACTTCATTCGTGACCACTTTCTAAACATATTAAAAAATTATACGGGATGAACAATAGCTTTTCAAATATACAAAAAAATCACAACCTTTTCCAGAGTATAAAAACTTTTCACACACAACTAATCTAGCTAAACTTTTCACATGAAAATGCTAACTAATCTACCTTGTGAGGCTTCCAGCTCACTAGTGCTTCAATTTTTCATCCGTTCGATTAGGGGTGTTCAAGAAATCCGAAATCCGATCCGAAATCGAAACCCAAATAAACCGATCCGAATTCTTATTCGGATATTCGGATCGAATCAATCCGAATATCCGAATAACTAATTCGGATTCAGATCGGATTCGGATATGGAAATTTAAAAAATTCGGATTGTTCGGATTATTCGGATATCTGTTTAATCCGAATAAAAAACATGTTTTTAGTGGTATTTTCCGGTTTGGTATATTTATTAAACAATTATTTGAAGTTTAAACTTAAAATTTGTGTTAAGAGTAGTTCGTATTTTCCGGTTTATATGTTTATTATGATTCTAAACTATTAAATGTTATGAACAAAAAATTAGGAAATTTTTTTAGGTTTATTTCGGATTATTCAGATAGTTTCGGATTATTCGGATATATCCGAATTGAATTCGGATAGATTCGGATCGGATAAGAATATTTCTAATTCGGATCGGATCGGATTTCGGATAGGGTCCAAATTTTCAAATCCGAATAACCCAAACCGAATAACCCAAATAATCTGTTATCCGATCCGATGAACCCCCTACGTTCGATCGTCATAATCCTGTTGGTCAATTTGTCATTATTCAGATGACGTCAACCTGGATGAACCGAATACATTCCATGTTGACCCATGGTCAGACCAATACCATTTATATACATGGGTTGACCGAGCCAAGTGAAATCTAACTCACATGAACCCCATGAATTATATATATACTAATTTGCAGTGGCGAAACTTGAGCGATGTCATAGGGGTGATCGAAATCATGTACTCAAAAAATTTTGGGTTTGTGATTTCAGTTCGATTCGAGTCGGGTCGGGTCAAACAATATAAAAGGTAATTATTTAATTTTTCTTCATTCATTAAAAGGACTATTCTTACAATCATGGTTGTAGAAATTTTAGGTGCTAGTTGGGTGGTGGATACCGACTATGAATTAATCGAATCATATTTTTTGTGTATTTTTACAAATATTATATATACTAGCTTTAGAAACCCGTGTATTACACGGGATAAATTAATATATAAATTACAATAAATAATTTGATACAAATAATAAAAAGATAATTAAGTCTCTTTATATTATGTAAAAAAAATGTATTACAAATATAGTCGTTTTATACATCAAATATCTTTTAAAATTAAATCGATAATGGGTTGTTTTACAATCAGTATACAATAATGAAGCAATGCCACTAGAAGCAACATTTAAAACAATGAGACATTTTGATGTGAAATATGTAGCTAAAGTTTTTTACAAAAATGTATACATTTCATACCCGGCTATAGACAAAAAAGGCAACAAATTTTTTTTTGAACAAATTTCATGTTGTCCTTGTAAACACACTATTGTTCAACTATCACAATAGTCTTATAATAAATATAAATAATGGAAAATTTGTCTATGATTTTTAAGACTAACTATTTGTAAAAAAATATAAAAAAATTATTATAGTTTTCTTTAATATGAAGATGTCTCAAAAAATTGAATGTTAATGTACTCTTTAAACATGAACTTTTTTATATATACATTTCAATTTTAAAGAAAATATATATAGACACGTAATTATTATATTAATAATTTTTTTATATTAACTATGTTTAGAATATAATTTATGGCACATAAACTCTTTTATTTATACATTTCAATTTTAAAGAAAATATATTTAGACACGTAATTATTATATTAATAATTTTTTTTATATTAACTATGTTTAGAATATAATTTATGGTATTAATAATTCAATCAATTGAGATTGATCAATTAATACGGTATGCTGAATTTATAATCAATACCATATTTAGAACCAAGATTTTTACTTTTCCATCAATAGAATAAAAGTGGTTTTGGCGGGAATTTGATAGTGAAGATTAATCTCAGAATGTCATGTGTCAGAATTATTTTCTTTTATTAGTATAGGTAGATATATATATATATATATATATGTATATGTATATATATATATATATAAAGCTGAATTTATACCTTTTATACATAAAATTAGAAGTTGAAGGAGTTAAAAAAAAAATGCCTTAACTTGATTTAAATAAACTAACAAAGCTGGGGGGTTCAATGTAAATAAACAGTTTTTTTACCTACTTTCTTCAACATTCTCGTTCATCACAGAGCACGACGGCACAAACCCTAGCCCCAAATTCAGTTCAATTTTTGTCCGAATTGAGGTAAGAACTCATTCCACTTGACTGATTTGGTCTAATTTTGACCAATTGTCATCTAAATCTAGCCATATCTTTGACCGATTATTGTCCGATTGTGGAAAAAGATCAAACATTGGAATTTTATTAAAAAGATAAAGAGCAGCGGTGACCAATAGCTTTACACGGAGGTGACCGGACTCAATACCTATAAAATTTTGGGATGAAATCATGAAAATTTGCCTTACTAAACGAAAAAACGGGGGTTTGAGCTGCGCCCCTGCTAATTTGCAAACTTCATCTCACTCACAAACTTCTATTATTCAAAAAATGTACAACTATATGTACACATGGTACAAGCAAGTTCAACTACTACATAATGCACTACATTGTTTAATGCAAACAACTTACACGTGTTGTACTTTTAGAATGGTCTTCTGTCTTTATCCCGTCCAAAAATACCTTACTTATTTTTATGATTTGGTAAATAATAAAATACTATCGTTTTGTCGGTTTTTTTTGCTATGTAAATTTTTTACGCAACGAACCTAACCGAATTTTTTTACTATGTTAGTTTTTACCTGACGTACCTAACCAATATCACTGAATTTGTGTCGACTTTCTATTGCAACACGTAGGATTAACCAACCAAAATAACGTTGTGCATGTGTTACTTTTATGCGTCATAAGCTATATGAGTGTCATTACTGTTATGGACGCTTACTAAATTTGTTTATGATTTAGTGTTGGTGTCGTAACAAGCTCAACCGATACCGACCAAATTTGTGTGTCTATAATGCCGCAACGCGGCTGGTTTTTTGCTAGTTATTTGACTAAAGACTAATGAACACTTTATTATTATTATTATTATTATTATTATTATTATTATTAATAATGTATAATTATTAGCACACACCTTTTTGTATATTTGGGTATTTCAACAAAGATCAAATTTATGTAACAAAACTAAAAATAAACATCACTTACTTAAAACTAGAACGATTAAGGTTGAAATTACACAGAATCAGATGTTTGGAGAAGGTCGGTATAACCTAACAAATCAGACATACAGATGAAGTAGATGCAAACAGAGAAGAAGCTCATGTACAGAGTTTATTAAAAGGTAGGAGACAGATGTAATACATGCGGCAGAGGCGGAAGCCCCTTTACAATGTATGAGGCCCACTAACATCGGCACGTTTTAAATAAAAGATAGGAAAAAACTTTGTGACTGAAGAAGGATTCGAGCCTGTGCAAAGAACCAAAAAAGGATTATGACAAAAATACATAGACCACTGAGCCATAAACTAAATCAATGTGTGGCGTTAGGACCAAACTGTGGCGCCAACTTTGGCATTTACTCAATTTAGATAACACCATTAAAAATATTAACTGAAAAGACAATTTTAGTCCAAAATGATCACAATAATAAGATGAACTAGTCTATTTCTTTTTTCTAACAGCTCCAACCTTTGCCGTCTTGTTAGCTGGTTCTCTTTTGCAGCCTTCTCATTTGTTTACCGACACAAACATCATGCATATGTTATAGACCCGCATTAACCCACATGCATATGTTGCAAACTTTAATAAATTACATTTAATTGTTAGTTACCTACATTGGGATGGAGGTGCAAAAAAAAACAATTAACTGAACCGACCTGAAAACTGAACCAAAACCAAACCGGTTTGAAACCGGATTTACCGAAACCAGTTTTGTTTCGTTATAAACCGCCGGGTTATGATTAGTTTGGGGGTTTTAAGCCAAAACCGGTTTGAACCCGACAATTTGGAACTGGTTAAGCAAAAATCGGTTTAACCCCATTTGAAACCGGTTTGGGTGTATTCGTAAAACTTATTTATAGCATATTAGTATCCATTTAAAGCCGAGGAAAATAGCCCTCATTGGAATATGGAAATCAATTTATTGTTAAGGAAAAAGGTGGTTCTCTGTGTTTGAATAAGGCTATACGACTCGTATATGGCCTATACGAATCGTATACCCTAATTTATTGATATGCGTACGAAGGTGACAGTGTGACAGCTTTTTGCAGTCTATACGAGCCGTATAGATTTTCTGGCTCGTATAGCCCACGTAACGCGTCTGACCTATACGAGTCGTATAGTGTCTATACGACTTATATATACAGCATGTCAGCATGTACTTTGACCAGAGATTTATAATAGGGTCTGACCTATACGGCTCGTATAGGGGCTATACGATACAAAAGAATAAAACTTGACATTCGTGATTGAAAATGACTTGACTATGCTCCTATACGAGTCTTATAGACCCTATACGACTCGTATAGGCTCTCCTGGTGTATGAATAACCTACGTGGTGTATGTATAACCCAAGCCTAAGGAAAATAGCAATAATAAACCAATTTATCCATTGAAAATGGTAAACCATTTAATTATACACCTAAAATGGTCAAACCTTCCATACAAAGTTTGCAATAGCTGTAAGAACTTATACCCTGCATTCTTTTTTAACTTAACGCTGCAAAACCGGTTCATAACCGAAACAGCTAAAACCGGTTTGGAACCAACCCAAACCGGTTACATCAGTTTCTGTTCTCCAATACTTTTACCCGGTTCAGGTTCTAACCGGTTTGGACCAAAACCGGTTTTGACTTATTTGACAGAAAACCGGTTCGGTTTAACTCAAAACCGGTGTAGGTTAAAATACCGGTTTGTACACCTCTACATTGGGACATATAGGAAATTACATTGCATTTATGACATTTACCTTTCTACTAAAATCGGTGGATAGTTTATTTCCAAAATATTTATTGACTAAAACCTAGAACCCTAAGGTTTTGGGGCTACAAATTTGGTGAACACCATTGCACCCCGGCGCCAAAGGGGCGAAATGTGTGTGTGTGTGTGTTGGGGGGGGGATGAATTCTTGTCACCCTTCATCACTTTTGTTTTATTATTACTATATTATTGTTTGTGTGATATATATATATATATATGGGGCTACAACAACATTACACCCCTAAAACAAAAATCCACCATATGCTGCTGACTGGGAGGCACATGACGCAAGTCAACCCATTTTGTAGCCCATCCACTACACGTAGCCTAATAGCACTCTCAGAGTCAACATCCCCAAGATAACACGCAGGATTTTAGGCTCGTCTAGTATTTGCCTTTTGGCATTTTTTTAAATTGCTTCTTTGACATTTTTGCAATACATAACTCTCTCTTTCATTTGCCTTTCATACATACCCTTAACCTTTTCTTTATCATTCATATATCATACATACATCTTTCATACACATATTATTCACAAAGGCGGAACATGCGTGGGTGCAACGGATTGCCCATGAACACACGACACTATTAAAGTGACAATATTTAATCAACTCATTAATTTTATTCAATCACAAAAGTAGCACATCTCGTTCATACAAATAAACACCAAATACAAGAAATAAATATTATTCATTCTTCTAATAATCTAGCGATATCAAATAGAATGGTGTCTTCAAACTCCTAGTCAAGTAATAATTAAACATGTAACATTGCATAAAATAATATTTGTCAACACGTATGTTGGTGAGCAATTTCATAGTTTTAAGTATATGAGCGAAATCCACAAACGTATATGAGACTATAAATAAAAGCATCAATCGTGGTATATAAAACATATGTAACGAGGATCCTTTCTAATCGGTAGCAACCGACACACTCGGATAATGATGCCCTATGCTACTTGCACAAGGCTAAGTAGTTAGGGGCGCATAATATCATACTTATTGCGTTCCACAACATCATAAAAATAAACACTCGTGCACGTAAAACATATGAAACATATAACCCACAATAGAGCAAGTATTCTAAGTATCATACACCCTAGAGTTTGTGGTTTGAAGATAGAGTATTATAAATCGTTCTTGTTTTGGATAAGTATGCATGTTACCCCAAAAATATAAAAGTGAAAACGGGGGATGAAATGTACTCACGTGAAATAAGTAACTTGAAGGATAGTTTGCGATAAAACGGGGGAAGGGTAACTTCAACGGACAAGACCTAGATTAAAAAGGGTCTTGAGTTAGTAGATGGTTTTGGAAGCTTTAAAGTAAAATAACTTGACATGTAACATAAATAATTTAAGTTTGAAGGCTAAAATGTAAACACATAAGGAATTAAAGTAACGATTTTTGAAAAGTAAGTTTACTCGAAGTCGGGTCTCGGTATCCTATTTATTAGTTTTTACTTAACCTTTGTTAAGTAAATATTTGGGTATAATTGTATTATTGCAAAGTTAAATGGATACCAAAACGAGACTTTACGAGTGTTCTGGTTTGTCGGTTCGAGTCTTGATAATTGGTCAAACTCGAAGCCGAGGTTCCAAGATGTTATGAGATAACTCAATGAAATCAAAAGAAACTTAATCAAGTGTGTAGTTCTATTAAGAAGAACCTCGACATCCATTAAGTGAGTGTTTGGTTTTGTCGGTCCAAACTTGTTATAAGATCAAGTTAGATCCAACATACCAAGTGTTTTGAGAAAACAAATTAAAATTAGTTTACAAAATAGTTTTAGAGAAAATATGAGATTCGGTAGCTCAAAACACACCAGTGTGTCTTAAGCGAGTGAACTCCGTTTAGTTCGGTCTTGGTTCTGTCCTTGACTCGGAATAAAACCGAGGATGGTTGCCACATACCACCCAATACCATAGAATTTATTAAATTAAACTTAGAAATTATAATACACAAATCTTGCTTGTAACATATTAATAAATCATTTTAAATATAAAGCATTTAAACATGAGTTTGGTTTTGGTTCGGTCCTTGACTCAGAATAAAACCGAGGATGGTTGCCACATATCCAATACCATAGAACTCATTAAGATAAACTTAAAAATAATAATACTCAAATCTTTCATACAATATGTTAACAATAAGGTATTAAACAAAAGTTCGGTTTTGGTTCGGCTCTTGACTCGGGATGGAACCGAAAATGGTGGCCACATACCCAATACCATTGAACTATTAAAAATGATTCGGAAACTAAAAGTAAGTAAGGACTAAACAATATTGATAAGCATAAACAAAATTAAAGCATAAACTAAGACATAAGTTAAGTATATATCAAGGACTATAATAGTCCTCCATGTAGCCTTACCTTGTAGCACAACACTTCAACCGACCGTGACCGGAGAAGTGAAAGCCGAAGGAAACAAGGGGTGTATATTATATATATGTTGCAACCTCAAGCTTTAAGTAACAAGAATTAGTTAGAAATAAAGATTAGTATTAGTTTGACCTTGAGAAGTCAAACTATTAAGAACTTGAAGAAAGAATACTTGGATCTTAGATTGAGAGAGAATTTGGAGAAGAAAAAGCAACTAAAATGGTGCATGGGACATTGCTTTTATAGTGGTAGAAGTATGGTTTATTCATATGGGGTAAAATTGCATGTGATTGGTTAAAATGGTCAAACAAATTTTTGATAATTGACAAAAAATAGTCCCTAAAGTTTGTTTTAAGTCGTTTTTCATCATAAAGAGGTGTTTTAACGTACCGAAAAGGATGTTTTCTTGACCCGACATTTGTAAAACATAAACGAACAGAAAATCCAGCATTTCATTAATAACGACGAATCCGAAAGTTCGAAACAGGTCGGGTTTTTGAAACAAATACAAATGCAAGTTAACCGAAAAATGACAAATGTTACATGTTTGTAGCTAGACTTTTGGTGTTTACACTTCTACATTGAATTTGGACCACTAGCTGGAAACTTTAATAGTTTCAACTTCAGCCACCAAATTAGTTTTAAAGGCAAGGTTAAAACTTTTAACTTTACTATTTTTTTTTACAAATTTTAGACATAAAATTTTCTGCCCTTACACTTTTGACCCAAAACTTTTAGCATTTCAACTTTGGTCATAAAACCTTTTTTTTATGGTATTGTAACAAACAGAATCGATATCGACCGAGTTAGAGCAGTGTAAACGCCGCAACGGGTTATTTTAAAGCATCTAAAAAAAGAGGGTTTGGATCCTCTTGGCATTGGGGTTCTTTCACGAATCAGTTCGTACCACCACAACGCACAAGATCTTTAATTTGGTTTTTAACTGTTAAATGATAAGTGTATGACAAATATATTATCATTAATTGCAATATTTATTGTTACTTATATCATTAATATCATGTATATACTGTTATTTAATATAATAAATATCATGTATTTATTGTCAATAAATATTTATTTAATGTGATAACTGATTTCTTCCAGTATATAAGTAACATTTTGTTGCATTATTAGTTCATTACAACACACCAACATATCATAAAAATGTATTCCACGAAGTTTTGTTTCGTCGTTTTACTTATAATTGTAACTACCGGTAAGCTACTCATTACTCATCGGTTATCGCGTGTTCATGTTTTTTACTTCTAACATTCTTGCACATAAGTAATACACTTCCATTGACTTATTACATATATTTATTACTATGTACTAATTTAGGGAGCATGACGATGATGGCCAATGCGTGTTTCGAAAGTTGGCCTATGAATCCATGTGTAGATGACGATTGCAACACTAATTGCAGGAATAGAAGAGGCTATTTTGCGACCGGTGAGTGTCAGCGTCCAGGTTTTTGTGTATGTATTTGGGAATGTAAAGAGCCATAGATTTTTTTAAAGATATTATATCTTATGTTATTTAGTTAAAGAGGGCATAATAAAAGATGTCATTGTCGTATCCACACTAAAAACAAATTGAGCTTATATATAGGTTATAAATGTTTTTAGAAAATAGGGTATTTTAATACTTTGGTTGATACAAAAATTAAGTTAAGTTATTAATGAGATGGCTAAAAAAGTCATTTACCAAATAGCATACGCATTTTAAAATCTAACGTACAATTGCATAAAGTAGAATAGAAGAATATATACCGGAAGAGTGATAGATTTAGCAGGCAAAAATTTACCTTAAAATGATGGAGCCTGAGTAGGGATCAAGTCCTCTTGGAAAGAATTTATATTATTTGGTTTCCAACTATAAATTTGATATTTTGTATACAAATATGGTGATGTGAACATTAATCGGTAGATTTAAACCGAAAGAGGTTACTATGCACTTAGAATGACCGTGTTTTAATTCATGGAGCAACTGTGATTAATGATTAATGATAGCGATTGTGTTTTAGTTCGTGAGTCGATCATGTGTTTGATAATGGCGATTGTGTTTTAGTTTATGAGACGACCGTGTTTTAGTACATGATGTTCAACTTGTGTTTTTGTTCATGATGTTTAACATATTGTTCGCTATAATCAAGAAAGAAAATCAACATATTATGTTTTACTTTATGATGTATAACGTACTGTGTTTTAGTTCTTCAATGTTGTGGTTTTCTTTTTCTGCCATTGTGTTTTTATTTCATGTTTAATTGTGTTTTAGTTCATGTTAGGATAGTGTCCGTGTTACACATGTGTGGAAAATGTCTAAAAATCACACATGTGTTTATACTTTAAATTGAATCAAATGCAAATGTTATATTATAAAAAAAGATAATTTTATATATATTATAAGACAATACATTGTCATTTTAATTTAAAATATTTTTATACTTTATACCATGAGTAAAAAAAATATATTACTTAAAACTTAATCATCAAATTAATTCTACATCCAGAATATCTTCTCTCATACGTATTAACTGAAATAGGAAAAAATAAATTGAAATTTTTTTGTCAAAGATGTCTATTTTAGTAATTTGCCCTTATAACAATTAGTCAAAACTCAACTATTATTCAAACCTGCTACTAAACTTTGACTTTTAATGAGTGTTGTTAAAATCGCTAGTCGTTAGTCGTATGGTGGGGTGGGACTAGCGATTAATCAGGACTAATCGGATCGGATTTTAATGTATAATTTTTAATTTTATAGATACATAAACAAATTTTGCCCGGAAATAAGCTTGAATCTCATAGGAAACCATTGGTTTTTTTATCAAATCTAGCTGAAAACCGCTAATTTTGGTCGGAATCTCACCGGAATCCTCTGATTTTAGTCGGAATCTCGTCGGAAACCGTCGATTTAGGCCGGATTTGACCATTAACCGGTTAATTAATCAATGAAGTGTGGACTAGCGATTAATCGGGGATTAATCGACGCCTAGTCGGGATTTTTGCAACACTTCTTTTAATATCGCTCTTGAAACTTTGCAATTTAATCACAAAACTTTGACTTAACAACTAAGACTTTTTGTCTCTTAACACACCAAATCTTGTAACTGTACTGGCTAATCTTGACTATGCAAAGTCAAGTATAACTTCAAATCACAATTGATTTGATTCAGTTGTCCAATATAATTGTACCAGTTCAAGTTTTATGTTCCCAAATTGCGCATTCAATCGGTTAAACTTCTACAGCAAATTATTTAGCATCTAACTCCGTCACGTAATTCACCATTTCTACTCCATTAGACCTGCTCAAAGTTAAAGTTAACAGTTTAGTTAAACAGCGAATGCGTAAAAGAATCATTGTACTTCAGAGGACAGAATAATTTATATAAATTGATCAAAGGATAATATAATTTGGTTCTGGATATGTTCTTGGAGAAACTGATAACTTGTATAAACTCAACATATTAATAAAGCATCCAAAATGGGTTTGGGCCAACACAAATAACCACAGACCAAACAACAGCCCAAATGAAATCCCAAAAACTAGACAAAAAACATAAAAGTGGCCCAAAAGTCTATTTAGAAGGCTTATTTCGGAAAAATAAACGGGACAACCCTCCTACGGAGATTATAATGACGTGGCCCACGTTCCAACGGTGGTTTTGACTGGTAGCACGTTTGAAATGGAGGTCCGTAGCCCAAGTTATGCCCATTTTCGTACTAGTGTAGTACCTCTGGAAGCGCGATCTTGGACCTTAAGAAACATCATGGCCCGATCTTCTATAGTTAGGCTCACATCAATCTATTATAAGAAACATCTCAACTTAAAAAGGTTTTTCATGTTAAAAGAATACAACTAAGGATATATAACGCCATCTTCAAAACAACAATCGAATGAATGAAAGGCGTAAGAAAACTGATCAGCAAGACAATTTATGCCAAAGGACTTCACACTTAAACAAAGTCGCCGAAATAAGCTAAATACCTATAGCTCAACATTTTGAACCAAAAACAACTATTTAGCAAAATAAATATATGAAAACAAAATATGTTTTACCACAATGTTGTTTCCCTGATAAAATTCTCTTGTTAAAAAAAGAGACTTTTCCTAAAGCACATAAATGTATAAACAAATATGAAGGTAGCAAAAATATTTTGTATTTCTTAGCTTTAAGTCTTTTCTTATTGTACCTAGAACAATTAAAATAAAGCTTTCATTTTTAACAATTAGTAATCAGATATCAACAAGAACAGCTGAAACATCTAAAATAAGTTTCTTCAAAATAAAAGTTGTGTAATAGCATCACATCTCTAACAAAGCCCTAACAGCACGATTCGAAGAGTGCGAAATTACATCTTCTAAGTACTTCAAAACTGGTGTTACTCATTATTACAAGAACAATGCTATGCAATTTCCCAGCTTCAAGCCATTCCTTGTCATTACCAAGTTGTTAAACACGAGAAAGCTTGTTCAGAGAATCAACATGTCTTTCTCTCATTTGCTTTTGATTCATTTGGTTTTCTGCCCCAGAGGCTGTGAAGTTTTTTAGTAAGGTTCAGCGTGTCGTACACGGAACCTCTTCAGCTCCTAGGTCCCAAAGCTTCGTTTTTAGTAGGATTGGATTTACTATTCAAAAGGGGGTCGCGGCACATCTTGTTGCCCATTTGCCTGCCACTTTATTGTAATCATTTTGTAGTAACTAATTCACCAACAATTTTTTTTTATATTTTCTTGTAATTGGAACTAGCTCGAGAAAACACGGATGCATAAAAATTGTCTTAGTCTCTTGTTTAATCTATTATGTTCTTGGAGTGTGGTTATCTCGAATCAACCGAATAAAACTTCTAATTATTTTTCAATCCTTTTTTGTGTTTTGAGATCAGATAAAATTTTGGTTATCCGAAAGTCAAAATATAAATAATTTGGCTGTAACTTATTTACTCTTATTTGTTTGCTCTCTACAGTCTTTAATTAGCAACTCTACTTCAAAAGTCAACTTACTTAAAAGAACATAGACGAATTCAACAACTAAGGTAGCGTGACATGATTGAGAGAGGGCATGGAATGAGTTATTGCGAGAGAATGAAAAAAGAAGTGTTTGGTTACTCAATGTATATGGAATAAACAATTACATGGAATCACATTTTAACAAATCCACCCTTCCCTCCACGTTGTTTTTTTTCATTGCATTCCTCTTTCACTTTACTCTCAAGATAACACCACCTGACAACCACCAGCACCATCACCTCCGCCACCCCCACCGCCTAACAACCATCGCTGTCGCCGCCACCACCACATGACCACCACCATCACTGTTGCCACCCCCATCATTCACATACCACCACCATTATCGTCACTGTAGTCGCCTGACCACTACCACCACCGTCGTATCCACCACCACTGTCGTCGTCGACTACATGGTCACCACTGCAATTTTTATTTTATTTTTTTGTATTTTTTTAATTTAGAGATATGGATATTTTTATCATTTCTATTTCATTCATACGTTTTTTTATCAAACAACATAATAAATTAATAATTCATTTCATTCCTAGGTTAACAAAACATGACAAAGGAACGATAATGAGTCATTTCATTCTTTTGTCAATTTCATTCCTTCGTCCATTCCATAACTTCCAACCTAAAATACCCTAATAACGTAACTTATTTCTCAAACACTCGCAATTTACCCCGTATCATGGACAATTGTTTTTCTTAACTCTTTGTATTTTTTTTATCATCATCCCATATACGGACAATATGCCCCTCATGAAATCGGCGTTGTTTGTCTGAAAAAATTAGTACATTAAGTGTGAACTAGTGTTTTACCGTTGCACCAGGGCTGCATGCTGGGATTTTCTATGTATCTTCCACATTGGCACAACAGAGTGTTGTTGGTCCTGAGCGTTGCGGCAGTGAGAGGGTAAAACCAGAGCGTTGTCGGTCCTAAGCATTGCAGTGGGAAGTCGACACGATTTTGATCGATTTTGATTACACTCGTTATACTACTAGAAACAAAGAAACATTAAACTGACATGGCCCACCACTTGGTCCAATCAAAATTTTGCAACACCTAGATTCTATTTAATTTTATTAGATAAACTAGGTTAGGTACCCGTGTAGAACACGGATTAAAATAAATAAATTTATTTAAATACTAATACAATGTGAAATATAAAATAAAATAAATTAATATACGGTTGAATAAATTACAAAATACACAATATGGAAATAAAAAGTTGAAAATTCGTAAATCTCTAAATATTTTTTTGTATACAATATTTGCAGTTTAATTTGTAACTTTATCCCTCATAATAAAATCAATAGTTTCACTTTATTTTTGGTTTCAACTCTAGATATGAAACACACAACTGACCTTGTGTTAAAATCGGCTTCTCAAAACAAACAAACCATCTAAAACGATTGACCTTAGCTTTTATGAATCTTCATTGCAAAACAAACATAAAGTGAAATTTTCTTTCTTTAAAATTTGAAATTAATTATTTTTTTCTAAATCAACGTAAAATCCGTTAGTTATAAAAGCTTCATATTAATAACTAATACATATATTTATATAAAACGAAATTCTATATTTATGTTGATATTAAATTTTTTAAACCAAGAAATAATTATTGAAATAATAATAATAATAATAGATTAAGAAGAAAAAAGAATTAAATATAAAACTATTAATAATAAAAAGAAATATATAATTAATATAAGAGAGGGGTGAGAAAATTCTATAAGGGTTACTCATGTGTAATGACATTTAGCATTAAAACCCGTGTAAAACACGGGTTAGAATAAATAAAATTATTTAAATAATAACACAATGTGAAATACCAAAATATGTTCAATAGATATAAATATATAATATATGGTAAAACAAATTGCACATTACACAACATGGAAATACAAAGTTGATGAAAATTCGTAAATCTTTAAATATTTTTTTTTTATAAAATATTTGTAACTTTATCCTCCATATTAAAATTAGTAGTTTTAATTTGATTTTTGTTTCACATAATGGAACACATAACTGACCATGTGTTAAAACATGTTGTCTTAAAAACAAACAAATCAGCTAAGGCAATTCGTCTTAGCTTTTATTAATCTTTATTGAAAACAAACATAAAGTGTAAAATTTCTTTCTATAAAATTTGAAATTAATTAGTTTATCTACATCAATGTGAAAATTCGTTACTTATAAAAACTTAATATTATTAATAACTAATACAATATATTTTATATAAAACTAAATAATATATTTATGTTGGTATTAATTTTTTTTAAACCTAGAAATAGTTATTGAAAAATAAAATAATAGATTAAAAAGAAAAAATAAAATATAAAACTATTAATAAGAAAAAAGAAATGTATATTTAGCATGAGAGAAATGAGAAAATTTTGTAAGGATCACTCATGTGTAATGGCATATGGCATTAATACCCGTGTAGAACACGAGTTAGAATAAATAAGTTTATTTAAATAATAACACAATGTGAAAAACAAAAAAATATGTTCAGATGATATAAATATATAATATATGGTAGAATAAATTACACATTACACAATATGATAATAAAAAAATGTTGAAAATTCGTACTCCCTAAATATTTTTTTGTATATAGTATTTGTAATTTTATTTATAATTTTAACCTCCATATCAAAATTAGTAGTTTCGTTTTGTTTTTTATTTCAACTTTAGATAATGAAACACATAACTTACCATGTGTTAAAACAAGTTGTCTACAAAACAAAGCAACCATCTATAGTGATTGACTTTAGCTTTTATTAATGGAAATTGAAAACAAACATAAAGTGAAAATTTATTTATTTGAAATTAGTTATTTTATATAAATCAGCGTGAAAAAAACGTTACTTATAAAAAATTTAATAATAATAACTAATACAACATATTTATATAAAATTAAATAACATATTTATGTTTGTATTAAATTTTTAAATCAAAAGTAATTATTAAAAAGAGAAAATAAATGATTAAAAAGGAAAAAAAGTTAAATATAAAACTATTAATAGAAAGAGAAATGTATTTAATAAGAGAGAGAGGTGGGAAAAATTTGTTAGAAGTTATCTTGTGTGATTACATGTGGCATGAAAAAACATTTATTATATAGTATAGACTAGGTTATTAACCCGTGTATTACACGGGTGGAAATATAAAATCTGTGAATTAAACACACATATAATCTCAAAATACAAGTTATTTTTTATATGTTTTTCTAAGAGGAGAATATGATTTATAATTGTAAATCTTATTCAAAAAAAACATAATATTGAAAGACATGAAAAAAATAGCACTACATAGTAGAATGTTTACAAATAAAAGTATTATGCTTTAAATGTAAATCTTATTGAAAAAAGATACTATTGAAAGACATGAGAAAAAAAAAATAACACAACATAGTAGAATATTTACAAACAAAATTTTTAACTTTAAAGCATAATACTAAATATTCCAAAAGGCCATAAGCATAACTTTATGGTTAATAACTATAAAAGTACCTAGTTTTATTATTTATTATATAATAATAAATGCTAAATATAGATGCTAAAACTTTTTTATTATATACACTATTATTAATGATAAATATTGATACTTTTTTTATTACATACACTATTATTGTATATGTTCAATAAATATCTTAATTTATTCTAGCATAGGTCGAAGACTATATAAAAAAGCCATTAATAAATTAAATTATATCAAGATGATTTTAAGTAGTAGGCATATAAAGTTTTGAAAATAATAAAATAATTTAGTAATATGATTCAATTAAATGTATCATTCATTAGTAAATTTTTAAGGAGGCGTATAAGATTATAATACGAAATAAGGGTAATGTTAAAATACAAAGTATGATAAAAATGAGAAGTGTGAGAAGTAATCTAATCCATTGATCTTGGATTTGGATGGTGAAAATTGAATTAAAAATAAAAATTGATGAAAAGAACATGAATATAATAACTCACTTATGATGACTTTCTCTCTCCACATTCAATGCACATATCAATTCCTTCATAATTTTAATATGTCTATAACTTTTTCATATGACATTTTTTTAGAATTTTTTTTCCATAATAACAAACCTTTTTTTATCTTTAATACGAATATATCAAATTGTTATAAGAATAAAAATAAAAAGTTAGTGGTATTTTTATATTGTGTTATTTGGTTGTCCATTGTATTTTTTTGGGGTTTTCTATGCATTGTGTTATAGATTTTGGTCATAGTGTTTTTCAATTGATACTCATATTAAATATAAAAATTAAAACAAAGATTACGTCATTGTGTCTTTTTGTTCGTCATTGTGTCTTTGTACTCAACATTTGTCTTTTTACATATTATTGTGTTTTAGTCATTGTGTTCAACAGTCACTTAATTTGAGAAATATAGTATTATGTTCATTGTGTATTACGTTCAAGTCATTGTGTAATATGCAGTTTTCATTGTGTTTTACGTTTCAGGTCATTGTGTTATATGTATTTACCATTGATTCTTACGTTTCAAGTCATTGTGTTATATGTATTCATTATTGTGTTTTATGTTTCAGGCTATCATTGTGTTTTATGTATTTGATAATTTGTTGGTATTTTTCATTATATTTACATATTATTATTAAACAACGGTGTTATTAGTATTTAAAAAACACAATGATGAGTTTAAAGAAATAATGACGAAAAAATACAATAACAAACAGAAAGACACAATGACGAAAAAAGACACAATGACGTAATTTTTTTTATATAACAAAATCTTACTCATTAAAGATAAAAAACACTTGTTATATCATGGTGAATTTTATTTTAAAAAAATAATATAATATGAAAAGGGTATAGACGTTTAGAAATGATTAAGGAATTAACATGTGACTTGCATACAGAGATGAAAAATGTGTACTATTCCCTTTATACATTTTTTTTTTGTTTCTACTTGACACTTGTCAATTAATAATGATTTATCACGCTTCTCATTTTTTGTTGGCTTTGTAGAAAAAAATCTAAGGTTGAAAATTATATATGAAAAATAGTTTAATTAAACAATAGGAAAGGATTATGTGTCCAAAAAAGATCTTGTTTTAATATAATAAGTAGATACGGGACTGAAAGTGTAGTTTAAAAATTGTAATTGTCACACAGAACTATTAATGCATTAATTTTTTAACACAAAATGAAAATTACTATTTTAATGATACATATGACAGAACGTTAGTTACTATATTACTAACTATATATTAATAAAAACCTAAAATAATTTAAAACTATACATGACAACTTAGGATATACCTCCTAATAATTATGTATGATGTTTATAAAAAGAAAATTACAGTTAAGATTGAAAAAACTAATTGA
Source organism: Bidens hawaiensis (assembly GCF_021521415.1). Lineage (NCBI taxonomy): Eukaryota > Viridiplantae > Streptophyta > Magnoliopsida > Asterales > Asteraceae > Bidens > Bidens hawaiensis. The sequence goes on along the minus strand of NW_027492372.1, from coordinate 5,516 downwards.
TAGCAAATCGGAAATAATGAGACCCAAACAGTTAGTAATTGATGTTAGTATTTAAAAATTAATTGATATATATCATAATGCATACCTTGTCGAGCGTATCAAACGATTAGTAATTGATGTAATTGATTCAGAAAACAATCTGTTGTCAACGATTAGGAGTTGGTTGTCAATAATATTATTCAACCACCGACTTCAATATATATTAGGTATTCACCTTTAAGATAAACAAACATATACAGTATGTGCAAATTTGGAAGTTATAAATTAATAGCTTTAATTACGTGCACTAAAGTAGGCTATGTAGCGATTCTTTATTAACCAACTTGGTTACACTTCCAAGGGTCAATTGTTGAGCATGCTAAATCTGAAAAAAAAAACATAATTATTAGTTCATAAAAATATGTATGAATTACATACCATTACTCACATAAAAAGGGAATTTTCAATCTATTAACCATAGACAATTATAATTAACCATTATAAATATTTAAATAAAAAAAACAGAAATCTTCAATCCATTCACACATTTGTGAAAAACTTATTTTTACATATCCATAACCAAATCATTGACCTTGTCTCTAATAGCAAGTTTATGCAATTTTTTTATCAAGTGATAAGTTTTTACATGTAACAATAAATCACACGTTTAATGATAACATTTCAAAAAGTAATACCTAGCGTCCAAGATTTCATGGCTCATGCGTATATGGCTACAGATTAACATGAAAATCATGCTATTAACATAAAATAAGGCTGAAAACAAATACAAGAATAAAAAAGATCATTTTGCAATAAGAAATGTACCTTCTAATCCATTAATACTCAATAAAGAAGGTTTTAGTTGAGTATTTGTTGTCCGTTTGCCTCCATTGTCTAATTATTCTTATTTTTGAAGCGATGTCCTCTTTATTGAAGTCTAGATGGTTTAACAAAGTTATTATAATTCCTGAATCAATTTCTCTAATAGAAAAATAAAAATCAAGTATTGTTGTATATATTAAACATATAAAAAGACTACTTAGAAATAAGAAAATTAAATTTAAAGAATATAAGAGTAGTTACCGTGATGTGGGTGTTCTTGAACAGTTGGTATAGAGGAAAAAGAATGAATGTTAATCAAAACAATTGAGTATTTATAAGAAGGTTGATATGTGTTTTTTTAAAAGGAAATTAGTTAACAATAAGCTTAATCATAAGATAATACTGTAACAAACCTTAATTTTGACAATAGTTTTGATGATATAAAAAGAAGTTAAAAAAAATATATATATTTACAATACACACGCCAACCACCATCTAAAGGTGTCAAAATGAAACCAGTTAAGTATTTCTGTAACATCCCGAATTTTCAATAATAATATTTAATGTATTATTCGTTAACAATGAAAAAGTTTACTATAATTGGTAGAGAAATGATGACATGATAATAAGATGGTTCAAGTAGGCTAAGTAGATGGAATTAACTATGGACCAAAAAGGAAAAATGGGCCTTCGGCCCATGGGCTTAAGGGAGTATAAATACCCCTTAAGTCCTAATCCCTTCCATTATATAACTACACCATAGCCTACACCTTGAGAAACACACACACCATCCTTTAACCCGAGCCTAGATTCAAAGTTGAAAACCCGAGCTTGTTGGTGCTAGATTGTCGTGAAGAACCAAAACAACATCAAGGCTTAACCGTGTTCGTATCTCGACTCGTTTAAGGTACGTTTATAACTAGACATCGTTCATATAGGTTCGGTTTGATTTGGGAAATCATAGATCTGTTTTAGTATGTTGAAAACGAATCTAACCAAACAAATATTACTGGAATTGATTAGCATTTGATAGGTTAATTGTTAACCTAAAATAACCCGTAACCAAGATGCGTAAATCGCACCCTGTAGACCCGATGTTTTGAACGATTGAATGGTTAGGGTTTGTATGCGTTGGTTAGACGAATCCGTTGATACCTAAATCGTGATTTTTCGTTAAGATTTGAGGGTTTAATTGCAGACCTGGCTTAGGTTGACTGTGGGTGTTCTTGACGATATTGACTTTGACCCCATGAGTTAAAGTCTGGATAAGATTGAACAATTCGTTATAAAGAGATAACAAATTAGTAAACCAATTCGTCATAGCAAGATAACGAATTAGTTCACCAATTCGTTATGTCCAATTAATGAATCAGCCCTCCAGTTCGTTAAGATCATGTAACGAATCAAGTGATTCGTTACTACCTAATTTGTTAGCGAATCAACCAGCAAACCAGATCTTGCAAGATAACGAATTAAGTTGTGTCTGGGTAATGAATCAGATGAAGATAAGGTAACGAATCAGTTAGCGAATCAGACTCAATTCGTTATAATTGAGATAACGACTAGTCCATTCGTTATAGTGAATGAAGGAAGATTTTGTAACGAATTAGACTGTAAATTGATAACGAATTAGCCAACGAAATAGGCTCAGCTCGAACCCAGCCAGGGGCTCTGCCCCTTGGACCCTGCTAGGGGCTGTCGCTCCTATAACCCCGCTGTCAGGGGCGATGCCCCCGCCCCCGTTCGTTGAGGGTAATAATTTAACTATAAACGCGATATGAAAAGTGGTAGTAATCAATACGCATAATTGTTATACAGCTAACCGTGCACAACCGAAGAAAGGAGTAACCATTAACGGAAGAAGTAACCAAGTTCAGGTGAGTTTCTAGCCCCACTTCCTTGTTATGTTTTCGGGACTGTGTGCATACTCGATGTGACAGTTAATACACTTAACTTAAATGGTAAGTGTATGCCATGTATGATATATGTGTTAGATACGATTGATTGCTTGTCGGTACGTGAACGATCTTCGGATATTTCATGTACCGTTAGGTTATAAATAAAGATATGGATATTGTATGTAATGCAGGGATGATTACTTGTCGATACGTGAACGATCTTCGGATACTGCATGTATTGCCAAGAATAGCGATGATTGTCTCCTTATATGGATATTAAATGATAACTTATATATAGAGTTCCCTATACAGGTAATATATAGAGTGTTCTTTAAATGGAAAGCATAGTGTTCCTTTAATGGAAAGCCCCGTGTTCCTTTGATGGAAAGCATAGTATTCCTGTAATGGAAAGCCCCGTGTTCCTTTGATGGGAAACATAGTGTTCCTTTAATGGAAAGCATAGTGTTCCTTCTATGGAAGTATATAGGATGCTCCTTCTATGGAGAATATATATATAGAGTGTCCTTCTATGGAGAATATAAATAGTAGGGTAATAGTAATAGTTCTTTTAATAGATATTATGTGACGTCCTCTTATGGATATTTATACAAGGTTAAGATATGTATGTATGTAAGATATGTGTATGTATTTTATGTCGCCTGATTAACTAGAACTCACTCAGCGTAGCTGACTTTTAGTATGCACGCAGGTATATATGTTTATCGAGAAGGCATGAGGATGACACATGTCATGGATTGAACGGCTGGCATCTGAAGATGGAAGAAACGATGTTTTTAATATGATGATTTATGTTATGGTTTTAAAGAAAAGATTAAATATTTTGTAATAAACGGTTAACGTTTTATATTCCGCGAAAGTTTTAATAAACTCAGATTTGTTGAACTGTGTTTATGAGTAAATCCAACATCAAAGTAGGGCTACCGATAACGGGGCCTTACAATTTCATATTTATAAAAAAATGTTGAACATACGTAACATAAACGTATATGATTATTGTAGTAATTATTATAGTAAATATATAATGCATTGAAAAATATCATCAATCGAATTAATAAAATTAATGAAAATGAAAAGTACTTTCTAAATTAGATAGTCAAAATGTAACAGACTTTTAAATAAGAATATTACTTTGACTATTAATTTAAATTTAAATTTGAAAACACAATTATGGTAAAAATTCAATATTTGATTCATGATTTATAAATAAGTTAAATGTTACCCTGTATTGTCATAAATAACTATTCGTAACTGAAATAAGTTTTGGAAAATGTTAATTCAAATACTCCATAAAAGTAGTACAAAGACAATATATAGGTTGATTGGAATTGTAATTATATTTTTATTTTATTTTTAAACTTTAATGGTTACATTAATTATTGGTAATTGAATTTCTTTTTGATTTATTTAATTGTTAAGAAAATTAGAGAAGTATAGGATATATTTGAAAACAAATGGAATAGACCAATAGAGAAGGACCATGTGGACCCAATCTTATTTGTTTTAATAGTATAGTAGGATATTTAGTGTTATTGTTGCTACCTGCCAATGGCTTTGGATCTTCAATAGGTGACCGTGTGATCATGGCTCTTTTCCCAAATCTTATGGAAGCTTTCTTGTGTATGTTGATTTATAATGCCTTTCGTTACTTCACATAGTCTACCGCCTCAATTACATCTCCCTACAATATATATATACCGTACTAGTATATATATTAGTATAGTTATTACATTACATGTATTATACTTACATATATTGCAAGCAAATGCCTTCATGTTCGTCAAGTAGTAACAAGTAGCATAAGTCTTATTTTATGTTATATGGTGTTAACTTTTTATTACATGCATCCGGATTTCTCCTAGAGCCGTAGTGATGTAAAATAAAGGATTGTGTTGGCAAAATCAAACACGGTCCTTAGTTATTATTCCGATGGATCGAATATTGGTGGTAGCAACAGAAGATCAGCCCAGCCCATAGAGTGGGTAGGGATAGAGGTGCACAAATCGGGTTTTTTAAATGCTCGGTTCGGGCATGACGGGTATTGGAAAATCGGGTATTGTTGAGTTTGAGTCCAAGTATTGCCTCTAAAAACCATACCCTATCTATCGGGTTCGGGTCGGGTACAAAACCAGGTATTCTAAAACCGGGTATTTGAATACTCTATTTCCGGGTATTAAAAAAACTTATTTTTGGGTTTTTTTGGGATATTTTACATGTATTTTCGGGTATAGACTGGATTTTTTACGGGGTTGCATTTTTAGGGGTATTTTTCGGGTATAGATCGGGTATTTGAAAAAACCGTTTTTGAGTATTGGAAAAACCTGGCTCCAGGTATAGAACCGGTTCCGGTTTTCGGGTATTTCCGGGTACAAATCGGGTCAGGTTCGGGTACGGGTTTTGGTATTGAAATGCATACCCTATCCGTACCCTACAGGTAGGGTCGGGGTACGGGTCCAGGTATTAAAAACCTGTACCGGGTTTTTTTGGTCTAGTTCGGGTTCAGGTTTTTTGTGCACCACGGTAGGGAGGTCGACGGCCCAAGGTGTAACATTCGTTAGTTTTCAAACCCGGAAACTTGACTCGGTTTAAATCTTCGGTTTTGTTTTTATTTATATATATAGAGAGAGAAATGATGCAATACAATAATTGCATAACGTACAAGAATACTTATATTTTATGAAATCGATCCATTAAATCACATCACAAGATCTCAAAATTGTTAATTTATATCCAATTAATTATTGGTTCACCGAAATAAACATTTTTGGATCGTTAATCGATCAATTTTTTACTTTTATT